>NW_027507785.1:4927860-5130011 GCF_037356315.1 Lithobates pipiens | reverse complement strand
TCCTCCCCTCTCTCCTCCTCCCCTCCCTTCTCTCTCCTCCTCCCTCTCTTCCTCTCTCCTCCTCCCTCCCTCTCTCCTCCTCCCTCCCCTTCCCTCCCTCTCTCCTCCTCACCTCTCTCCTCCTCCCTCCCCCTTCCCTCCCTCTCTCCTCCTCCTCTCTCTCCCCCTCCTTCCCTCTCTCCTCCTCCCTCCCTCCCTCTCTCCTTCTCCCTTTCTCCTCCTCCCTCCCTTCCTCTCTCCTCCTCCCCTCCTCTCACCCTCTCTCCTCCCTCCCTCCTTCTCTCCTCCTCCCTCTCTCCCTCTCTCCTCCCTCCCTCTCTCATCCTCCCCCTCTTCTTCTCTCCTCCTCCCTCCAACCCTCCCTCTCTCCTCCCCCTCACCCTCTCTCCTCCTCCCTCCCTCCCTCTCTCCTCCTCCCTTTCTCCTCCCTCCCTCCCTTCCTTCCTTCCTCCCTCTCTCCTCCTCCGCTCCTCTCATGCAACACTCTACCCAAATGAATTTTTTGTCCTTTTTTTCTACAAATAGAGCTTTCTTTTGGTGGTATTTGATCACCTCTGGGGTTTTATTTTTTGTGCTATAAATGAAAAAAGACCAAAAATTTGGAAAAAAAAAACGCATATTTCTTTGTTTCTGTGACAAAATTATGCAAATTATTAATTTTTCTTCATAAATTTTGGCCACAATTTATACTGCTACATATCTTTGGTAAAAATAACCCAAATTAGTGGATATTATTTGGTCTTTGTGAAAGTTAGAGAGTCTACAAGCTGTGGTGCGAATCATACAAAATGTATCACATCTGATGTACTGGTGGCCGATCTCATTTCTTGTGACCCGAACAAGTCAGGAAAGTACAAATACCCCCCAAATGACCCCTTTTTGGAAAGTAGACATGCCAAGGTATTTAGTAAGAGGAATGGTGAGCTTTTTGATGTTGTCATTTTTTTCCCACAATTCTTTGCAAAATTAAGATTTTTTATTTTTTTAATTTTTTTCCACAAAATTGTCATTGTAATAGGTTCTTTTTCTCACATGGCATGTGTATACCACATGAGTAATTGTCATTCAAAGTGTGAGAGCACTGAAAGCTGAAAATTGGTCTGGGCAGGAAGGGTGTTTAAGTGCCCAGTAGGCAAGTGGTTAAAAGTCTATGGGAGAAATCAAAAGTGCTAATTTTAAAGGCTTATATACAGAGTATTGTAATAAAAAGTGTTTGGGGACCTGGGTCCTGCCCCAGGGGATATGTATTAATACAAAAAAAAAGTTTTAAAAACTGCAGTTTTTTTCCAGGAGCAGTTATTTTAATAATGCTTAAAGTGCAAAAATAAAAGGGAAATATTCCTTTAAATTTCACACTTGAGGGGTGTCTATAGTATGCCTTTAAAGTGGCGCATTTTTCCCGTGTTTAGAACAGTCCCTGCGCAAAATGACATTTCTAAAGGAAAAAAAAGTCATTCAAAACTACTCGTGACTATAATGAATTGTCAGGTCCCGGCAAAACAGATAAAATTCATTGATAAAAACGGCATGGGTCCCCCCCCCCCCAGTCCATTTCCAGGCCCTTTGGGTCTGGTATAATTATTAACGGGAATGTAAAACAAAAATTAAAAAAAAAGGCCCCGTCAGGTCTGGTATGGATATAAAGGGGAACCCTGTGAGAATTTTTTTCTAAAAAAACCTTCAGGTCTGGTACAGATTTTAAGGGGAAAATTTTAAAAAAATGGTGTGGGGATCCCCCCAAAATCTATACCAGACCCTTTATCCGAGCACGCAACCTGGCAGCCTGCAGGAAAAGAGGGGGAACGAGAGAGTGCCACCCCTGAAACGTACCAGGCCACATGCCCTCAACATGGCGAGGGTGCTTTGGGGTAGCCCCCCAAAGCACCTTGTTCCCATGTCGATGGAGACCAGGGCCTCATCCCCACAGCCCTTGCCTGGTGGTTGTGGGGTTCTGCGGGCGGGGGCTTATCGGAATCTGGAAGATCCCGGCCCCCCTGTTTGAAATGCTCATGGGTACATTGTACCCATACTTTTTCACAAAAAAAGTGTCAAAATTGTTAAAAAACGCAAGACTTTGGGACTTTGGGACTGCAGACGGACCGAAAAAAATAAATAAAAAAGATCTGCCTCTATGGGAGGCAACAGCCATATAACACATCCTCGCAGGTGACAGTTCTTTTATAACTGAGGGCGGGGCCACGCGGTGACGTACCTGGCACCCTCTGACGCCACAGGAAAGCCATTTGGAAGTCCCCATGCAGCAGTTGGTGGCGGGGTCACCTGTTGCCCTGCCCTCAGTTATAAAAGAACTGTTACCTGTGAGGACGCGTCATGCAGCCGGTGCCTCCCATGGAGGCAGATCTTTTTTATTTCTTTTTTTGGTCCGTCAGTGGAGCGAGAGAAGAAGATAAATAGACCTTGTGGGACATTTTTATTTTTTTATTTTTTTAAAAAGAACTTGTCCCAAACTGGATGGACTTGTGTCTTTTTTCAACCTGACTAACTATGTAACTATGTAACTATGTGTATCTTGTGTTTTTTTTTTTTTTTTTTTTACACTTTTTTTGTGAAATGGTAGGGGCACAATGTACCTGTTACCATTTCAAACAGGGAGGGGCGGCCAGGAACTGGGGGTCCCCTTGTTAAAGGGGGCTTCCAGATTCTGAAAAGCCCCCGCACCTGCAGACCCCAACAACCACCAGGCAAGGGTTGTGGGGATGAGGCCCTTGTCCCATCAACACTGGGACAAGGTGCTTTGGGGGGCATGTGGACTGGTACAATTCAGTCTTGTCCCCCCTCTTTTCCTGCAACCTGTCAGGTTGCATGCTTGGATAAGGGTCTGGTATGGATTTTTGGGGGACCCCATGCCATTTTTTAAAAATTTTTGGCATGGGGTTCCCCTTAAAATCCATACCAGACCTGAAGGGTCTGGTATGGATTTTGAGGGGGACCCCTATGCCATTTTTTTTATTTGGCGCATTAATATCCTTACCAGACCTGAAGGTTCTGGTAATGGAATTTGGGGGGACCCCCACGCAATTTTTTTTTTAATTTTCAGGGTTTCCCTTAATATTCATACCAGACCCAAAGGGTTTGGTAATGAACTGGGGGGGGGGGGGAATGGCCATTTTGCATTGATACATGTGCCCTGGGGCAGGACCAAGCTCAGCAATTGTTACAATTAACTGAAATATTGCCCATGACCATTTAACCACTTACTGACCATCCCATAGTAAAACTACGGCTGCCATAACCCTCCGTATGTTTTTCTCACTATGGTCGATTCCGCGTCAGATAAAAATGGTCCTGCAGGCACATTCACCTCGCTTTTGGAGGCGGCGGGAGAGGAGCCCCCTGCTTTCTGGTCATTTCCAGGCTTACCGGAGCCATTAATAAAGCTCGGAAGCAATCTGATGGGGCCACTTGCTGGGCAGCAAGTCGAGTGAGGGCAAGATGGCCGCCACCTGGATCTATGCCCTTGGAGGACTGGAGCGACCTCTGACATTACTATCGGTTTTTGGGCATAAAGAATTTTTTTCTTTTTTTAAAGCACCCCATTCATGTTCATGTACAGCGAATGCATACATAAGTCGCACCCATATATGTAAATGGTGTTCAAACCACACATGTTGCACTAGATCTCCTCTGTAACTCTAAACAGGTAACATGTAAAAAAATGTCAACACATCGCCTATGGAGATTTTTAAGTACCGTAGTTTGTTGCTATTCCACGAGCATGCACAATTTTTAAGCGTGACATGTTAGGTATCTATTTACTCGGTGCAACATCATCAGTGTCCCTGATCACTGTCATACCAGTCCCAGTGTTCCTGATCACCGTCATACCAGTCCCAGTGTCCCTGATCACCGTCATACCAGTCCCAGTGCCCTGATCACTGTCATACCAGTCACAGTGGCTCTGATCACTGTCATACCAGTTACAGTGTCCCTTATCACTGTCATACCAATCACAGTGTCCCTGATCACTGTCATACCAATCACAGTTTCCCTGATCACTGTCATACCAGTCCCAGTGGCCCTGATCACTGTCATACCAGTCCCAGTGTCCCTGATCATTGTCATACCAGTCCCAGTGTCCCTGATCATTGTCATACCAGTCCCAGTGTCCCTGATCACTGTCATACCAGTCTCAGTGTCCCTGATGACCGTCATACCAGTCCCAGTGTCCCTGATAACTGTCATACCAATCACAGTGTCCCTGATCACTGTCATACCGGTCACAGTGTCCTTGATCACTGTCATACCAATCAGTGTCCCTCTTCACTGTCATACCAGTCCCCGTGTCACTGATCACTATCATACCAATCACAGTGTCACTGATCACTGTCATACCAATCAGTGTCCTTGATCACTGTCATACCAGTCACAGTGTCCCTGACCACTGTCATACCAGCCCCAGTGTCCCTGATCACTGTCATACCAGCCCCAGTGTCCTTGATCACCATCCCACCAGTCAGCATGTCCCTGATCATTGTCATAGCAGTCACAGTGTTCCTCATCACCGTCATACCAGTCCCAGTGTCCCTGATCACTGTCATACCAGTAACAGTGTCCCTGATCACCATCCCACCAGTCACAGTGTCCCTGATCACCGTCATACCAGTAACAGTGTCCCTGATCACCGTCATAGCAGTCACAGTGTCCCTGATCACCGTCATAGCAGTCCCAGTGTCCCTGATCACCGTCATACCAGTCCCAGTGTCCCTGATCACCGTCATACCAGTCACAGTGTCCCTGATCACCATCCCACCAGTCACAGTGTCCCTGATCACCGTCATACCAATCACAGTGTCCCTGATCACCGTCATACCAGTCACAGTGTCCCTGATCACCGTCATAGCAGTCCCAGTGTCCCTGATCACAGTCATAGCAGTCACAGTGTCCCTGATCACCGTCATAGCAGTCACAGTGTCCCTGATCACCGTCATAGCAGTCCCAGTGTCCCTGATCACCATCCCACCAGTCCCAGTGTCCCTAATCACTGTCATACCAGTCACAGTGTCCCTGATCACCATCATAGCAGTCACAGTGTCCCTGATCACCGTCATAGCAGTCCCAGTGTCCCTGATCCCCATCCCACCAGTCCCAGTGTCCCTAATCACTGTCATACCAGTCACAGTGTCCCTGATCACCGTCATAGCAGTCCCAGTGTCCCTGATCACAGTCATAGCAGTCACAGTGTCCCTGATCACCGTCATAGCAGTCACAGTGTCCCTGATCACCGTCATAGCAGTCCCAGTGTCCCTGATCACCATCCCACCAGTCCCAGTGTCCCTAATCACTGTCATACCAGTCACAGTGTCCCTGATCACCATCATAGCAGTCACAGTGTCCCTGATCACCGTCATAGCAGTCCCAGTGTCCCTGATCACCATCCCACCAGTCCCAGTGTCCCTAATCACTGTCATACCAGTCACAGTGTCCCTGATCACCGTCATAGCAGTCACAGTGTCCCTGATCACCGTCAAGATCATTGAGGAGTAAAGAAAATGTGTTTTGAGGTGTAATTGTAACTATGCCTATGCTGTTAGACATATTTTATTGCTTGACCACTTTATTTTAAATAAATCATTTTCATTCTGCATTTTCCATAAACTTGTAGCAAAAAATAAAATAAAATAGATGATGTTGCGCTACCCTAAAAACTAAACTATAGGTCCTAGTGCATAAATATCCTGTGTGAATACTCAACTAGTTTAAAGACTGCACACCCCCTAAAATAAATGAATGGGTCAATATTCCACTATCAAAAAATAAATAAATATAAAGTGTCTGGTGCAGAAATAAATAAATGCGCAACAGGCTATATTACAAAAGTGTAAACCCCTCACAAATCTTCATGGGGAAGCAGCAGAAATAAATAAACAGATCAATGAATAAAAGTGCCTAGTGCTTAAAATAATCAAAGAGTGGCATTAATCCATATTCACATAAAGAAACTCTATAGAGATGACAAAATCTCCAAATGTGCAAAAAAACGTGCAGCAAACTTCTCTTGAACCAAAGTCCAAGTCAAGTGCATTAAAAATAAATATATAAAAACGTGAATCACACAGTGCAAATCAGCAGAATACAGTACCCGCGCAGCGGCGCGACTCCGATGTGCTCGTGTCACCCGGACACGGCGCATCTCGGATCGCCAGGAGGGCTCTGTGATTGGCCCTCCTGATCACATGACGGCCGTGTCCAATCACAGCCCTCATATGATGTAAACAAACAGCCGGTTGCTAGGCAATCGGCTCCTCCTCTCCTCACACAGAAGTCATCGCTGAGGAGAGGAGAGCAGATCGCTGCAGCCGGTGTCTTGTCATATAACGTCCTTCATCCGATAGTGTCCGTTGCGTACTGCGCATGCGCAGTACACAGCAACACAGATTGTGAAAATTGCCGAGGATGAACGGCGCCTGCGCCGAGGGTCCAGGTTCTAGCCCCACCATCCAAGTGGACATAGATTAGGAATAAAAAAGAGCCGAGTGCAGGGAGGCCAAGCCCGAAGCGTGGCGAGCGAAGGTTGCCCGCGAGGGGCCCTCTAATATTCACAACCCTATGTCCGCTTGGATGGTGGGGCTACCACCTCCACTCACGGCGCAGGTGCCGTTCAGCTTCAGAGATTTTCCGAAGCTTCGTCTGCTCCGTACTGCGCATGCGCAGTATGGGGCGGACCCTATTTGATGGCCGGACACTATACGGCAGAACACCGGCTGATGATCAGTGAGTATGAGCTGTTTTTACAGCTTTTTACTAACTGATCACCAGTCTAGTGTAAACACACATGTCACCACAATACACATGTCACCACACATGTCCCCAAAACACACATGTCCCCAGATAATAAAAACACATGTCCCCAGATAATAAAAACACATGTCCCCCACATATGTCCCACTAAAATCACATGTTCCAATGATTATCTGCACACATCTGTACGTGATCACCTGCACACATATGTACATGATCATTTGCGTACATATGTCCGTGATCACACAAACCAATTATTATACACTTAACGGAATTTTTTTTTACCAAAAACATGTAGCAGAATACATTTTGGCTTAAATGTATGACAAAATTTGATTTTATTGGATTTCTTTTAAAATAGAAAAAGGAAAATATTGTTTTTTTTTCCAAATTTCCGCTTTTTTGCGCTTATATCGCAAAAAATAAAAAACGGAGTCGTGAATAAATACCACCAAAATAAAGCTCTGTTTGTGCGAACAAAATGATAAAAATTTCATTTGGGTACAGTGTAGCATGACTGCGCAATTGTCATTGAAAGTGCGAGAGCGATGAAAGCTGAAAATTGGGCTGGGAAGGAAGGGGGCGAAAGTGCCCCCCCGGTATTGTAGTGGTTAAGGATCTCCGTTCCCTAAATCCTCCTTAAACAGTTACAAATATATTAGAGGGGACATGCGGAGAGCTGTTTTCACCCAACCATTGGTACATGGTGCAGGAGATACCACCCGTCACCTGACCCCGCCCCCTCTGACGCTGATGAGGAAAGCAGTGACGTATGGGTGACCCTGCCCCCTCTGATGTAACGCAGGTTTCCGTTACATCAGAGGGGGCGGGGTCACCCATACGTCATTAGGGAATCCCTGGCTCCCCTCACCAGTGTCAGAGGGGCAGGGTCAGGTGACGGGTGGCCCCGCCCTCCTAATATAAGAAACGTCAGCGCTGGGATCCCCGCAGTGTCTCTGCAGTGGAGACAGAAGACGGATGCATGGACAGCGTTGGACTGAGAGACCCCCCGTCGCTGGATATGATCATCCATCGCTGGACCCCGGAGATCCGTCGCTGGATAGCAAGAGTGGATTACCACCGCTGGAATCTTTTTTTTAATTTTTTTTATTTTTAATAAAGGAATTTTTCAAAAGTGTGTTTGTCTTATTTAACCATTTTTACACTTTCTTTGTGAAATGGTAGGGGTACTTTTGTTCCTCCTTACCATTTCAAACAGGGGGGGGGGCGGGATCTGGGGGTCCTCTTGTTAAAGGGGGCTTCCAGATTCTGATAAGCCCCCCGCCCGCAGACCCCCACAACCACCGCTCAGGGTTGTGGGGATGAGGCCCTTCTCCACATCAACATGGGGACAAGGTGCTTTGAGGGGTCACTGACCCCCAAAGCATCCTCCCAATGTTGAGGGCATGTGGCCTGGTACGGTTCAGGAGGGGGGGGCGCTCTCTCGTCCCCTTCCCTCTTTTCCTGCGGCCTGCCAGGTTGTGTGCTCGGATAAAGGGTCTGGTATGGATTTTTAGGGGGACCCCCACGTCAAATTTTTTTTTAATTTGATGCAGTGTTCCCCTTAATATCCATACCAGACCTAAAGGGTCTGGTATGTATATTTAGGGGGACCCCCACGTCAATTTTTATTTTTTATTTGAAACGGGTTCCCCTTAATATCCATACCAGACCTGAAGGGCCTGGTAATTGAATTTAGGAGAACCCCCACGCCTTTTTTTTTTAAATCAATGAATGAATGAATTGTCGGCTAATACAGAGAACACTCATTGAGTGTTCTCTGTATTACGGGGAGCCAACAATTCATTATAGCCGCAAGTGATTTTAACCACTTGAGGACCGCCGTATTGCCAATGTACGTCAGCACAATGGCACAGGCAGGCACAATCACGTACATCTACGTGATTGCCTTCCAGCGGGTGGGGGGTCCGATCGGACCCCCTCCCGCTGGTTACGGCGGTCCGATTCGGTCCAGGAGCGCTCCGTGATGAGGGGATGGCCGTTGGTTTTCGGCCACCCCCTCTGGATCGCTCCTGGCCAATGAGAAGCTTCCTCCCCTGTGTATTGTTTACACAGGAAGGAGGAAGTGATGTCATTCTCCTCGGGGCGGTCTTTTTGACCGGACTACGAGGAGAAGAGTAAAAGTAAGTGTGCACCAACACTACACTGACATGTAGGTACACACAGGCACACAAACCCCCCCCGATCCCCCCCCCGATCGCCCCCCGATCCCCCCCGCCCCCCCTCCCCCCCCAGTCACAGTGTCACTGATTGCATTGATCATTTCTTTACTGATCAATGCATTCAGTGTCAGTTGTGACAGTAAAAACTGTCAGGACAGTTAGTGTTAGGTCCAGGGTAGCCCCCTATCACCCCCCAATAAAGATTTAACCCCCTGATTGCCCCTAGAGTTAACCCTTTCACCCCCTTTTGCCAGTGTCACTAAGCGATCATTTTTCTGATCGCTGCATGTGTCGCTAGGTAGCTAGTTATTTTTTTAGGTTCACCGCCAGGTTTTTATATCGCTAGGTACCCCGATATACTACCCAATAATGGGTTTAACCCCCTGATTGCCGCTAGTTAACCCTTTCACCCCCTTTTGCCAGTGTCACTAAGCGATCGTTTTTCTGATCGCTGCATTAGTGTCGCTACAGTCGCTAGGTAGCTAGTTATTTTTTTAGGTTCACCGCCAGGTTTTTATAGCGCTAGGTACCCCGATATACTACCCAATAATGGTTTTAACCCCCTGATTTCCGCTAGTTAACCCTTTCACCCCCTTTTGCCAGTGTCACTAAGCGATAATTTTTCTGAACGCTGCATCAGTGTCGCTAGTGTCGCTAGGTAGCTAGTTATTTTTTTAGGTTCACCGCCAGGTTTTTATAGCACTAGGTACCCCGATATACTACCCAATAATGGTTTTAACCCCCTGATTGCTGCTAGTTAACCCTTTCACCCCCTTTCACCAGCGATCACAGTATAAGTGTCACTGGTGACGCTGGTTAGCCAGTTAGTTATTTAGGTTCCCCGTCAGGTTTTTATATAGCGCCAGGGACCCCCATATACTACCTAATAAAAATTTGAACCCCCTGATTGCTCCTAGTTAACCCTTTCACCACTGATCACCGTATAAGTGTTACGGGTGACTCTGGTTAGTTTGTTTTTTATAGCATCAGGGCACCCACCATTTATTACCCAATAAAGGTTTAACCCCCTGATCACCCGGCGGGTGATATCAATTAGGTTTTAGGGTCAGGGTCTGCGTCGCCCCAGGCAGCGCTAGGTTAGTGCCAGTACCGCTAACACCCACACGCAAAGCATACACCTCCCGTAGTGCTATAGAATCTGAACAGATCAATATCTGATCTGATCAGATATATACTAGCGTCCCCAGCAGTTTAGGGTTCCAAAAAAACGCATTGTTAGCGGGATCAGCCCAAATACCTGCTGGCACCTGCGTTTTGCCCCTCTGCCCAGCCCACCCAAGTGCAGTATCGATCGATCACTGTCACTTACAAAACACTAAACACATAACTGCAGCGATCGCAGAGTCAGGCCTGATCCCTGCCATCGCTAACAGGTTTTTTGGTAGCATTTTATATTCAAATCCGGAAGGCAGTGCTTGGTTTTCGGGGTCCCGTACGTGGCTAGGCTCCCAAAAAGTCCCCCACATGTGGTATCCCCGTACTCGGGAGAAGCAGCAGAATTTATTTTGGGGTGTAATTTGACTTCTGCCCATAGCATGTGTGAGCAATATATCATTTAGTGACAACTTTGTGCAAAAAAAAAAAAGTTTGTAATATTCCCGCAACTTTTGGCAAAATATAAAATATTCCATGGACTCAACATGCCTCTCAGTAAATAGCTTGGGGTGTCTACTTTCCAAAATGGGGTCATTTGGGGGGGTTTTGTGTTATTTTGGCATTTTATGGACTTCGAAACTGTGATAGGTAGTGAGGAGTTAAATCAAAAATTTGCACCCTTAGAAACCCTGAAGGTGGTGATTGGTTTTCGGGGTGCCGTGCGCGACTAGACTCCCAAAAAGTCCCACACATGTGGTATCCCCGTACTCAGGAGAAGCAGCAGAATGTATTTTGGGGTGTCATTTCACATATGCCCATAGCATGTGTGAGCAATATATCATTTAGTGACAACTTGGTGCAAAAAAAAAAAAGTTTGTAATATTCCCGCAACTTGTGGCAAAATATAAAATATTCCATGGACTCAACATGCCTCTCAGTAAATAGCTTGGGGTGTCTACTTTCCAAAATGGGGTAATTTTGGGGGGTTTTGTGCTATTTTGGCATTTTATGGCCTTCGAAACTGTGATAGGTAGTGAGGAGTTAAATCAAAAATTTGCACCCTTAGAAATCTTGAAGGTGGTGATTGGTTTTCGGGGTGCCGTGCGCGACTAGACTCCCAAAAAGTCCCACACATGTGGTATCCCCATACTCGGGAGAAGTAGCGGAATATATTTTGGGGTGCAATTCCACATATAACCATGGCATGTGTGAGCAATATATCATTTAGTGACAACTTTTTGTAAAAAAAAATTTTTTTTTTTTTTTTTGTCATTATTCAATCCCTTAGGACAAAAAAAATAAATATTCAATGGGCTCAACATACCCATCAGCAATTTCCTTGGGGTGTCTACTTTCCAAAATGGGGTCATTTGGGGGGGATTTGTACTGCCCTGCCATTTTAGCACCTCAAGAAATGAGATCGGCAGTCATAAATTAAAAGCTGTGTAAATTCCAGAAAATGTACTCTAGTTTGTAGACGCTATAACTTTTGCGCAAACCAAAAAATATATGCTTATTGACATTTTTTTTACTAAAGACATGTGGCTGAATAAATTTTGCCCTCAATGTATGACTAAAATTTAGTTTATTCGATTTTTCTTATAACAAAAAGAAGAAAATATCTTTTTTTTTCAAAATTTTCGCTCTTTTTCCATTTATATCGCAAAAAAAAAAAATCGCAGAGGCAATCAAATACCATCAAAAGAAAGCTCTATTTGTGGGAAGAAAAGGACGCAAATTTCGTTTGGGTGCAATATTGCATGACCGCGCAATTACCAGTTAAAGCAGCGCAGTGCGAAATTGCAAAAAGACCTCTGGTCCTTAAGGTATTTATTGGTCCGGAGCTGAAGTGGTTAAAAAGACTTTTTTTCCTGCACAAATGACACTTTGTGCAGGGACAGTTCTAAGCACCAGAAACATGCGCCCCTTCACAGACATACTATAGACACCCCCCAGGTACAACGTTTAAAGGAATATTACACTTTTATTGTTTCAATTTAATCATTATTAAAATCACTGCTCCTGAAAAAATGGCCGTTTTTAAAACTTTTTTTTTGCATTGATCCATGTCCCCTGGGGCAGGACCCGGGTCCCCAAACACTTTTTAGGACAGTAACCTGCATATTAGCCTTTAAAATGAGCACTTTTTATTGTGAACGTTCGAGTCCCATAGACTTTAATAGGGTTCTAAAGTTCACATGAAGTTTAGGTCTGTTCGCAGGTTCTGGTGCGAACCGAACAGGGGGGGGGGGTGTTCGGCTCATCCCTACACCAGACACTTTATATTTATTTTTTTTGATAGTTGAATATTGACACATTTATTTATTTTATGGGGTGTGCAGTCTTTAAACTAGTTGAGTATTCACACAGGATATTTATGCACTAGGTACTATAGTTTAGTTTTTAGGGTAGCGCAACATCATCTATTTCATTTTATTTTTTTCCATATAAATTTTGGTGGTAGGGTTTGTACCCCTGTCGGTGTTTGCTGCAACCATTGTTAGTGATAGGTTTGTTCTTTTGACAGCGCGGGATAACCCTAATCTACTCTAAAAAAATAAAATAAAATGAAGACTTCAAAAGACTCATAAGAAACCTCTGAACAAAACTCCCTTGGATGCTGACTTTCCGAGAGCCAGAACAGCCAAAGTTTGATCTGTAAGGTTCCCTCGAGTGACCAGCAAATGGTGAGCATGCTGGTGAATCAATCGCTGTCATTTCATTGTCATATTCACTGATTTATACAAATATATACATTGTTACCAGGCGGACTCATTGCTACGCTGTGAATAACCTTTGTTGTGAACAGACATAAATAGTAGGAGATTACACACACACACACACATGTTATTACATGACAGCTCGCAGTCTGCAGGAGCCGTCTATAAGGACATGACTATTTATCAATAATAATTCCGGCATGTCCTGATGACAAATAATAAAGGAATCCTCAGGTATTAATTATATATTAGTGACACAAAGGCTGCGATCTAATCATGAGAAAATATATAAACATCAGTAGAAAGACTTACACATTTTCATAAAATGATACAATGAAATAGAAGAAAAAAAAAACATTTTCTGTGTGTTGAGTTCTAAAGCAAATATGGCAAAAGCCGACTTACTTGTCACACACCGAAAAGGTTCTCGGTGAATCGGCCAAACCAAGACCGCCAGTTTTCAAATCTGTCTCATATCTGCTGTTGAAATGAGCCGGGACCAATCCTCCGATAATGATATCTGCCTCCTGGTAATATTCATACTCAAACATTGGCATTACCATATCAAGTCTACAACCAGGCGCTGAGCCCCGGGTCAGTACTACTCCATAGTAGGTGATGTCAAGGAGGAGTATCAGCAGGTAACAGACACAGAACATCGGAGAACAATTCATGTCACACGGCAGATCTTCTCAGTCACCGGCAGCTCTGCTCAGGAGGAGACGCAATCACCGGAGATTTATACACATCGCCTGCGACCGATTTACACTACAGAACAAAGAAGGGAATAATAGTAACATCGTCTGAAAATATAAAATATATATTGAGAAGTGTAACTGATCTAATAAAGATAATTTATTCTTATATTTCTTATTCAGTAGTTCAGAATTATAAATTGTTCAAATACAAGATATACTTCTGTAGCACCCTCTATCTAGTGTAGGTGCTAGACTGAGATTTGTGAGAGCGCAGGTCAATTTAGGCAGGCCTAGGTTTGCTTTGATTTGGTGGGGCTGGGATGGCTTGGAGTAGGCTGGTGACTCACAGATAGCATCATCTTTCGGTTATCTGCCTTCGGCTTCTAGAAGGAAAGAGTGGAAGAAGGATGGAGCTGTCTAGGGTGTTCTAAGGAGCCCTGACCAACCCCCAACCTGGACTGGCAGGGAGCAGGCCTCCTTAAATACCTAGGGTCAACCCAGCTGGGGATGAGTTGGGGCAGGCCTCCTTAAATACCTAGGGTCAGCCGAGCTGGGGATAATTTGGGGCAGGCCTCCTTAAATATCTAGAGTCAGCCCAGCTGGGGATGAGTTGGGGCAGGCCTCCTTAAATACCTAGAGTCAGCCGAGCTGGGGATGAGTTGGGGCAGGCCTCCTTAAATACCTAGAGTCAGCCGAGCTGGGGATGAGTTGGGGCAGGCCTCCTTAAATACCTAGAGTCAGCCCAGCTGGGGATGAGTTGGGGCAGGCCTCCTTAAATACCTAGAGTCAGCCGAGCTGGGGATGAGTTGGGGCAGGCCTCCTTAAATACCTAGAGTCAGCCCAGCTGGGGATGAATTTGGGCAGGCCTCCTTAAATACCTAGAGTCAGCCGAGCTGGGGATGAGCTGGGGATGAGTTGGGGCAGGCCTCCTTAAATACCTAGAGTCAACCCAGCTGGGGATGAGTTGGGGCAGGCCTCCTTAAATATCTAGAGTCAGCCCAGCTGGGGATGGGTTGGGGCAAGCCTCCTTAAATACCTAGAGTCAGCCCAGCTGGGGATGAGTTGGGGCAGGCCTCCTTAAATACCTAGAGTCAGCCCAGCTGGGGATGAGTTGGGGCAGGCCTCCTTAAATACCTAGAGTCAGCCCAGCTGGGGATGAGTTGGGGCAGGCCTCCTTAAATACCTAGAGTCAGCCCAGCTGGGGATGAGTTGGGGCAGGCCTCCTTAAATACCTAGCGTCAGCCCAGCTGGGGATGATTTGAGGCAGGCCTCCTTAAATACCTAGGGTCAGCCCAGCTGGGTATGAGTTGAGGCAGGCCTCCTTAAATACCTAGGGTCAGCCCAGCTGGGGATGAGTTGGGGCAGGCCTCCTTAAATACCTAGAGTCAGCCAAGCTGGGGATGAGTTGGGGCAGGCCTCCTTAAATACCTAGAGTCAGCCCAGCTGGGGATGAGGTGGGGCAGGCCTCCTTAAATACCGAGAGTCAGCTCAGCTGGGGATGAGTTGGGGCAGGCCTCCTTAAATACCTAGAGTCAGCCCAGCTGGGGATGAGGTGGGGCAGGCCTCCTTAAATACCTAGAGTCGGCCCAGCTGGGGATGAGTTGGGGCAGGCCTCCTTAAATACCTAGAGTCGGCCCAGCTGGGGATGAGTTGGGGCAGGCCTCCTTAAATACCTAGAGTCGGCCCAGCTGGGGATGAGTTGGGGCAGGCCTCCTTAAATACCTAGAGTCAGCCCAGCTGGGGATGAGTTGGGGCAGGCCTCCTTAAATACCTAGAGTCAGCCCAGCTGGGGATGAGTTGGGGCAGGCCTCCTTAAATACCTAGAGTCAGCCCAGCTGGGGATGAGTTGGGGCAGGCCTCCTTAAATACCTAGAGTCAGCCCAGCTGGGGATGAGTTGGGGCAGGCCTCCTTAAATACCTAGAGTCAGCCCAGCTGGGGATGAGTTGGGGCAGGCCTCCTTAAATACCTAGAGTCAGCCCAGCTGGGGATGAGGTGGGGCAGGCCTCCTTAAATACCTAGAGTCGGCCCAGCTGGGGATGAGTTGGGGCAGGCCTCCTTAAATACCTAGAGTCGGCCCAGCTGGGGATGAGTTGGGGCAGGCCTCCTTAAATACCTAGAGTCGGCCCAGCTGGGGATGAGTTGGGGCAGGCCTCCTTAAATACCTAGAGTCAGCCCAGCTGGGGATGAGTTGGGGCAGGCCTCCTTAAATACCTAGAGTCAGCCCAGCTGGGGATGAGTTGGGGCAGGCCTCCTTAAATACCTAGAGTCAGCCCAGCTGGGGATGAGTTGGGGCAGGCCTTCTTAAATACCTAGAGTCAGCCCAGCTGGGGATGAGTTGGGGCAGGCCTCCTTAAATACCTAGAGTCAGCCCAGCTGGGGATGAGGTGGGGCAGGCCTCCTTAAATACCTAGAGTCAGCCCAGCTGGGGATGAGTTGGGGCAGGCCTCCTTAAATACCTAGAGTCGGCCCAGCTGGGGATGAGTTGGGGCAGGCCTCCTTAAATACCTAGAGTCGGCCCAGCTGGGGATGAGTTGGGGCAGACCTCCTTAAATACCTAGAGTCAGCCCAGCTGGGGATGAGTTGGGGCAGGCCTCCTTAAATACCTAGAGTCAGCCCAGCTGGGGATGAGTTGGGGCAGGCCTCCTTAAATACCTAGAGTCAGCCCAGCTGGGGATGAGTTGGGGCAGGCCTCCTTAAATACCTAGAGTCAGCCCAGCTGGGGATGAGTTGGGGCAGGCCTCCTTAAATACCTAGAGTCAGCCCAGCTGGGGATGAGTTGGGGCAGGCCTCCTTAAATACCTAGAGTCAGCCCAGCTGGGGATGAGTTTGGGCAGGCCTCCTTAAATACCTAGAGTCAGCCGAGCTGGGGATGAGCTGGGGATGAGTTGGGGCAGGCCTCCTTAAATACCTAGAGTCAACCCAGCTGGGGATGAGTTGGGGCAGGCCTCCTTAAATATCTAGAGTCAGCCCAGCTGGGGATGGGTTGGGGCAAGCCTCCTTAAATACCTAGAGTCAGCCCAGCTGGGGATGAGTTGGGGCAGGCCTCCTTAAATACCTAGAGTCAGCCCAGCTGGGGATGAGTTGGGGCAGGCCTCCTTAAATACCTAGAGTCAGCCCAGCTGGGGATGAGTTGGGGCAGGCCTCCTTAAATACCTAGAGTCAGCCCAGCTGGGGATGAGTTGGGGCAGGCCTCCTTAAATACCTAGCGTCAGCCCAGCTGGGGATGATTTGAGGCAGGCCTCCTTAAATACCTAGGGTCAGCCCAGCTGGGGATGAGTTGAGGCAGGCCTCCTTAAATACCTAGGGTTAGCCCAGCTGGGGATGAGTTGGGGCAGGCCTCCTTAAATACCTAGAGTCAGCCAAGCTGGGGATGAGTTGGGGCAGGCCTCCTTAAATACCTAGAGTCAGCCCAGCTGGGGATGAGTTGGGGCAGGCCTCCTTAAATACCGAGAGTCAGCTCAGCTGGGGATGAGTTGGGGCAGGCCTCCTTAAATACCTAGAGTCAGCCCAGCTGGGGATGAGGTGGGGCAGGCCTCCTTAAATACCTAGAGTCAGCCCAGCTGGGGATGAGTTGGGGCAGGCCTCCTTAAATACCTAGAGTCGGCCCAGCTGGGGATGAGTTGGGGCAGGCCTCCTTAAATACCTAGAGTCGGCCCAGCTGGGGATGAGTTGGGGCAGGCCTCCTTAAATACCTAGAGTCAGCCCAGCTGGGGATGAGTTGGGGCAGGCCTCCTTAAATACCTAGAGTCAGCCCAGCTGGGGATGAGTTGGGGCAGGCCTCCTTAAATACCTAGAGTCAGCCCAGCTGGGGATGAGTTGGGGCAGGCCTCCTTAAATACCTAGAGTCAGCCCAGCTGGGGATGAGTTGGGGCAGGCCTCCTTAAATACCTAGAGTCGGCCCAGCTGGGGATGAGTTGGGGCAGGCCTCCTTAAACACCTAGAGTCGGCCCAGCTGGGGATGAGTTGGGGCAGGCCTCCTTAAATACCTAGAGTCGGCCCAGCTGGGGATGAGTTGGGGCAGGCCTCCTTAAATACCTAGAGTCAGCCAAGCTGGGGATGAGTTGGGGCAGGCCTCCTTAAATACCTAGAGTCAGCCCAGCTGGGGATGAGGTGGGGCAGGCCTCCTTAAATACCTAGAGTCAGCTCAGCTGGGGATGAGTTGGGGCAGGCCTCCTTAAATACCTAGAGTCAGCCCAGCTGGGGATGAGGTGGGGCAGGCCTCCTTAAATACCTAGAGTCAGCCCAGCTGGGGATGAGTTGGGGCAGGCCTCCTTAAATACCTAGAGTCAGCCCAGCTGGGGATGAGGTGGGGCAGGCCTCCTTAAATACCGAGAGTCAGCTCAGCTGGGGATGAGTTGGGGCAGGCCTCCTTAAATACCTAGAGTCAGCCCAGCTGGGGATGAGGTGGGGCAGGCCTCCTTAAATACCTAGAGTCAGCCCAGCTGGGGATGAGTTGGGGCAGGCCTCCTTAAATACCTAGAGTCGGCCCAGCTGGGGATGAGTTGGGGCAGGCCTCCTTAAATACCTAGAGTCGGCCCAGCTGGGGATGAGTTGGGGCAGGCCTCCTTAAATACCTAGAGTCAGCCCAGCTGGGGATGAGTTGGGGCAGGCCTCCTTAAATACCTAGAGTCAGCCCAGCTGGGGATGAGTTGGGGCAGGCCTCCTTAAATACCTAGAGTCAGCCCAGCTGGGGATGAGTTGGGGCAGGCCTCCTTAAATACCTAGAGTCAGCCCAGCTAGGGATGAGTTGGGGCAGGCCTTCTTAAATACCTAGAGTCAGCCCAGCTGGGGATGAGTTGGGGCAGGCCTCCTTAAATACCTAGAGTCAGCCCAGCTGGGGATGAGTTGGGGCAGGCCTCCTTAAATACCTAGAGTCAGCCCAGCTGGGGATGAGTTGGGGCAGGCCTCCTTAAATACCTAGAGTCAGCCCAGCTAGGGATGAGTTGGGGCAGGCCTTCTTAAATACCTAGAGTCAGCCCAGCTGGGGATAAGTTGGGGCAGGCCTCCTTAAATACCTAGAGTCAGCCCAGCTAGGGATAAGTTGAGGCAGGCCTCCTTAAATACCTAGAGTCAGCCCAGCTAGGGATGAGTTGGGGCAGGCCTTCTTAAATACCTAGAGTCAGCCCAGCTGGGGATAAGTTGGGGCAGGCCTTCTTAAATACCTAGAGTCAGCCCAGCTGGGGATAAGTTGAGGCAGGCCTCCTTAAATACCTAGAGTCAGCCCAGCTGGGGATGAGTTGGGGCAGGCCTCCTTAAATACCTAGAGTCAGCCCAGCTGGGGATGAGTTGGGGCAGGCCTCCTTAAATACCTAGAGTCAGCCCAGCTGGGGATGAGTTGGGGCAGGCCTCCTTAAATACCTAGAGTCAGCCCAGCTGGGGATGAGTTGGGGCAGGCCTCCTTAAATACCTAGAGTCAGCCCAGCTGGGGATGAGTTGGGGCAGGCCTCCTTAAATACCTAGAGTCAGCCCAGCTGGGGGTGAGTTGGGGCAGGCCTCCTTAAATACCTAGAGTCAGCCCAGCTGGGGATGAGTTGTTTGGGTGGAAGAACTGGAGATGGAGTGTTAGGCTGTTGGGGTCTTTGAGGGAGCCCCCCAGTCTGATGGAGAGGGGGACCTTGGGCTAGGGGCTTGGAGCAGGACAGGAACCTCATACAACCCAAGGGGTGTCCTGGATAGGAGCAGGAGAGGACAGCGGGGAATACTGCTGGGTAAATCTCCAGGGAGGGATCCACCAGGTGTTGGTGAGTGACAGGCACAGTCTGGAGAGCTGGGAGAGGCATGCCGGAGCAGACTGGGAGTGTGCAGTCTGAGATGGAGGTAGAACCAGTGGGAGAGACTGTAATGTTACTGTTGGTGAAGTTGGGCAGCTGAAGCCGGGAGGGTTGTCAGGGTCTGCAAAGGGCTGATTGGGATTTGAGTAGTTCACAAAAGAGGGCGGCTAGCACTAGAACTTTTTTTTGCTACACTATAGGGGCCCACGGCCCCTGCCTGTAATGGGCATTCTTCTAAGGCCTGGCTGGAACCAGTGTCAGGACTAACCATGTGCTAGCTGTGCCTAAGGAACTGTGCTGGAGGAGTTTATCTTAATTGTCCCAAACTATGCAAATCTTTTTGGGCATCCCATGAATTCCTTGACCCCATCCGAGTTCTAATCCCTCAAAATACAAAAACAAAGCTGATGGACATTTCATTGTCTTGGAGTGTCTGGAAGGGAATGCCTGGCTGGGCATGGTGACAAGTGGGCTACAATTACTCAGCAGCCCGTACGGGGTATCCTAAAATATATATGTTTCTCTTATAAAATGATACATTGTAATTTTGCACAAAAGTGAATGTCAAACAGAGCTAAATGCGTCATTCACTGTTTTATTGGATTTTAGGACCCCAAACACACTCTGCTAGCAAAAATCGACTACATAAATTGGTAAATCAATGAGATGAGTTACAGTAGTGTTACCCTCCCTGGCAGTATGATTATGTCTGATTTTTGAAGCGCAAAGTGGTACATTGTTTTGCATGGAAATTTGGCGTTTTATATTGTAGGCCTGTAATTCTTAGGAACAACTCACTTAAAGCGGGAGTCTGCCGGGAGTTCCGCCGTTTTTTTTTTGAAAAGCCAGCAGCTACAAATACTGCAGCTGCTGACTTTTAAAATAGTGACACTTACCCGCCCAGCGCGCCCGCGATGTCGGCACCCGAAGCCGATCTCTCGATCGTCTCTCGGGTGCTGCCGCCGCCATCTTGGGTATGGGAATCAGGAAATGGAGCCTTTCGGCTTAATTTCCCGGTTCCCTACTGCGCATGCGCGAGTCGCGCTGCGCAATAAGGACGGTCCCCCCTGTCTCTGGGATCCGTGTGTTTCCCAGCAGGCAGCGGAGGACTTTCGGAAAGGGGCGTAGATTCTGCGGAAAGGGGCGTACCTTCTGCAGAATCTACGCCGGAAGTGGGTGCAGATACCTGTACTGTACAGGTACCTGCACCCCCCTCCCCCCTGAAAGGTGCCAATTGTGGCGCCGGAGGGGGGGGGGGGGGTTCCAATGAGCGAAAGCTCCACTTTAGGGTGGACCTCCGCTTTAAATCTGTCCAAACAAGAGTCTAGTAAACATCCCGGGTATGAAGTTTGAAACACGAAATCATAAACTATAATATAATAAATAACTATAAATAATAATAATAAAATAATCACCACTTTTGTTGCAGATAACTACCACCACGTTAACTGAACAAATACAGGTGCTAACACTAAATTGTGTGCTTGTTTTCTGGGGGCTGTGGAATTTTTTAGTGTACTTCTATTTAGCAGCTGTTTTGAAAAGGATTTAAACTTAAAACCCACATAAATATCATAAAAGAAAATCTATAAAATGAATCAATGCATCGAACGATAGATCAATCCACCCATAGAAAAACAGCACATAATACTGCGTTTGCAATAGGTAATAATAAAGTGCAATCCTCTATTCCAAATAAAACATTTATATATAATAATCATGCATGAGTCATTAGTGTGTATTCAGTTCATAAAAACGGCACATGCATCAAACTTGTGGTTCAACTCAAATGATCAATCCAAACAGGGAAAAAAACTCTGCCACAGTTCTTTAGGTATATGGTATATATTGCCCCTCTGCCAGGAATACACCTCCACACGTGCAATGACATACACACAAGCCACGCCGGGGGATATGTGAAAGTGAAAAGATCCCCCTTTGGTATTACTCTTACTAGACTCAGCTGGTTTCACAAGCCTAAGGCCGCGTACACACGGGCGGACTGTCTGGCCAACTAAGTCCGTCAGACAATCCGACGGACAGTCCGTCATACTTTGGAATGAACGGACTTGCCCACACACGGCACTTTTTGAGCGGACTAATACGGCTCACTAAGTCCGCCATACTATCCGCCCTACTTTTGAAATGAACGGACTCGCCCACACACGCGGAGGAAAGTCCGCTCATTTCGAGCGCATCTCCAGGTAGGCGGGGCCCGCGAAGGAGACGTTGCTGGCCCCGCAGCCTGGTATGGACTTAAAGGGGAACCCCAACGCCGAAAAAAATTGCCGTGGGGGTCCCCCCCAAGTCCACAACAGACCCTTGTCCGAGCATGCTACCCGGCCGGCCAGGAAAGGGGGGCGAGCGAGCGCCCCCCCTCCTGAGCCGTACCAGGCCGCGTGCCCTCAACATGGGGGGGTGCCTTGGGGAAGGGGGGGCCACGCGGCCCCCCCACCCCAAAGCACCTTTTCCCCATGTTGATGAGGACAAGGGCCTCTTCCCGACAACCCTGGCCGTTGGTTGTCGGGGTCTGCGGGCGGGGGGCTTATCGGAATCCGGGAGCCCCCTTTAATAAGGGGGCCCCCGGATACCGGCCCCCCACCCTATGTGAATGAGTATGGGGTACAATGTACCCCTACCCATTCACCTGTAAAATAAAAGTACCAAAAAAAAACACAACACACGAGATAAAACCGCGCAACCCCCCCTTCCCCAAGGCACCCCCCCATGTTGAGGGCACGCGGCCTGGTACGGCTCAGGAGGGGGGGCGCTCGCTCGCCCCCCTTTCCTGGCCGGCCGGATAGCGTGCTCGGACAAGGGTCTGTTGTGGACTTGGGGGGGACCCCCACGCCGATTTTTTTCGGCGTTGGGGTTCCCCTTTAAGTCCATACCAGGCGGCGGGGTCAGCGACGTCTCCGTCACGGGCCCCGCCTACCTGAATACCCGCTCGAAATGAGCGGACTTTTCTCCGGGCGGGAAAAGTCCGCTCATTTCAAAAGTAGGGCGGACTGGCACACACACGGGCGGATTGTCCGCCGAAATGCGAGTCCAGCGGACAGTCTTTCCAACATTCTGAAAGACTTAGTCCGCCAGACTGTCCGCTGAAAAAGTCCGCTCAAGCCCACACACGAGCGGACTGTCTAGTTGGACACTAAGTTGGACAGACAGTCCTAAGGCCGCGTACACACGGGCGGACTGTCTGATGGACTTGGTCCGCTAAAACGTGTTTCAGCGGACAGTCCGCTCGTGTGTGGGCTTCAGCGGACTTTTTCAGCGGACAGTCTGGCGGACTAAGTCTTTCGGAATTTCCGTAATATTGTCCGTCCAACTTTGGTTTCAGCGGACAGTCTGCTCGTGTGTAGGCAAGTTGGACGGACTAAGTATGGCGCATGCTCAGAAAGGATTTACACGGCCGAAGGTTGCATTGCAGTGTATTGGATGTCGTATTTCTAGTCCCGTCGTACGTGCTGTACACGTCATCATGCAAGCTTTCAGCGGACTGTCTGTTCATCGTGTGTGGTCAAGTCCGTTCATTCAAAAGTAGGACGGACTGTCTGTCGGATTGTCTGACGGACTTAGTTGGACAGACAGTCCGCCCGTGTGTACGCGGCCTTATAGTTCACTCTTGCTGGTTCCTAATACAGGGTTCCATCCACGTCATAGACATCAGGTGTTCAGAATCTCGGAGAAGGGTAATTATAAAAAACACACATAGTGTAATTCCGTCATGCATCAAAAGTTTTATTTAGTAAAAAAACCCCACAAATATTGCACTCACAAATGTAAAATCTTTAAAAGCATTGGTTCACTGTAAATGCACAGCTTGTTGAATCGACCAGGATGAGAGAGAGTCCTACCACCCACAGCTATGAGTTGTTACACGCTAATAGCTCACGGTTTGATTGTCCGTCTTTCTTCTCTCCTGTCAGTCCCGCTATGCTCGTATCGTATGATTCCACCCTGACGCACTTTGTCGTATTGACATCATCTGAGGGTGGAGTCATGCGATCCCATCACCTTTTTATATATACCTAGGGCCAATGTTATTAACCCTTCATAGACTTCTGTCATTAATTATTCTCTGCACCTCACTACTCAATATTCAGCTCTCTCACTAACTACCAAACACAGGACATCACAAACTTCACTTAAAATATGCAATCCTCGTTTATGTCAATTATATCAATTAATCCCGATCCTATGTCCTCACTCACCAGTGCGGGAGTATCGGATCGCATAATCGGAAATATACCGTTCATGCTGCCGGTTATATGTGGTTAGAGTGTCATGCAAAAAGAGTGTTCTACATAAATAAGGTATTCACCTCAAAAAAATATATATCTACAATCTCTACATAGGCACGTATTCACCTCAATCGAATCTCTATAGGGAAGACAGCCTGAAACATGATTATGTTCCGCTTACCATCCAGCTTAACGCTAGATACAAAATTACAACTATTTGGTAACAATCAAATCCAACCATGCTCAGTAAATGGTTCATTCATCTTTCCCTATCAACGGAGAGATGCACCTAGCTTACACACAATCCCTTCCGCTGGACCCGCATTCGTCTTCTCTGAAGTTGGACCATACATCGCACGATCTCAATCGTGAGTGAAGGTTCCCAACTAGCAGTCATAGCGGTTATAATGAACTACACCTTAAATGTCAATCCGCTAATATATAAATCCATCTCTCCTCGGGGTCTATTATAGACACTACATGAGATCGGATCGATTCAAATATTAATCGCTCATCCTAAATTGGATCCGAGCGGAGGGCTGTGATGATTACATATTTCTCTAAAATAGCTATACCTGGCTAATATATCTCAAATTAAATATTTAAAACTACCTAAAATCTGGATATTTCTGCATTAGCCCCACTTGTCTTAATCACCCCCCCAAAAATAAAAAATAAGGAAAGGATTAAATTCGGAGCTATTCATATGTTAAACAACCTCCCTCATTTTAGCATCAGTTTAAAAAGGAAAGATACTTAGTTACATAAGAAGCCATCCTAATTGAATAAATAGCTGGCTCCCCTTGGTAGTGATGGCCAAACGGTTCGCCCGGGGGTCGTTTCGCGGCGAATTTGGACCGTTCGCCGTCCGCTCGTTCGGCGGACTATTGGCGCCGTTCGCCCTGCGGACTTTCGTGTTTAATGTGTAAAAGAACTTTG
Source organism: Lithobates pipiens (assembly GCF_037356315.1). Lineage (NCBI taxonomy): Eukaryota > Metazoa > Chordata > Amphibia > Anura > Ranidae > Lithobates > Lithobates pipiens. The sequence continues at coordinate 5,105,580 of NW_027507785.1, read as the reverse complement.
ACCTATGATGACACATCCATCATGGGGTACAGGACAGCCAATTGAGACATTACAGCACATGGACACTTGGACATTCCCCCTAACTTATAAATACACCCGATCCTGCGGCCATTTTACATTCTTTCTTCTGTCACTATAGGGAGAGGTTGCTGTGTGGAGCAGGGAGAGATTGCAGTTACCCAAATCGCTAGCTATTTGGTACACACAAGTTCTTTTTCAGGACTGGTATAGGTGTTAGGTGTATATAGGTTTGCTGTGCTACTGATTGTTGCAGCAGCCTGAGTGTCTTTTGTCAGTTTAGAGAAAGGGACAGGACGGTGTGTGCTGCAGGGACAGTCAGTTTAGTCATCATCATTAGCTGTTACTATCAGGTCCACAAAAGTGCTATTCCAGTTTTTGTTCCAGTAGCCTCTGTTTTGTCAGTTTATATAGGGACAGGCAAGAAGCAGTGTGTGAGGCAGTGAGGGTCAGTTTAATCAGTAGCTGTTACTATTAGTTCCACAAAGGTTCTTTTCAGGACTGGTATCAGTGGTACGGTAATAGGCTTGTACACGTATAATATTCTTTCTTCCAAATATAGAAAGAATATTATACTTGATTGCTGCCCTTCTTCTGCAGTCTGCTAATCATTCACAACCCACTTGTTCCACAAAGGTCCTTATAAGGACTGATAACTTGGTCTGTCTAGGGTGCTATAGTACATAGGGTTGAGTGAGGTACAGTCTGCCATTCTATAAGGACTGGTATAGGTCCACAATACATAGGGTTGAGGTGCACTACTGCTGACCTCTGCCCTATACTGCAGCAGTCCTTCATCGGTATAGGGACTGACGTACAGTCTGCTAATCACTCACACACAACCTACTTGGTCCACAAAAGTCCTTATAAGGACTGGTAAGGTATAGGGTGCTACAGTACATAGGGTTGAGTGATGTACAGTCTGCTACTCTATAAGGACTGGTATAGGTCCACAATACATAGGGTTGAGGTGCACTACTGCTGACCGCTGCCCTATACTGCAGCAGTCCTTCATCGGTATAGGGACTGACGTACAGTCTGCTAATCACTCACACACAACCTACTTGGTCCACAAAAGTCCTTATAAGGACTGGTAAGGTATAGGGTGCTACAGTACATAGGGTTGAGTGAGGTACAGTCTGCTACTCTATAAGGACTGGTATAGGTCCACAATACATAGGGTTGAGGTGCACTACTGCTGACCGCTGCCCTATACTGCAGCAGTCCTTCATCGGTATAGGGACTGACGTACAGTCTGCTAATCACTCACACACAACCTACTTGGTCCACAAAAGTCCTTATAAGGACTGGTAAGGTATAGGGTGCTACAGTACATAGGGTTGAGTGAGGTACAGTCTGCTACTCTATAAGGACTGGTATAGGTCCACAATACATAGGGTTGAGGTGCACTACTGCTGACCGCTGCCCTATACTGCAGCAGTCCTTCATCGGTATAGGGACTGAGAGTTTTGTCACAGGGTCATTTAAAAAATGACAGGCAGAGGAAGAGGCAGGCCCTTCCGCAGGGGTGGTAGGGGTAGGGCAGGAGCAACAGCCTTGAGCCAAAGTGGGAAGTTGCAGGAGGTGCGTTCAATTACTTTAAAGGAACGCACCAGACTTGGTTGAGTGGCTCGCTCAGCCTTACTCTACTGCACCCTCCTCATTCTCTCGATCTGCACCCTCTTCTTCACTCTCTGCTATGTGCACCCCCAAAGACACTACCACCAACAACACCACCACAACCACCACATACCTTCCGCTTGAGTCACAGGAATTATTTTCCGATCCATATCAAGACATTTCTGATGCGCAGCCACTCTTGGTATTGGATCAGGAAGAGGAGGCAGCAACAACCGCCACTCAGCAGTCTGACGACAGTACCCAGATCAGCCCAAGGAGGAGGTTGGTCCCCGGTGTTGCTGCCTACTCTGAGATCTCTACTTATAGCGGTGGGGAAGGTGACGTTGATGATGACGTGTCAAGTGATGTCACGTGGGTGTCCACAAGAGAGGAAGAGGAGGGGAGTTCAGAGGGACATATGGACCAGCAGATAGGGAGGAGAAGCAGGAATAACTTACATTGCACAGGAGGGACAAAGCAGACTGCAAATGTATCAGGAGCGAGTCATCGACCATGTACGGTCACATCTGGCGCTCCCAGGACACCGGCACATGGCTCCGCAGTGTGGGCTTTTTTTAACGTGTCCGCTGCTGACAATAGCGTTGCCATCTGCAATCTTTGCATCCAATGCATTAGTCGCGGTAAGCCCAACACTCACCTAGGGACAACCGCCTTAAGAAGGCACATGAGCAGCCATCACCGAGCCGAGTGGGAGCAATGAAACACACAAAGCCACACTGCAGGCTCTCACCGTCCAGCCTCGTCTTCTACTTCTCCTTCTTCTCTCTCCTCACAATTGTCCTCCACTCCACCTTCCATCACGCCAAGCTCACATTTTTCCGCAAAAAGGCAGGCTTCCGTGGGCCTAATGTTCGAGCGTAAAAAAATGATGACGCCGGATAACCCACTTGCCCAACGGTTGACGGCTGGCTTGTCAGAACTGATAGGCCGCCAACTACTGCCATATAAACTGGTGGACTCGGAGGCCTTTCGCAAATTTGTGGCCATTGGAACACCACAATGGAAGGTCCCAGGAAGGAAGTATTTCTCACAGAAGGGCATCCCAGAGGTATATGGCCATGTTCAGCGGCAAGTGAATGTATCTCTGGCACACAGTGTCGGTGCCAAGATACATCTGACCACAGACACGTGGTCTAGCAAACACGGGCAGGGAAGGTATATCACTTTTACTGCCCACTGGGTGAACCTTCTGATGGCCGTCAAGCATGTAACCCGTGGCACCCCTGTAGATTTGGTTTTACCGCCACGGATTGCATGCAGGCCTGACTCTTCTTCTCCTCCTCCTCCTAGTCCATCCTCCTCCCTCTCCTCCTCGGCTGACTCCTCCTTTTCCGCTGCTAGCGTCTCTTCCGCTGCGCCGCCCAAGCTCCCCAGAACCTATTCGACATGCCAGGTGAGACGTTGCCATGCCGTGCTGCGTCTGTTGTGCCTGGAAGCCAAGAGCCACACTGGCCCGGCACTCCTTTCAGCTTTGCGTTCACAGGCAGATCAGTGGCTAACACCGCTCAATTTGACAGTTGGTAAAGTGGTGTGTGACAACGGTGCCAATCTGCTTAGCGCATTGAAACAGGGCAAAATCACGCACGTGCCATGCATGGCACACGTCTTAAACTTGGTCGTGCAGCGATTCGTTGTCAAATACCCTGGGGTCCAGGACATCTTGCTGCAGGCAAGGAGAATCCTGGCCCATTTCAGAAGATCTTACACAGCCATGGTGTCAGAGAACCATGCGAAGATCCATCCCCGTGTGGCAGCAGCTCACTTTCGTCCCAAGGATCATGCGCGGTGTCCCCGTCGGAGGCGTGCGAGTTCCGGTACGAACGGACGCACGCCAATACGAACACGTGGACACACTCGCGCCAACCGAACGTGTGTACATAATTACGCACGCACGGCCACGTCCACCAATCCGGGCACATCTCACCCTATATAAACAGGATCCTGACTTGATACCAGTGCTGGATCGTCTTCAGCTACCCCTGAGACACCTGACCGTTGTTCCTGTGATCTTGTTCCTGTGACCTTGTTCCTGATACCCATTCCTTTGGATAATCCTTGCTTTGATCTCCTGGACTACCACTGACCTCGGCTTGGACTTTTGACTTTGGCTTGCTTCCTGATTTTGTACCTCATTGCTAGCACGTTACCAGACCCTTGCTCGTCCTTAACTACGCACCTGCCTCTCGTTCCTGTACCGCATTGCCTGCCAGTTGCCGACCTTGCTTGTTCCAGACGCACAGTGTTTCCTGTATACCTGCTGAGCCTCCGCTGTCTACCTCCGTGATCATCCTACACCTCTTCCTCCATGAGGACCCAGCGTCTCCATGCCCATCAGCAGGGTCGCAGACCTGTAGAGGACTACGTAACGGACTTCAGGAGGTGGAGTTCTGATACTCAATGGAACGACGCCGCCCTCCGTTATCAGTTCCGCATTGGACTGTCCGAGGCTCTAAAAGACGAGTTGGCCCGTATCGGAGTTCCCAGTTCTTTGGAGGACCTAATACAAGTATCAATTCAAATTGATCGTCGTCTCAGGGAAAGGAGATCTGAGAATCAGCCAAATTCGTCCTACATGGATGTTGCCTAAAATCCCGAATCATCCTCCCATTCCTTCATCTCATACACCTGTTACCACTTCTGAAACTCCAGAACCAATGCAAATAGGCTTGCTTCGTTCACCATATCTGCGGAAGAAAAACAGCGCCTTCGCCAGAACAATCTCTGTCTCTATTGTGGAGAAGCTGGCCCTTATGCAAATACGTGTCCAAACAAGACCCGTAAGTTCCATCCTTCATTTCTTGAACCCAATGCATTGCCTTTAACAAAATCCATTCACATCGCTGTTCCCATTTCCTTACAGCTTTCAGAAGGAACACTCCAGGTCCAAGCTATAGTTGACTCTGGCGCCTGCAGCTGCTTCATTGATCATGCTCTTGTCCTTCAACATAATATACCTCTGATACCCAAGCAACGTCAACTCTCCATACGGTTAGCGGATGGATCAAACATTAAATCTGGCCCCATCACCCATGAGACTCAACCACTATCCGCCAACATACTACCCAACCATCAGGAACTACTTCGCCTGGACGTTATTTCTTCACCTCTATTTCCGATCATTCTAGGAATGCCCTGGCTACAAGCCCATAATCCTCAAATAAACTGGGTGACTGGTGAAGTGGTTTTTCAATCCACCTACTGCCTTCAGAACTGCCTCAAGATCTCCCATCACTTGGTCCCAGTTCTTGCCTGCTCAGAGCCCACATCTGAGGCTCAAAGACTGGTCCCGGCCACTTATCACAGTTTCCTAGACGTTTTTGACAAACAAAAGGCTGACACTTTTCCTCCACATCGGGTTTACGATTGCCCAATTGAATTATTGCCAGGAGCTGAAATTCCCTTCGGAAGGATATTTCCCTTATCGGAACCTGAACTTCTGGTCCTCAAAGAATATATTGGTGAGAACCTCAAGAAGGGGTTCATCCGGCATTCCTCTTCTCCAGCTGGTGCTGGAATATTCTTTGTGGAGAAGAAAGATCATTCCCTCCGCCCATGCGTGGACTACAGGGACTTGAACAAAGTAACGATTAAAAATCGCTATCCCCTTCCATTGATCCCGGAATTATTCCAGAGACTTCGGTCGGCAAGAATATTTACAAAACTAGATTTGCGAGGGGCCTATAATTTGATCAGAATCCTTGAAGGGGATGAGTGGAAAACGGCTTTCCGGACACGCTTTGGCCACTTTGAGTATTTGGTCATGCCATTTGGACTCTGCAACGCACCAGCTACTTTCCAGCATTTTGTTAACGATATTTTCAGGGACTTTTTGGATTTGTTTGTGATCGTTTATTTGGACGATATTTTGATATTTTCAGACTCCCTAGAAACACATCGTAACAACGTAAAACAGGTTCTTCTCAGGCTGAGGCAAAACGGACTCTATGCCAAAGCCGAGAAATGTGAGTTTGAGCGCCAGACCATTCACTTTCTCGGCCTGGTGATATCGATTGAGGGTGTGGAAATGGATCCTCAGAAGGTTTCAGCCATCTTATCCTGGCCACCTCCAACTGATAAGAAAGGGGTACAACGTTTTATTGGGTTTTATAATTATATATAAGAACTTCTCCAGCATTATTGCACCTATCACACAACTCACAAGAAAACAAAGTCGGTTTCAATGGACTGCTGCAGCTCAAGCTGCTTTTGATAAATTAAAAGGACTGTTCACATCTGCCCCAATATTAAAACATCCTGACCCTGCTCTGCCTTATACCCTGGAAGTGGATGCATCAGAAAATGCTGTAGGAGCCATTTTGTCCCAACGCCAAGGGCCTCAGTCCTTAATGCATCCTGTAGATTTCTTTTCCAAAAAACTAGGTGCATCGGAAAAGAACTATGATGTGGGGGATCGGGAACTTTTGGCAATAAAATCAGCTTTAGAGGAATGGCGGTACCTCCTGGAAGGGGCAACACACCCAATATTGATCTTCACAGATCATAAAAATTTGGAGTACCTCAGAACGGCCAAACGTCTCAGGCCCCGGCAGGCAAGATGGGCTCTTTTCTTTTCTCATTTTAATTTTCATATAACTTACAGACCAGAATCCAAAAACAGTAAACCTGATGCGTTATCCCGTATGTTCACAGAAACTGAAGTCTCATCTCCTCCGGACACTATCCTGCAAGCTGGAAATTTCTTATTAACACAACCTAGTTTCTTATCACAGGTTCGTCAGTCCTCCCAAGGAACATTAATCCCTTCAGATACAAATCTCCAAGAGAAGGATGGTCTCTTCTGGCAGAAAGACAAACTTTTCATCCCTCAGGATCTTCGAACTTCTGTTCTACAGGTTTGCCATGACTATCCTCTGGCTGGTCACTTTGGGGGTCACAAGACTATGAATCTAGTTCAAAGACACTTCTGGTGGCCAAATCTTGCAAAGGACTGTAGGGACTATGTCAACTCTTGCCCAACTTGCCTCAGGAATAAAAATAGCAAGAATAAAGCGTGGGGACTGTTGAGACCGCTACCCATTCCCGAAAGACCATGGGATAAAATCACAATGGATTTCATTGTTGAACTTCCTCCATCTGAAGGGTTTTCTTCCATTTTTGTGGTGGTGGATCGTTTTTCTAAAATGTCACACTTCATTCCCATGAGAGGAACTCCATCTGCGACTGAAACAGACAAAATATTCATTAAAGAAATTGTTAGGCTCCATGGAATTCCCAGTGATATGTCTCTGACCATGGAGTTCAGTTCACGCCAAAATTCTGGAAGTCCTTGTGTGAGGTACTAGGCATCAAATTGAATTTTTCTTCAGCCTATCATCCCCAAACCAACGGACAAACGGAACGTACTAATCAGACGTTGGAGCAGTATTTACGTACTTATCAGACGTTGGAGCGGTATTTACGTTGTTTCACTTCCTTTTCCCAAGAGGATTGGGCTTCATTATTACCCTTGGCAGAATTTGCATTCAATAATTCTACTCACTCTGCCACAAACCAGTTACCATTCTTTTCTAATTATGGTTTTCATCCTTCTTTTCTGCCAACATTTGTAGTGGATTCTCCTGTACCAGCTGTCCAGGATAGGCTAAATTTCTTTGTTGCCAACAATCAGGTACTTAAGGAAACCATTGCCAAAACACAAGACAATAAAAGATTCTTCGATAGAAAGAAAAGAGGAGAATTGGATTTAAAGGTTGGTGATCGTGCATGGCTTTCAACCGCGAACCTAAAACTGGCATGTCCCTCTAGAAAATTGGTACCCAGATATTTGGGACCTTTTCCAATTAAAAAGAAAATCAATCCAGTGGCATATGAACTTGAACTTCCTGACTCATTTAGGATCCATCCTGTGTTCCATGCTTCTTTACTTAAAGCGGAGGTCCACCCTAAAATGGACCTCCGCTCATCTGATCCCTCCCCCCCTCCGGCGCCACAATCGGCACCTTTCAGGGGGGAGGGGGGTGCAGTTACCTGGATAATCCAGGTAACTGCACCCACTTCCGGGCTAGCTGCCTGCGGAACGAGCGTAGGTTACGCCCCCGTTCCGCAAGCGCCCGCCCCCTTCAGGAAGTGCCCCGCTGCCTGCTGGGAAACACACAGCTCCCAGAGGCAGCGGGGACCGTCCGGATTGCGCCGCGCGGCTCGCGCATGCGCAGTAGGGAACCGGGAAATGAAGCCGAAAGGCTCCATTTCCTGATTCCCATACCCAAGATGGCGGCGGGACCCGGCCGCCGAGCGAGCGATCGGCTTCGGGTGCCGACATCGCGGGCGCGCTGGACAGGTAAGTGTCACTATTTAAAAGTCAGCAGCTGCAGTATTTGTAGCTGCTGGCTTTTAAAAAAAAAAAAAAAAAAACGCGGAGTCCCGGTGGACTCCCGCTTTAAACCTGATGTACCCAATTCCTTTCCAGGTCGTGAAATAGGCCCTCCAGAAGCTGTGTTGGTAGATGGGGAGGAGGAGTTCGAAATCAAAGCCATTTTGGATTACAGGAAACGCCAAGGACAAAACCAATATTTCATTAAATGGAAAGGCTTTGGTCCTGAGGAGAATTCCTGGGAACCCGAAACAAACCTCCATGCCCAGAGGCTCATACGGGCCTTTCATCACTCTCAAAGTGTGGTTCGAAGAGGCATCCGGGGGCTGCCCCTAAGGGGGGGGGGGGCACTGTCAGAGAACTCACCATGCGAAGATCTGTCCCCGTGTGGCAGCAGCTCACTTTCATCCCAAGGATCATGCGCAGTGTCCCCGTCGGAGGCGTGCGAGTTCCGGTATGAACGGACGCACGCCAATACGAACACGTGGACGCACTCACGCCAACCAAACGTGTGTACGTAATTACGCACGCATAGCCACGTCCACCAATCCGGGCACATCTCACCCTATATAAACAGGATCCTGACTTGATACCAGTGTTGGATCGTCTTCAGCTACCCCTGAGACACCTGACCGTTGTTCCTGTGATCTTATTCCTGTGACCTTGTCCCTGATACCCATTCCTTTGGATACTCCTTGTTTTGATCTCCTGGACTACCACTGACCTCGGCTTGGACTTTTGACTTTGGCTTGCTTCCTGATTTTGTACCTCATTGCTAGCACGTTACCAGACCCTTGCTCGTCCTTGACTACGCACCTGCCTCTCGTTCCTGTACCGCATTGCCTGCCAGTTGCCAACCTTGCTTGTTCCAGACGCGCAGTGTTTCCTGTATACCTGCTGAGCCTCCGCTGTCTACCTCCATGATCAACCTACACCTCTTCCTCCGTGAGGACCCAGCGTCTCCAGGTCTTCAACTTCCACCTGCAGGCACCTGCACCCTTTCGCTGTCTTCACGCTCCCTGTTACCACCTCCAGGGGTGTGGAGACCAGAACCGTGCAAGAGGCCACCCTCAACAGTCTGACTCCGCTGTAAGGTACGTGACACATGGCTCGCCTTGATGACATTCAGCGGCGACACAATCTGCCGGTTAGATGTCTTATTTGCGATTGCCCGACGCGATGGAACTCAACCTTCTATATGCTTGATAGGCTGCTCCAGCAGAAACGTGCAGTTAACGACTACCTGTACGAACTCTGTGGCAGAAGAGCGTTTTTTTCACCGCGCCAGTGGCTGTTCATGCACGACTTCTGCGGCCATTTGATGAGATCACCAAACTGGTCAGTCGCAGCCATGGCGCCATCAGTGACATGGTACCTTATGCCTTCTTTCTGGAGCGTGCATTGCGTCGTGGCATTGATCAAGCTGTGGAGGAGCAGGAGCGGGAAGATGAGGACGTCGCAATGCTGGATGAATTCCCAGGGGGGCTACTCTATCTGAGACAAGTCAACAACAGGAGTCTGAAGAGGAGTCAGAGGAGGATGGTGCCGGGGCAGATGAGGAGGAGCAAGAAGAGCATGCTTTAAACCTTTCTGGGATCCCTGCTGTTGTGGGTGGATGGGGAGAGGAGAACGAGGAGGACGACATTATCCTGGATGATGAGCAGGAGCCAGGCCACCACACCGCTTCCAGTTTAGTGCAAATGGGGGCCTTCATGCTCCAGTGTTTTAATAGGGACCCCCGTATAAAAAGCATAGGGGTCAAGGACCAGTACTGGGTGGCAATGTACTGTGAGGGGTTAGCTCGGCAGAGGGTGTGTGTGACCCCCTGGATGGGTTCACAACACAAAATCAGGCATAGCAGACAGCGTTGTAGGTGCAAACAAACAAAAGATGCGGTTTATTCATGCTACATGCAGTGAAACATATAACAGCCAAACAAAAATAAAACATGAAAATAAATCCTTGGTCAGCTTGACCTCTAATTACACACTTAGATTCCCTATCTAACAACTGAGTGCAGCCTTGTGCAGCACCAGTCCCTGTCTCTGTTGTAGAGGTTTGCCACACAGGCGTTAACTCACCGCACAGAACAAGTGTCACACTCCCCAGTCTATACAACACAAAACTGGTTCCAGGATGGAGCATCTCCCTAAGCATGCTGGGGTTTTTTGTAGAGGTCTTAATGAGCCCACTTACTTCAGCTGGGCTCATTAACTCTTCCCCTCTAATTATACAAGTCTGCATAAAGCCTGAATCTAGGGCACACATATTTCCCATCCTGGATACAACCAGGTGACTTTACCTGCATGCTGCCACATACCCCCCCCCTCTTGTTTCAACCTTGGGGTTGTAACACAAGCAGTCAGACACGCATGTATCCAAGACAAAGCATCCACATTCCCCATTTTAACACCAGGGCGATGCTTAACTGTAAAGTTAAATTCTTGTAGGGCCAGGAACCACCTATTTACCCTTCTATTGGTCTCCTTGTTTTGAGCCATCCACTTTAAAGGAGCGTGATCAGTCACCAGGTCAAAGTGCCTACCTAGCAGATAGTACTGAAGGGAATCTAGAGCCCACTTCACTGCTAAACATTCCTTCTCAATCGTGGCGTAATTTACCTCATGGGACTTCAACTTCCTGCTGAGGTAAATGACTGGGTGCTCTTTGCCGTTCCAGACCTGGGATAACACTGCTCCTAACCCAACGTCTGATGCATCAGTTTGTACCACGAAGTCCTTAGAGAAGTCTGGTGAGTACAACACTGGCTGGCTACATAAGGCTGTTTTTAAGGACTGAAATGCTTCTTCAGCTTCTGGGGACCATTTAACCATGACCGACTCTTTCCCTTTTGTCAGGTTGTTGAGGGGCACAGCCTGAGAAGCAAAATGGGGAATGAATCGTCGATAATAGCCAGCGATTCCCAGAAAGGCTCGTACCTGTTTCTTGCTGTTGGGGCGTGGCCAACTCTGTATGGCCTCGACTTTATTGACTTGGGGTTTTATCACCCCCCTCCCAATAGTGTACCCAAGATATTTGGCCTTCTCCTGTCCAATGGTACACTTCTTTGGATTGGCCGTAAACCCAGCTTCCCGGATAGAGTCTAGGACTGCTTGTACTTTTGGCAAATGTGAGACCCAGTCTGTGCTATGGATAATCACATCATCCAGGTAAGCTGCAGCATATTTCTTATGGGGCCTCAGAATCTTATCCATTTTCCGCTGGAACGTTGCCGGTGCATTCTGTAACCCAAATGGCATTCTCTTATATTGGAATGCCCCATCTGGGGTTACAAACGCAGTTTTCTCCTTGGCCGACTCGGCCAGGGGAATTTGCCAATACCCTTTGGTGAGATCAAGAGTTGTCATATATCGGGCTGTTCCCAGCCAGTCAATCAACTCATCTATACGCGGCATGGGGTAGGTGTCAAATTTTGTAACTTTATTCAATTGTCGAAAATCGTTACAAAACCGCCAGCTCCCATCAGGTTTGGGCACTAGTACGATAGGACTGGGCCAGTCACTCTGGGACTCCTCTATCACACCCAATTCCAGCATCCTTTGAACCTCCCCACGTATTGCCTCCCGTCGGGCCTCTGGTATTCGATAAGGTTTTAGTTTTACCCTTTCTCCTGGCGGGGGTGATAATGTCATGCTCTACGCCAGATGTTTGTCCCGGCAGCTCAGAGAAAATCTCTTTGTTACGAAGTACAAACTCTTTAACCTCCTGTTGTTGGGGTTTCGATAAGGTGTCTGCTATTCCAACCTCAGGAACTAAGCAATCAGGCTGTACTTGTGACAAAGTCTCTGCGACTAGGGATTCCCTATCCCTCCAGGCTTTCAGCAGATTGACGTGATATATCTGCTCCGGCTTTCGCCTTCCTGGCTGTCTAACCCTGTAGTTCACCTCACTAATTTTTTCAATTACTTCATATGGACCTTGCCATTTGGCCAGAAATTTGCTTTCAACCGTAGGGACTAGCACCAAGACCCTATCCCCCGGGGAAAAAGTACGGGTCTTGGCCCCACGGTTGTACACTCTCTGCTGTGCTAACTGCGCTTGGGTCAAATGTTCCTTTACAAATGGCATTACCTGTGCAATTCTATCTTGCATCAGGGCGACATGCTCAATCACGCTCCTGTGAGGAGAACTCTCATTTTCCCAAGTTTCCTTGGCGATATCCAGCAGCCCTCTTGGGTGTCTCCCATAGAGCAACTCGAAGGGTGAGAAACCCATAGAGGATTGGGGTACCTCCCTAATGGCAAACATCAGATAGGGTATTAGACAGTCCCAATTCTTTCCATCTCTATCCACCACCTTCTTTAACATTTGTTTTAGGGTTTTGTTGAATCTTTCAACCAACCCATCTGTTTGGGGGTGATACACAGATGTACGCAATTGTGTCACTTTGTACAACTTGCATAGTTCTTTCATAACCCTGGACATAAAGGGTGTACCTTGGTCCGTAAGCAGTTCCTTACAAATACCCACGCGGCTAAAAACAAGAGATAGCTCTTTGGCTATGGTTTTGGCCGAGGTATTTCGAAGAGGAATTGCTTCCGGATAACGGGTAGCATAGTCCAATATCACCAAAATGTACTGATGCCCCCTAGCAGCCAATACCGACAAGGGAAATTCAGGAGAGTCCTCACCACTCCCAGAGGAATTCTGGTCATCTTCCTGGTCTATAGGGGCACCAGTGGGGGGCTCAGGACAATCCCAGAGTTCCCAGAATTTTGTAAAATCCCTTCCCACAATAGCATCATGTGGTAAGTGAGACACTAACCCCACCTGATGAGAGAGGTTACCTTTGGGGGTCTCAAAAAACACTGAAGTTACAGGATACTCTCGGGTGTCCCCATGCACACAAATAACAGCCACCTTGTTCTTCCCAGAGACCTCTGTAGTAACTAATTCAGCTTTCTTGATCATACATCACGGGACACAGGAGCTTCATTACATAGTGGGTTATATAGGCACCTCTGGTGATTGGACACTGGTTGAACCTAATTAAGGAGAATTCCTCCCCTATATAACCCCTCCCATCCGGGAGGCACCTCAGTTTTTTCGCCAGTGTCTGGTCGATGGTCACGTAAAACTTAGCTCTATGCGGGTCCCGGCGAGAGCCGAAGGGCTACAACAAACCGGATCCATACCTCGGGCCGATATTTGACTCCCAAGATGGTATGGTACCCGGGCCTCGTTTGCCGAAGACACGAGGTTTTGCCTGTAAGTCCTCTCCATTGGAAGACTGGACTCTGGGACAACCAGACTTGGGGTACTGTTGACTCAGGGCGCCCGTAAGTTTCTGGCAGAGTTTTTTACAAGGCCCAGGTAGGAGGATCTTTTCGTAAGAACCCCAGATACGCCTGAAGGTTGGCTAACAATACCCGCCGTGATGGGTGAAGGCTGGAATTGGTCTGAACACAGCAATTCCTGCGGCGGGGAACAGGTAGGGGAAGTCATCCTATATATTTAATATATGAATGGATTTCTTCACTGTGAGTAGTTGTATGTCTTACCTGGTTTCCACCACTAGATGGAGTAAGAGCAGCCTGATGCATACTTACATGCCTTTCAATACTAACACGCTCAGTGAAGTGCCTGGTTCTCCAGCTCTCACGTCTCCTTGCAGTCCCTGCCACAATAAAGGTAAAGAAGGGGTCCCACGCAGATCAGGGGGTCCCAGGTCACTCCTTTTGGGTTCTCCTCCTCCCCCCCGGATCCCGCGGTCCTCGTGCACGCGCGCGGGCGCGTGCACACGCGCCGGGCGCGCTCCCGGCCTATTGGGGAAAGGGGGGGGGGTGTGGTTGCCAGCTGTGCACAATCAGGTGCTCTATGCTGTAATGCAGGCGCCAAAACGGCCGTTTTTAAAAGCCCAGAGCGTCAGGGGACTGTAAGGTGAGGCACAGGAGCTGTGGGCTGTAAGCATCCGTGGGATTGGATCCAGGCAAACCCTAAGACACCTACTCGGCATCATATTGTGCAGTTAAGCTAATATTGATTTATTGTGAGACTTTAAGCACAAATAAGTGATTGCATTTTACATTAGTAACTCTGCTTTGTAGCTCACTACTATGTCTCCTCGTAAGAGGGTTTCAGGGGCAGGTAACAAAAGCACTGGCAAATCACCGCCTAGGTCCAGGGGTTCCAAGGGTGCATGCAGGTTACCATCCCCCTCTGCAAGAGTGGAGCCTGCATCTCAAGACGAGTCAGTGCCCCTTTCAGGCTTTGCAGCCTCTCCTAATGTCGCAGCCCCGGTCTATGTCACTGAGGACTCCCTTAGGGCTTCATTGGAGAGTTTTGAAGGGAGGATAATGAATTTTATTTCTGCTTCCCTAAAAGATAGCAGAAAAAGGGGTAGATCCCCTCCCTCTGCTGAAATCCCTCTCTCAGACAGTTGCTCTGAAAATGAGGAGAGATCCCTATCTTTAGAAAGGGATCATGAGCAGTCGGATCAGTCAGAGGATGAGGAGCTAGTCCCCTCCTCCCAGGCACTCAGAAAGCAGGTGCAGTATTACACTGAATTGGTGCGTACCACGTTCAGAATGCCGCCTGCTGAAGTCGCTACATCCTCTGTCTCTTCCCTGGGAGTCAGGAAAGCCCCACAGACTGCCTGTTCCTTCCCAATTCATCCTTTAATGGCTGACTTGATGTATGAGGACTGGGGACATCCCGATAAACTGTTTACTCCTCCCAAGAGGTTTTCTATGAATTATCCCGTGGAGGAAAGTTTCACCAAGAAATGGGGGGCCCCATCTGTTGATGCGGCTATCTCTTGTGTGAATAAAAAGCTAACTTGTCCTTTGGATAATGCGCAGGTATTTAAGGATCCAGCTGACAAAAGGCTGGAAACCTTGTTAAAAGCCTCCTTTTCCATGGCCGGCGCTGTGGTGCAACCTACAGTCACAGCCGTAGGATTGTGTCAGTTTCTTAAGGAACAGGTCAAACAAATGTTTGAACTCCTCCCCAGCGAGGAAGTAGTGAAATATGCAGAGATGCCTCACATCTTATGTTTCATAATTGATGCGATTTTGGATTCTGTCCAACAAGCATCCCGTTTGTCCCTTATGTTGGTACACATGCGTAGGGCTCTATGGCTAAAAAATTGGGCCGCTGAGATGTCATGCAAAAAACATTTGGCTGGATTCCCATTTAAAGGGGAACGTTTGTTTGGAGAGGAACTAGATAAATTCATCCAAAATATCTCAGGAGGTAAATCTACACTCCTTCCAGTCAAGAAGAGTAAGCGTCCCTCATTCAGGCGTACTCTTTCTCCCGAAGCGTCAAGCTCTAAACAGTGGCGACGGCCTTCCCAGCCCTCCGCTGCTAGAAAGCCTCAGGGCCGAGCCCAGGGACAGAAAAAGACTTGGGGGCGGAAGCCTGCCAAGCAAACCTCCAAGACCTCCTTGTGAAGGGGCGCCCCCGCTCGGCCGAGTGGGGGGAAGGCTCCTGCAGTTTGCAGGCGCCTGGCGGGAGGAGATTCAGGACAAATGGGTGATCTCTTCGGTATCTCTGGGCTACAGGCTAGAATTTCAGAAGATTCCACCCTTTCGTTTTCTAAGGTCAAGGATCCCCAAGGATCCAATAGAGCGGAAATCGCTACTCCTGGCCTTAGATCAGTTACTATCCCAGGGTGTGATAGTAGAGGTGACCCCGAAAGATCAGGGTTCAGGTTTTTATTCGAATCTCTTCACCGTCCCAAAACCAAACGGAAGTGTCAGACCTATCTTGGATCTGAGAGACTTGAACCGGTTTCTACACATCCAGACCTTCCGGATGCAGTCTATACGCACTGTGGTTTCCTCCCTGCAGGGAGGAGAATTCATGGCATCAATAGATATCAGAGATGCATATCTCCACGTGCCAATATTTCCCGCGCACCAGAAGTTCCTAAGGTTCGCGGTAGAGCAACGCCACTTTCAATTTGTGGCCCTGCCATTCGGCCTAGCCACGGCCCCCCGAGTCTTCACGAAGATTCTAGACCCTCTCTTAGCAACTTTAAGAGTTCAGGGCATAGCCGTCATGGCTTACCTAGACGACTTGCTTCTCGTAGAGAGAACTATAACGAGCCTAAGTCGCAGCGTCACCAGTACGCTAGAACATCTGGGCCGCCTAGGTTGGATTATAAACCTAGAAAAGTCGTCTCTGCAACCGACCACCAGGTTGGATTACCTGGGTCTCATTATCGACACCGCTCAGGGCAGGGTGTTCCTTCCAGGGCCAAAGGCCTTGGCCATTGGAGATCTGGTGCGCCTAGTTCTGGGCAGAAGATCTCCCTCTATTCGTCTATGTATGAGACTATTGGGAAAGATGGTCGCCTCATTCGAGGCCGTCCCATTTGCCCAGTTCCACTCAAGGCCCCTGCAAAGATGCATCCTTGCGATTTGGAACAGGAAGCCCCAATCCCTGGATCTTCCTATGCGTTTATCCCCCCGGGCACGCAAGAGTCTGGTTTGGTGGTTACAAACCAGAAATTTGCTAAAAGGCAAAACATTTCTTCCCCTCTCATGGAAGATTGTCACAACGGATGCCAGCCTGACAGGCTGGGGAGCCGTATTAGAGGGAACATGCTCGCAGGGAAAATGGTCTGCGACCGAAAGTCTGTTGCCCATAAATATCCTAGAGATTCGGGCAGTTTACATGGCACTCAGAGAGTGGTCTCACAGACTGCGAGGCTTCCCGGTTCGGATTCAGTCCGACAATGCCACCGCGGTGGCTTATATCAATCACCAGGGCGGTACCAGAAGTCTGGTGGCCCAAAACGAGGTGAATCGCATACTTGTCTGGGCAGAAGAGCATGTTCCGTGCCTCTCTGCAGTCTTCATCCCAGGAGTGGAGAATTGGCAGGCGGATTATCTCAGCCGCCAGCAGTTGTGCCCAGGAGAATGGGCTCTACACCCCGATGTGTTTCGAGACATATGTTACAAATGGGGCACTCCAGACGTGGATCTTTTTGCGTCCAGATTCAACAGGAAACTGGACAACTTTGTGTCAAGGACAAGAGATGCACTTGCTCAGGGGTCAGATGCTCTGACGGTTCCCTGGAATCAGTACAATCTGATCTATGCCTTCCCCCCGAACCCGCTACTGTCACGGTTCCTGGGAAGGGTCAAGAGGGAGGCGAAGTCGGTCCTTCTAGTGGCCCCGGCTTGGCCCAGGCGACCATGGTTCGCAGAAATCATGAAGCTAGCAGTGGGCAGGCCATGGACCCTCCCCCTCCGGCCAGATCTGCTCTCGCAGGGCCCAATTTACCATCCTGCTTTACGCAGTCTGAATTTGACGGTCTGGCTGCTGAGACCCACATTTTAAAAGACCGTGGTCTTTCGGGGCCAGTCCTTTCCACTCTGGTCAATGCCAGAAAGCCGGCCTCCAGGCGTATCTATTACAAGATCTGGAGGGCATATGTTTCCTGGTGTGAACCCAGGAGATGGCATCCCAGAAGGTATGTCATTAGCAGAATCTTGGCCTTTCTCCAATCAGGCCTTGAATTGAATTTGGCCATAAGCACCATCAAGGTGCAGATTTCGGCCCTGTCGGTCTTTTTTCAAAGACCGCTTGCATCACATTCCCTGATACGGGCCTTTATCCAGGGGGCTATGCGGATGAGACCGCCAGTCAGACCTCCGGTATGCCCATGGGATCTGAATTTGGTTCTCTCGGCCTTAGTAGCCCAACCATTTGAACCTTTGCATCTTGCTTCATTAGTCCTCTTGACAAAGAAGCTAGTCTTCCTAGTAGCCATATCCACGGCTAGAAGGGTATCAGAATTGGCAGCTCTTTCTTGTAAAGAGCCCTATCTAATTATCCATAAGGACCGGGTGGTTATGCGTCCCAACAGGTCCTTTCTACCTAAGGTGGTTTCAGGTTTTCATCTGAATCAAGATATAATCCTACCATCCTTTTTTCCAAATCCTCAGTCCATAGAGGAAGAATCCTTACACACTTTAGATGTGGTTAGAGCAATCAGTCTTTATCTTCAAGCAACTGCTCAGATAAGAAAAACTGACTGCTTATTTATTCTGCCAGAAGGCCCTAGAAGGGGTCAGGCAGCGTCAAAGTCCACTCTCTCGAGATGGATCAGACAGGTTATTTCTCAGGCCTATAGCTTAAAGGGGAAGATTCCTCCTTTTCAGGTGAAAGCGCACTCTACTAGGGCTGTCAGTGCTTCTTGGGCAGTGCATCACCAGGCCTCCCTGGCTCAGATCTGTAAGGCTGCGACTTGGTCATCAATCCACACATTCACCAGATTCTATCAGGTGGATGTCAGAGGGCAAGAGGATATCGCCTTCGGGCGCAGTGTACTGCAGGCTGCAGTTTAGGTCCTCAGGTCCCTGGCGGTCTATGCTTATGATCTGTGTCTCCCTCCCCTCAACCTGAGCATTGCTTTGGGACATCCTACTATGTAATGAAGCTCCTGTGTCCCGTGATGTATGATCAAGAAAATGGGATTTTTATATACAGCTTACCTGTAAAATCCTTTTCTTGAGAGTACATCACGGGACACAGGGCTCCCGCCCCTCTTGGGTTTTACGTGGTTCTTATTGCTTTGCTACAAAACTGAGGTGCCTCCCGGATGGGAGGGGTTATATAGGGGAGGAATTCTCCTTAATTAGGGTCAACCAGTGTCCAATCACCAGAGGTGCCTATATAACCCACTATGTAATGAAGCTCCTGTGTCCCGTGATGTACTCTCAAGAAAAGGATTTTACAGGTAAGCTGTATATAAAAATCCCATTTTTATCAATGTTACCAGGCTACCTGAATCCAGCAACACATCAACATTTCTACCATTAATACACATTTTACATAAATGTTTCTCAGGTCCGCGAATGGCAGTGCATGCAACTGTCGCAAACAGCGACTGACGTCTCTCCCTTATAAAGTCACATTGCATAGGCTCATCTACAACTGGGCAATTGGCTGCAATATGTCCCTCTTGCCGGCAACGGTAGCAAATAATCTTTTTCGCGGCCTCTTGCAGCCTGGGCTTCCCGGGCTGCTCCCGCCAGACCTTAGGTAGAACTCCCATCCTCTCACTCTCTCCACCCTCACCCCTTGGAGTCATCTTACCCGCCACTGGGGATGATCTGGTCTTAGGATGGAAAGTCTGTGAGTCCCTGGAAGAGGTGGTCAAGTTCTCTGTAGCCAAGTACCTCTCAACCAGATCCACAAGTTTATCTGCATTTTCTGGGTCTCCATGGCTTACCCATTTTTGGATGGCAGTAGGAAGAGCTCTCAGGAAACGATCCATAACCACACGTTCCACAATGTTTGGTGCGGTCAAAATCTCTGGCTGCAGCCACTTCCTGCTCAGGTGAAGGAGATCATACATTTGAGATCTGGGGGGGTTTTCCAACCTGAAAAGTCCAATTATGCACACGCTGAGCCCGGACGGCCAGGGTGACACCCAGCCGTGCCAATATTTCTGTTTTTAGTACCACATAGTCTTTTGCTTGGTCAGGCTCTAGGTCATAATAAGCTTTCTGCGATTCCCCAGTTAACAGAGGGGCCACCAGTCCAGCCCATTGCTCCTTAGGCCACTTTTCCCTTTCAGCAGTCCTTTCAAACGTGGTCAAAAACACCTCCGGATCATCCTCTCCAGTCATTTTTGTCAGTAAACGGCTCACACCAAAGGATGCGGTATTATTGTAACCACTTGCTTCATTGGTCTGCGGACGTTGCTGTATCAATGTCTCTATTTGCTGTTGAAAACTCTGCTCTTGCTTCTGCAACAGGTCTATGAAGCGGGCTTCAAATCGCTGCTGGGCTTGTTGCTGAGCTTCCAAACTCTGCAGGTGAGCTTTCTGCTTAGCTTCCAGACTCTGCTGCAAAGTTGCATTTGTCTGCTGCTTATTTGCATTTGTCTGCTGCTGGGCTTGTTGCTGAGCTTCCAAACTCTGCAGGTGAGCTTTCTGCTGAGCTTCCAGACTCTGCTGGTGAGCTGCAAGGCTCCTTTGTAAACCCGCATTTGTTTGCTGCTGATTTGCATTTGCTAGAGCCAGCTGTCTCAGTATCTCCTCCATGCTGGCCTTTAAAAAAAAAAAAAAACTGCCAAAATTCTCCACCAACTGTGAGGGGTTAGCTCGGCAGCGGGTGTATGTGACCCCCTGGATGGGTTCACAACACAAAATCAGGCACAGCAGACAGCGTTGTAGGTGCAAACAAACAAAAGATGCGGTTTATTCATGCTACATGCAGTGAAACATATAACAGCCAAACAAAAATAAAACATGAAAATAAATCCTTGGTCAGCTTGACCTCTAATTACACACTTAGATTCCCTATCTAACAACTGAGTGCAGCCTTGTGCAGCACCAGTCCCTGTCTCTGTTGTAGAGGTTTGCCACACAGGCGTTATAACTTACCGCACAGAACAAGTGTCACACTCCCCAGTCTATACAACACAAAACTGGTTCCAGGATGGAGCATCTCCCTAAGCATGCTGGGGTTTTTTGTAGAGGTCTTAATGAGCCCACTTACTTCAGCTGGGCTCATTAACTCTTCCCCTCTAATTATACAAGTCTGCATAAAGCCTGAATCTAGGGCACACATATTTCCCATCCTGGATACAACCAGGTGACTTTACCTGCGTGCTGCCACAGTACTTAGACCCCCGGTACAAACACAAAATGGCGGAAATGTTACCACCATCACAGAGGGCTGTCAGAATGGAGCACTTACAGACCTTGCTTCGACAACTGCTGCATTCTGCTTTTGCGTGCGCTGGCAGAGGAGCAATTCCCACTCCCAGAGAAAGAGTTGTGGGTACCAATCCAACAGCGCCTGCAAGAAGAGGGCAGTTTGAAGATGTGTTGGTGACTTCTGATATGAGGTCATTCTTTCAGCCGACCCATCGACAGGTCTCATCCGGTTCCAGCACCAGGGAACGCCTAGACCGACAGGTGTCCGACTACATCGGGTTAACGGCCGATGTGGACGATCTGAGGAGTGATGAACCCCTGGACTACTGGGTGGGCAGGTTTGACCTCTGGCCAGAGCTTGCCCATTTTACAATGGAACTGTTGGCTTGCCCCTCCTCCAGTGTCCTGTCCAAAAGGACGTTCAGCGCAGCAGGGGGGATTGTGACCAATAAGCGCACTCGCCTAGCTCACGACAGTGTTGACTACCTCATATTTATATAAATGAATGAGGCATGGATCTCGGAGGAATTCAACACATGTGACCAGTAGACCATGTATATGCATAACTCTATAAACGATTTATTTAATCGAGCACACAGACCTTTTTTCTACCTCTGCCTCACTTCCTTGTACAAAAAAAGCACACCGTACTATATGCCTGTACCCTCCTGTTTGAAGAGGTTGAGCGGTGTCATATTTTTGGGTCCCGCAGCGATTTGCTTGTATCAGTGCTGCTGTCAGTGCTCTCTATCTCGGTGCTGGTGTCAGTGCTCTCTCTCTGTCTTGGTGCTGGTGTCAGTGCTCTCTAACACGGTGCTGGTGTGGTGTCAGTGCCCCCTATCTCATTGCTGGTGTGGTGTCAGTGCTCTCTATCTTGGTGCTGGTGTGGTCTCAGTGCCCTCTATCTCAGTGCTGGTATGGTCTCAGTGCTCTCTATCACGGTGCTGGTGTCATTGCTCTCTATCACGGTTCTGGTGTGGTGTCAGTGCTCTCTATCTCTGTGCTGGTGTGGTCTCAGTGCTCTCTATCTCGGTGCTGGTGTGGTCTCAGTGCTCTCTATCTCTGTGCTGGTGTGGTCTCAGTGCCCTCTTTCTCGGTGCTGGTGTGGTCTCAGTGCACTCTATCACGGTGCTGGTGTCAGTGCTCTCTATCACGGTGCTGGTGTGGTGTCAGTGCTCTCTATCTCGGTGCTGGTGTAGTCTCAGTGCTCTCTATCTCGGTGCTGGTGTGGTCTCAGTGCCCTCTATCTCGGTGCTGGTGTGGTCTCAGTGCTCTCTATCACGGTGCTGGTGCCAGTGCTCTCTATCTCGGTGCTGGTGTGGTCTCAGTGCTCTCTATCTCGGTGCTGATGTGGTCTCAGTGCTCTCTATCTCGGTGCTGGTGTGGTCTCAGTGCTCTCTATCTCGGTGCTGGTGTGGTCTCAGTGGTCTCTATCGTGGTGCTGGTGTCAGTGCTCTCTATCTCGGTGCTGGTGTCAGTGCTCTATATCACGGTGCTGGTGTCAGTGCTCTCTATCACGGTTCTGGTGTCAGTGCTCTCTATCTCGGTGCTGGTGTCAGTGCTCTCTATCTCGGTGCTGGTGTCAGTGCTCAGTCTCTATCGCAGTGCTGGTTTCAGACAGTGAGGGAGATAGCAGTGGAGAAGCCAATCAGCAGGCAGTGCCAGCACCATGGCTGAGGATCAGCACTGGACTGGCACCTCTGGACCACTGCAGTGGAGCCCTGCATAGGTGGGGGTAAGGGCCGGGCAGAGGGAGGGGCTCAAGCACAGGTTGGCACACTGGGACACTGGCACAGGACTGCGCTGCCCTGACTGTGGCACTGATCATCTCCTGCACCCCCTTCATAGCCTGCCCTGACCTTGCCTCTCCTCCATGGCCTTCATGCGCTCCTGAATTGTCAAAATTTCACAGATAAAAAAAGAATGCTTGTCGTTGTCGATCCCAGATTCACTTAATACTTTTGTTATGTCAGTGTTCATGTTGTGGGACTATGTTTGCATAGCTAGTAAGTATTTTGTGGCTGAAAATATGACCTGGAGGTTTTTATGGTTCACCTGCCATTAAAGTCAATGGGGTCCGCTACGAACTTTGCGGTTGACAAACTTTTGGCCGCGTTCGCGAAACATGCCGTCGGAAGTTCGTCCATCTCTAATTACACACTGAAGGACTGAAGTTGTCATTAGAGAAGTGTCAATTCTATTAGACTTCAGTCACCTATCTCGGACATGTAGTCTCAGCTGAGGGAGTAGCCACGGGCCCTCAGAAGTTGGAAGCTGATACCTCCTGGCCTCGACCAAGCACTGTCACTGAATTGAAGTTGTTTTTGGGGTTCTGATCCTACTATAGATGGTTTGTAATTAATTTTGCACAGATTGCAAAACCTCTAAATGAGTTATTGCAAAAGCAGACAGATGAGGACTTGCAGAAGACCAATGCCAGGAGTTCAAGGAAGCCTCGTGAGTCTATTTGAGAGCAATGGACAATGAAGTGTGAAAAGGCTTTTGTGTCAGAAACCATGAAATCAGGACAAAACAGAAGTACAGTTAAATCACACTTGTTTAATAATAAAAGTAAAAAGAACAAACATAGTCAAAACATAGGCAAAGTTCAGTAACTGGAACGGATAGTCAACCAAGCCAGACCAATGTAGTGGAACAGCAAGCAGGATCTGGAGCCAGAAGGGATGTCAGCACAGCAAGTCTTGAACAGGATTGCAGAGTGTCTCACTTTCTGTGATGTTGATCAAGGCGAAAGCATAGCTCCTATGGACCGGATGGCTTAAGTAGGCAGGACTGATGAGCAGAATATCATCAACAGCTGAGTAACTGTGGAGAGATAGGAGCTGGCAATTAGCCGACAGCTGAAAAGCCAGCTCAGAGATGGAAGGGCTGAGCCCAGGCCCACAGGACCGGGGCATGTACGTCTGAGGATGAGACCCAAGAGCGTTCCACTGGACCGTACTCTTTCCAATGCACCAGGTACTGTATGCGCCCACGGAACCTACAGGAGTCAACAATGGACTGTACTTATTACTCCTCATTGTTCTCAACCTGTACAGGGTGAGGACGTGGCACTGAGGTGGTAAAGCAGTTGCAGACCAAAGGTTTTAATAAGGAGACATAAAATACATTTGAAATACGCATATTAGAAGGAAGGTCTAATGCGTAAGTCACTGGGTTAATCCTGCAAAGAATACGGAAAGGCCCAATTAACAGAGGTGCAAACTTCTTTGAGGGAACACGAAGTTGGAGGTTGTGAGATGACAGCCAGACCCTGTCTCCAACCTGGTAGGACGGTGCAGGCAGGCATCTGAGGTCAGCATGGAGTCTGTACCTATCATTATCATGTCGCCAAGCCCCCCGGACTTGTGCCCAAGTGGAACAAAGACCACGAAAATGCTCCTCTAATGCAGGAATACTCTGTGGAGCAAACAAGTCAGGCAACATGGAAGGTTGGAAATCATAATTCACCAGAAACGGGAACAATCGGGAAGCAGAATTCAAAGCACTGTTGTGCGCAAACTCTGCCCATGGTAATAGGTTTGACCAGTTGTTTTGATGGTCAGAAATATAGCAATGTAGGAATTGCTCCAAGGACTGCTTGGCTTGTTCTGATGAGCCCATTAGACTGGGTTCATTAGACTGGGTGATACGCAGAGGAGAAAGCATGCTGAATTCTTAATTGTGCACAAAAGGCTCGCCAGAACCGGGACATAAAGAGATTATCCCTGTACGAGAAATTTATCTTGGGTAGCCCATGTAAGACGAAATATCTCCTGAGCAAAAATGGAAGCCAGTTCCCTAGAAGTGGACAACTTCTTAAGTGGAATACAATGACACATCATTGAGAACTGGTCAACCACTAAAATGGCGGTACTCCTCTGGCAGGGAGGAGAGTGAAGAGGTGCACAGGACCTTGGCTACCTTCTGGAAGCATGTCTCACTGCATTGTGGTAACCAGGAGAGAACCTCAGCATGGAGCCAATCAAAGGAGGGGTTGTGCCTCTGTAACCAAGGATAACCAATAACCAGTGGACACTTAGGTGAGGAAATAACTTGGAATTGGATTATCTCATGGTGAAGAGCCCCTACGGCCATGGACAACGGAACCATCTCATGAGTCACATGGGCAGGCTGTAGAGGTGTCCCATCAAGAGCCTCAATGGCAAGTGGAGTGTCATGCAGCTGCAGCAGAATCCAGTGCTTTGATACAAAGGCAGGATCAATGAACAGGCCTGCAGCCCCAGAGTCGATTAGAGCCTGTATCTCGATGGACGACTCAGCCCAAGAAAGGGTGACCAAAACCAGGGGCTTATCCTTCTGGATAACTGGGGATGAAACAACGCCACCTAAGGTCTGTCCATGACAGGACCTCAAGGTTCGGGCGTTCCCTGGACGGGTAGGACAAGACTTCAAAAAGTGACCTGCCTGGTCACAATAAAGGCACAATCTCTCCCTATTCCTCCTAAAGGCTCTCTCATCCGCAGAGAGACGCATGAAGCCCAAGTGCATGGGTTCACCTTCACTGACCGACTCGGTACCAGGAGGCATGGGAGGTGAGGGAGGCACGGGTGGGACTGCAAAGCTCGGAGACAAACATACAGGAGTCTTCCGCAAGTGGTCCTTAAAAGAGAGTCTTTCTCTGAGTCTGGAGTCAACGAGGATGGCAAATGTGATCAACTTCTCCAGCTCAGTGGGTATATCTCAGGCTGCGATCTCATCCTTGATGGTGTCCAAGAGACCATGAGAAAAAGCAGCCACGAGGGCCTCATTGCTCCACGCAACCTCTGCTGCTAGAATACCGAATTCAATGGTGTAATCTGCAACAGTGCGCGTACTCTGTTCGATGGACATGAGGCACTTGGCAGAAAAAGTCAAGTGTGCGGGAATATCAAAAACCCTTTTAAACAAAGCCACAAACTCAGGGTAGCTCAAGACAACACGTTTTTGCGTCTCCCATAGAGTGTTTGCCCAGGCCAAGGCTCTCTCAGAAAGCAAATATTTCACAAAACCTACTTTGCTTCTGTCCGTGGGAAACACCTGGGGCAGCATCTCAAAGTATATCTCAAGCTGGTTGAGAAACCCTCTGCATTGGACTGGATCACCCCCAAATATTACTTATAGAGGTAATACTGGAGGCGGGTGCCTGCACAAAGACTGGAGCAACAGCAGGGTTGGCCTAAAACATAGGTTGCACTGGGGAGGCCACAGTGGGAGATTCCAGGTGAGGAGTGTGACTCGGGAGCGTTTGTAACGCCATGGAAAAACTGATCCATGCGGTGATCCAGTTCATCCAATCTGGAAAAAATATTAACAAGTGGATTGACTGCATCTACTGAATTCATGGCCTTCGCCTACTGTCAGAAACCATGAAATCAGACCGAGACAGAAACACTTGTTTAACTACTTGCTTACTGGGCACTTAAACCCCCCTCCTGCCCAGACCAATTTTCAGCTTTCAGCGCTGTCACATTTTGAATGACAATTGCACGGTCATACATCACCGTTCCAAAATGAAATTTTTATCATTTTATCCCCACAAATAGAGCTTTCTTTTGGTGGTATTTAATCACAGCTGGGATTTTTCGTTTTTGCTACACAAAGAAAAAAAGATGGTGGGCACTGATAGGCTGCACTAATGGGCACTGATAGGCACAGTTAAGGCGGCACTAATAGTCACAGATAAGGTAGCACTGATGGGCCCTGATGGGTGGCACTGATGGGTGGCATGCATGGGTGGCATGCATGGGTGGCACTGATGGGCACTGATAGGTACCACTGATAGATGGCACTGATGGGCACTGATAGGCAGAACTGATGGACATGGATTGGCACTGGTAGGTGACACTGATGGGCACTGATAGGTGGCACTGATGTGCAGCACTGTTGTTCTGGCACTGATTGTGGGCACTGATAGGTGGCACTGTGGGCACTGATAGGTGACACTGTGGGCACTGATAGGTGACACTGTGGGCACTCATGGATGGCGCTGGTCGGCACTATTAGGCAGAACTGTTGCCTATTGCTAGGTGGCACTTGCAGGGGGCACAGGTGGGCACTGGTGATCTGGCGGCAGCTCGCCATGAACAGGACTGATGTCCCTCTCACAGCTGCCGGTGATGGGCTTTTTTTCTCTCCTCACGCTATCAGCGAGAGGAGAAAAAATAGCCAATTACCAGATCTGTTGACATCACATGATCAGCTGTCATTGGCTGACAGCTGATCATGTGGTAAGGGGTCGGGATTGACCCCTTACTCCGATCTGTGATCCAGCGAGTCTCATAGACTCGCTGATCACAGAGCGCTCCATACATGCCCTTCAGGGGGCGCACAGGCCGCTCGGGCATGGGACGACGTCAATAGACATCGTCCTGGTAAAGCAGGTCCGTGCTGTAGACGTCATTCGGCTATAGCGCGGATCTCAAGTGGTTAATAATAAAAGTAAAAATGTAGTCAAAACATAGCCAAAGTTCAGTAACTGAAACGGATATTCAGCCAAGCCAGAAGTCTTGGATCAATGTAGTGGAACAGTAAGCAGGATCTGGAGCCAGAAGGGATGTCAGCAAAGCAAGTCTTGAACAGGATCGCAGGAGAGCGTCTCAGTTTCTGTGATGTTGACCAAGGCGAAGGCAGAGCTCCTCTGGACTGGATGGCTTAAGTAGGCAGGACTGATGAGCAGGATATCATCAACAGCTGAGTAACTGGAGAGATAGGAGCTGGTAATTAGCTGACAGCTGAGTCGCCAGCTCAGAGAAGTAAGGGCTGAGCACAGTCCTGACATTTAGAATGTTTGAAGGGGAGCCTTATTGAAGCACCCATGTTGGCCAATGGTGATCCCTCCAAATCTTATGAACTACATGTGGATGCTAGCAGAGATGGGCTAGGGGGAATGTTATATCAGGAATCACAAGGAAAGCTTCACCCAGTGGCCTATATGAGTTGCAGCATCACTCCCCCGAGAAGAATTATCCGGAGGAACAAGTTGGAGTTCCTGGCTCTTAAGTGGGCTGTGGTACAAAAGCTACAAGACTACCTACAGTATATGGGGCCACATTCGTGGTGAAAATGGATAATAATCCTCTGACTTAATTGCTGTCTACTGCCAAAATGTCATTGCCACTGGACATCAGTGGTTGGCCGCCTTCTCTGAGTTTCAAATTCAGTTTAAAAAATACCGGCCAGGGGTGGGAAACTGAGAGGCTCATGGCCTTTCCCAAAGAACTTACGCCACTGATACTGGCTGGATCCATTTTCCTCTAGAGGGAGTACTCGCTGTATGCCAAGGAGTAGAGAATAGGCATAAGGGGGCAACAGGGGCCAAATCTGTTGGGGTCACCCACACTGGAGTACCAAGATACTACTGTGATTTTACACAAGTGCATAGTCAAGAACTGTCTCAAATGACTAGGGAGGATGTGAGAAGAGATCAACATAAAGACCCACTGGGCAACCTTATAAAGAAGTCCTTGTCAGTCCGGGATCCTCAGATGCTGTTAAATAGTTCAATTGAGGGAGCTAAATTAGTACAAAAAGAATGTGAACAAATGCGTTTGGAAGACGGAGTAATATATCGAAAAGGCCAAACTGAGGAACCAAGGGTAATCGCCAACGATTCCTCCCTGTGAAATACCGACTAGTAGTGTTGGCTGCTCTCCATAATGACCATGGCCATTTAAGTCCAGATAGAACCCTCAAGCTGGTTAGGGACTGGTTTTATTGGCCGTACATGAGGGCCGAAGTAGAAAGCTACTGTCACTCTTGCATCTGGTGCATTTAAAGAAATAAGTTGCCAGGCAGGGCAGCCCCAATGGGCCATCTACAGAGTCAGGGACCAATAAAATTGATGAGCATTGATTTCTTGTGTTTGGAACCTGACCTGAGTGGGCGTAGTAATGTCTTGGTTGGAACAGATCATTTTACTCCTTATGCTCAGGTTTTTCCAACCAGGGACTAGCAAGCTAGTACTGTAGCAAAGACCCCAGTGGAGAATTTCTTCATCCCTTATGGGCTGCCACAGCTTCTACATTCAGATCAAGGTCGGGATTTTGAGAGCAAGCTAATCCAAAGATTGTGTGAATGTTTGAATTTTCAAAAACCAAGAATCACTCCTTACCATTCCCAAGGGGACCCACAACCTGAGTGTTTTAACCATACTCTGTTGAACATGCTAGGAACCCTTCCTTTTGGAGACGAAACAACATTGGGGTGACTACATCGCTGCAGTGGTTCATGCTCACAATAGCACAGTGATTGACTCTACTGTACTGGACACTCCCCTTACTGGTTGATGTTTGGAAGTAAAGCTTGCTTGTCTGTGAATCTGGCTTTTGGAACGTCATTAGATCACACATCTCTTACCGAGGGTATGTCGTCAGACTTTTAAAAAATGAAAAGACTCTTTATGAGAAATGTAAGGAAGCATCTACCACCAGGGAACAGAGAAACAAGATAAACTTTTATCTTAAAGTAAGGGTTCAAGACCTGCAACTTGGAGATCGGGAACTGTTGCACAACCTAGGGGTGGCGGGAAAGCATAAGCTGGCTGATCGATGCCCTATATTATTTGAAAATGCTTACCTGGGCTTCCCGTGTATCAGATCTGCCCTGAAAGAAATATTGGACCCCTAAAAACTTGGCTTCAAAACCATTTGCTGCCTATATCTGAAGATATCCGAGTGCTCCCACCTCCTTGCTCAGAAACTTGCTCAGAACCTGGAAACCAACAGTCTCCTATGCTAAGATCGAGGAGGAGGAGAGTGATGATGAAGAAATAACCCTTGATTGGCTATGGGTTCCCTCATCTGAGGACGACCCTACCATTTCTCAAGTTCCTGGGGAAAACAGCAATGAAACATCCCCCTGGAGGAAGACCAGACTTTTTCTGTCTGAAGATGAAGTGCCTGTGCTCATCCCTGCAAGTGAGAACGAGGAAGTTAAGATGGAGCCAAATGACTGTTTAGAGGCGTTGATGCTGTGGAAACTCCTGCTCCTCCTAATAATGAAATAGAAAGTGGGAATGTTCCTGAAACCCTGGATGAGTCAGAACTTGAGCCAACAAATCATGAGCCGGAGCCATTGGAAAGTATATATTTTAGGTTGAGACAGAAGATCTGCCCTCCTAAAAGACTGACTTATGATACCTTTGGGGAAAATTCTGACAAATTTATTACTACCGCTCAACGTTCTAGTCAAGCACTTGCCTCCTTTATCGAACCTTTGTTAGAGAATGACTTCTTGACACTACTGGGTGGGCCACTAATTTACTACTGGCCTGCTACCAAAATGATATGACCATGCCTGATCATGTATATAGTTTATTGTTAGAAAACCCTTCTCTAGGTCCATTGTTGACTGTTGCAGCTTTTTGCTTGTAAAATAACTGTTTCCTTTTCTTGTGGTACAGTAAAGTGATTTCACATATTGTGTTCTGTCTTCGGGGACCAACGACTTTCAAGTGGGGGGAGGATCTAGCAACAGTGGATTATTGCTACTTTACTATGCAGACAACCCCCTGTATTCTCGGTCTATTCCAGTGTTCCCCTAGTAATTGTTATCATATCAGTGAGCCAAACGGGAAGGATTGTGTGACTAGTAGTCTTTTGGATTAGCTATTCACATGTTGTGATAATACCCTTGGACTACACATCCCATAGATCCTTCTGCAACATGAATGGACCTCTGGGAGGGACTACAAAAGGCCTGGCAGATCCCCCCTGTGCTCTCTCTTCCCTGGGTCTGATGGTGTGAGCACTTTTCTGCTGCTGAGAGAGAGGGCTGTGGCCTACCACACAGTGAATGAGTGACTCCAGCCTGGCCCTGGAGGGCCCAACTCTGCTTGCTGTTCATCAGACATTCATGTGGCAAGAAAAATGTGTATTTTTTTCTAAATTTACCATTTATAGCGCAAAAACCCCAGTGGAGATTAAATGCCACCAAAAGAAAGCTCTATTTATGTGTAAAAAGAGTAACTATCATTCAAAGTGTGAGAGCACTTAAAGCTAAAAATTGGTCTGGGTAGGAAGGGGGTAAAAGTGGCCAGTAGGCAAGTGGGTAATCTAGGAATCTGTGAGTTAGACAAAAAGATAAAGTTATAGCAACAGTAAGGAGATTGAATGTCTAGTAAAAAGCCCTCCTGCAACAGAATACATCTATGAGACGCAACAGTAAGGAAATTAGAGGCTGAGGGAGTATAAGAAACTTGACTTCATCAAATAATTCATTAAAATCATCAACAAATAAAAGGGGGGTTAGCAATACAGCAGAAAACTTGTGGCCCAGGTTTAGACAAACCTATCTGTTCTCAGATTCCTCCTGTATTTGGGAGTCTTAATAGTCATTTCTTGGTCACGGGTGGACTGGAGAAGCAGTAGGACTGTGACCCTGGTATACTCTGTGTGGATCTGGGAGTGGTGTGCTGGGATGAGAAGACCTATAGCATTGTTGTTTGGGGAATTTCACATCCACCTGCTCATCAAGACGAAGAGATCTTGTGAATGGGACTGAGTGTTTTTCACCGTACCATTATGGAACCTGGTTTAGAGGAAAGTTCAGGCATTCGCAGAAATGGGAAAGGTCCTCCAGAACACTCAAGAGAGCCGTACAGCCTGTTACAGAGACAGAAAGGCAGAGGGGGAATTTCCATGTGTAATGGATTCCTCACGCCTGTAGAATATCCAGCAGGGGTCAGAGATCTTTTTGGTGTTGCAGTGTCATGGGGGAAAAATCCTGGTAGATCTTGATGTCAGCATTCTCATAAGAGAGTCGGATCTGATTAAGTGCTTTCCTGAGGATATCTTCTTTGAAGTGAAAGCTGGTCAAGCAGCACAGTCTGTCTAAAAGATTACTGAAGATGGCCATGACAGCTTACCGCAGTTGATCTTGTTCCACTGTTTCTGGGAGGACGAGATTGTTGCGATGCCCATGGTTATCTAGGTCTTCTAGATGTCTATGAAGATCCCGCAGTTGCAGGGTATGAGCATCCTGGACAATAAAGAGCTTATGTATGTGAGCTTCCTGGCTTGTGGTCATCATAAAAACTTCATGTACCCTAGATGCTATGGCTTGTATGTCATGGCGGAGGTCCACAATAGCTGCTGAAATAGGGTGTCCTTTATGTCAGCCGCCACGCTGTGCAGGTCGCTCAGGCTAGGAGAGTGCTTGGAGGTAGGGAACGATGGAGGAGGTGAGCCTTTAGCTGGCACAGCTGTATGCTGGCTGTGTGTACGGGCCACATATGTGGCCATGGATGTCACCATGTTAGAGGGCTGGGTGGGGAGGATCTCTGGACTTGGTGGCTAAGCTGCATGCCCTGGTCCCCCCAACTGCTGCGGGATGATTTCCACACATGTATGCCTGGCTGGGTCTTGGCTGGAGTAGAAGACAATCCCTCTGTTGGCCAGAGCTCCGGGTCTAAGTGGCCATTTGGGTCTTCGGTCAGGCCACGCACTGACTCATTCATTCCTATTGGATTTTCACTTTCTGTCCTGCAATGTACAAATGTAATTTTATCAGAAAAATATATATTTTTTAGGAAGTATATCTTGGAAATGAAGAAATATAATTATGAACGGCTAAAAGTGTGCTGAATATGAAATAAAAGAATAAACCAACTTTATTAGCTCAGTTACACTTTATAATATATATTTTATATTTTCAGACTGAAGTTACTATTATTCCGTTCTGTGTTCTGTAGTGTAAATCAGTCGCAGTCGATGTGTATAAAGCTCCGGTGATTGCATCTCTTTCTGAGCAGAGCTTTTGGTGACTGAGAAGATCTGCCGTGTGACATGAAATGTTCTCCGGTATTCTGTGCCTGTTACCTGCTGATACTCCTCCTTCCCATCACCTACTATGGAGTAGTACTGACCCGGAGCTCAGCGCCTGGTTGTAGAATTAATATGGTAAAGCCAGTACTTGAGTATAAATATTACCAGGAGGGAGATTTCATTATCGGAGGATTAATTTCTGCTCACTTGAGGAGCACTTATCAAGAAAATTTGAGCGAAGCCCTTTTTGATGCGTCTGGCTTATCTAGAGCCTTTTCTTTTTGTGATCGGTAAGTTTTGTTTTATCATCTTTGCTCTCTCTGTATAACCCAACAAAGAGGAAATATAACGGTTTATCTTCATTTTTACTGTAATATTTTATGAAAGTTTGCAAATGTTTCTACTGTTGTTTTATATTTTCTCATTATTAGACTCAAGTCTTTATGCCACCAATATACAAATACTACTAAACAAAGAAAATAATCTGCGCTGTGTGTTGTGATGTAAAATTACTGATGAATGATTAATAAACAGCTGCACTCACTGCATTGTACATCCCGATACTAAAACATAACCATCAAAAAATAAAATGGTGTTGGCCTGTGAATATACTCAAACAAGCATATACGGGTACTCCTCACTTAACGACCAGGTTCCGTTCCAACGACCAGATCGTTAAACAAATTGGTTGTTAAATGAGGAATCAATAATTTAAGCATTCTTAACTACTGTACTGTATTGTGAAAAAAAGGTCTAAACATAAAACTGCATCTCAATGACGTTGTTTTCATTTGCATAAGTACAGAACAAACAGGAAAATTCTGTACTGTGCAATACAATGATGTATATAGGCAACGTTAGAGTGGGGAGAGCTGGTCATAAGTCTGAATGGTCATTATACGACGAGTATCTGTATTCACATAATCAGAATCATTAAGGGTTCTTTCACACTGGGGTGGATCAGTGCTGATCCGCCCTGTTGATATCCGCTTGCTCACCGGGGATAGCCAAGGTAAAATCTGTATTTTTGTTGCTAGAAAATTACTTAGAACCCTCAGGCTGGGTTCACACATTGCGAATTGAAGCTCATTTTTCACAGCTAATTGACAAAGTAGTTCAGCATTTCACGTCAGTTTTTGATCAGGATCAGGTCAGGTTTACATCAGGATCGGGTCAGGATTACACCAGGATCAGGTCAGGTTTACACCAGGATCAGGTCAGGTTTACATCAGGATCAGGTCAGGATTTTATCCTGTTCACAACAGAATGCATCTGCAAATCAGATGCATTCCCATAGAAGATAATGTGATTGCAATTTGCACCGCAATGCCCATTACAGATGAGCCGAACACCCCCCGGTTCGGTTTGCACCAGAACCTGCGAACGGACAAAAATTCACACAAACTTTAGAATCCCATTGAAGTCTATGGGACTCGAACGTTCGAAATCAAAAGTGCTCATTTTAAAGGCTAATTTGCAAGTTATCGTCCTAAAATGGGTTTGGGGATCCGGATTCTGCCCCAGGGGACATGTAGCAATGCATGTTTTAAAAACTTCATTTTTTTCCGGAGCAGTGATTTCTAAGATCGCTTAAAGTGAACAAAAAAAAGTGAAATATTCCTTTAAATATGGTGCCTGGGGGTGTCTATAGTATGTCTGTGAAGTGGCACGTGTTTCCCGTGTTTAGAACAGTCCCTGCACAAAATAAAATTTCTAACAGAAAAAAAAGTCATTTAAAACTGCTTGCGGTTTTAATATAATGTCTGGTTCCGGCAATATGGATAAAAATCATTGAGAAAAATGGCATGGGTACCCCCCCCCCCCTCGCCCATTACCAGCCCCTTTGGGTCTTGTATGGATATTAAGGGGAACCCCACACCCAAATAAAAAAAAGGAAAGGCGTGGGGCCCCCAGGCCCTATATACTCAGAGCAGCAGTATACAGGCGGTGCAAACAAGACAGGGACTGTGTAGCTTTGTTGTGTTAAGTAGAATCTCTTTGTAATTTGGAACTAGTACAATTTTAAAGTGTAGCTCCAGTCAAAAAATCTATTTTTAAGCTTTTTGGAAAACATAGGTGTCGCGGCCATAACCCGTTGCAGGGTGGCTTGACTTATTGGGCTTACTGACACAGATGAAGTCCTCTTTAAAAAGAGTTTATTTTGCAGCAATAACTTTCAATAACACAGTCTCTTAGGGAACAGAGGGCATGGGCAAATTGAACTACAGGTCTAGCAAAGTCTCTATTTCCACTCAGAGAGTAGCCACTCGCAGCTGGGTACTTCAAGGCTGAACAGATCTCTAGCCAGAGATCATGGCAGTCAGCACGTTGACTCAAAACTTGAACAATCAACTAAGGGCAAACAGGAACCTTTTCCTCCATACCTGGAACGTTTTCCGTCTCCTCAATGATACTGGAAAAGTGTGAATTCATCAATGTCCTTCCCAACTCAGAAACCAGGCACTTTCCAGGATGCCACTTGCCGGCCCTCCTCTGAAGAGTCCTCCCCTGGTCACTTCCACGAGCTGTGATCTCCCTCCAAGCCGAGAGCAAACCTGGAAACTTTGAATCCTCCCTCAGTTACTGTGCCTCGGACCAGCTGGGTCCGAGACTCGGGAACAGACGGATCCCTACCCCAGACCAGACAGGTCTATCAGGGGCCACTAACAGGAACATGTTATGGGATGCCAAACACCCTGTGACCGGGACCCCTCACGGGGATACCCCGGTCCTGGAACCAGAACAGACCACACAGGTCTTACGAACACCTCTCCTCCCCTGAACACGTGACCCACACCACTTAAGTACCCCTTCCCAGACTCCTCAGCAGTCCCCGGCACTCCCACTGATTGGCTCTGAGAAGGCTAATACCTAAACATTCAACCAGGCCTGGTTCTGGCCTGTCATGTGCACCTCACCGTTCACATGACCAGGGAGAACTTCCAAACACAGCCTGGCCAGACTGGTGTTAAGGCCTACCTACACAATTAACCCTCAGAACCCCTATTGTTCTGAGGCAAAAACCAAATTTACATGCTTGTGACATTTTATCCAAAATGTCATCCGCTACATAGGGAAGGGTTATCACCCCTGTAACATTTTTTTTCCATCTGTGCACCTCTTCAGAAGATTTCACCTCACTTTCTGTCCCAATGACCAATGTTTTTTGAAAATGTGGGGTTTTTAGTAAAACAAGGATTGGGATAAAGTATCAGGAGAGAGGAGATATGTTTTTCCCATATCAACTCTTACAGGAGAGAATTTCCCTTCCTAGGGGTATATTTCATCTCACTTCCTGTTGTCTCCTTCCGTTTGCAAGTAGGAGACGTTTGTAAGTTGGATGTTTGAAAGTAGGGGCCTGCCCTATATTCTCTGCAGAAATTTGGGCCTTTGGGTGTTAGTGTTGCCACAACTTAACACTGTAAGTCCTCAAAGTGACTCTTGGTGGGCGCTGGAGTGCCCTGCTGTGAACTATTATATCAAGAATTGTAATTACATGCCATTGTTGAACAGTGGTAGAAAAATTGGGCCTTTGGTGGTTGTGGTGGTGGTGCTGGTACCACAACACTATAAGTCCTCGCAGTTACTCTCTGTGGGCGCTGGAACGGGCCCTGCTGTGAAATATTATATAAAGAATTACTTGCATCTGTTAAACAGGGGCTGAAAAATTGGGCCTTGGGCACTGGTGCCACAACACTGCAACACCTCACAAAAACTCTAGTTGGAGAGCACGAATGAGCCCTGCTGCAAAGTATTGCATCACAAATTATAATTACATGCCCCTGTTAAACAGGGGCTGAAAAATTGGGACTTAGGCACTGGCGCTGGTGCCACGTCACTGCAACCTCTCACAGATAGTCTAGTTGGAGTGCAGGAATAAGCCCTGCTGCAAAGTATTGCATCAAAAATTGGAATAACACACCCTTTTTAAAGAGGGGCTTAAAAATTGGGCCTTAGGCACTGGTACTGGTGCCACAATACTGCAACCACTCACAAATATTGTAGTTGAGTCGAAGCAACGAACCCTCCTGCAAAATATTACATCATAAATTGTAATTACATGCCCCTATTAAACAGGGGCTGAAAAATTGGGCCTTAGGCACTGGTGGCGGCGCCTAGAACCAAAAATGTTCTTCCAAGCTATCAGCAGGATCATTGAGGAGGAAGAGGATAGTCAGTCAACATAACAGGATAGTCACTCAGCATCAGCATAGGCAGTCTTCAAAGGATGTAACATTTCAAAAAAATTATTCGGTTACATCAGCTTCAGGTGCTTGGTAGCTGGTGGTGATCCAAGACTGATTCATCTTTATGAAGGTCAGTCGATCAACCGAGTCGGTGGACAGGCGCACCCTGTGATTGGTTACAAAGCCTCCAGCAGCACTGAATGTGCATTCCAAAAGAACGCTGGATGCATGACAGGCCAGTAGCTCAATTGCATACTGTGCAAGCTCTGGCCAGTGATCCATCCTCAAGACCCAGTAAGCCAAAGGATTTTTGGTGGGAAAGGTGTCCAAGTCTGACCTTGCCCCTAGGTATTCCTGCACCATGTAAATTAGACGCTGGTGATGGTTGCTAGAACCAATCATACCTTGGGCTGCGGACTAAAAAATTGTCTGAACGCATCGGTCAGACAGCCACCTTCTCAACTGCTCTTTCTGACAGAAGCCTCAGCAACACGTTGTCCAGGACCAGGAGTTTGTAACCTCCCAGGCTTTGGAAATGCATTGCACAGACATTTCTGCAAGGCCTCCCGGAGGTGTCTCATCCTCTGCTCCCCCTGCAATGGCAAGATAAGGTCTGCAACCTTATCCTTGTACTGTGGATCAAGGAGAGTGGCCAGCCAGTAATGGTCCCTCTCCTTGATCCAAAGAATACGAGGATCCTTCCGCAGGCTTTGCAGGATCAGGGAGGCCATGCAGCATAGGTTAGCTGAGGCATTCGGTCTGGAGTCCTCTGGGTTACTAAGGATGACATGATCCGCAGCCCCCTCCTCCCAGCCACGTACAAGTCCACGGGTTTCTTGGGATGGTAAATCATCCCTAAAAGACTGCTGCTGCTGATGCTGAGTGCCAGGCTCCACCTCCATGCTGACACAATCATCCTCCTCCTCTTCCTGTGTGATCGGCAGGCCAGCAGGAACACTGTCTGGATAAAGGGGGCCTTGAGAGGCAAGGAAGTCCTCCTATTCCTGCCTCTGTTCTGCCTCAAGTGCCCTGTCCATTATTCCACGCAGCGTATGCTCCAACAGGTGGACAAGAGGTACAGTGTCACTGATGCATGCACTGTCACCGCTCACCATCCTTGTGACAGTGCATGCATCCCTGATCATGCCCCACTGGCGTGGGGGAAAAAAATGAGCTGCCTTGGACCCTGTCCTGGTGCCATAGTCTCAGAGGGACTCATTGATGTCATCTGCTGTGTGTGCAGCCGTTGCAGCATGGCCAACTTTGAGTTCCACCTGGTGGGCATGTCACAGATAAGGCGGTTCTTGAGCAGGTTCAACTCCTTTTGGAGCACAGCCAGCCGAGCACTGGCATTATATGATCAGCGGAAATGCACACAGACTTTCCTAGCTTGCCTCAGGACATCCTGTAAGCTCGGGTACCTGCCCAAGAACCGCTACACCACCAAGTTAAGGACGTGAACCAAACAGGGCACATGGGTCAGTTGTCCCTGTTGGAGGGCGGAGAGGAGGTTGGTGCCATTGTCACAAACCTACTTGGCTGTGACACACCTAATTCTACACCTTCATTCTTCTCAGTGCAGGTTTCAGAGAGGACTGAAGGTATAGTGGGGCTGGAGATCCCAGCTGATGAGGAGCAAGGAGAGGTCCGATTTGTTCTTTGGTGTGGGTCTTTAAGGTATGCTTGCCAACAAGCTGCATGGCAGGTCAACATATGTCTGGTCAAGCATGTGGTGCCCAAGCGGCTTATGTTTTGGCCACACGAGATACGCTTGAGACATATGTTGCAAATAGCAGCGGTGCGATCTGCTGCACTCGTCTAAAAAAAGGTCAACACCAAAGAACTTTTGGAATAACGCACAGAGGCAGAGCCCTGCACAGGCGGAGCTCTGCGGTGTGATTCAGTCGGTGTGCTGCCATTAAGCTGGCCCCCGGAGGGCATCCTGCCTCATTGGAGATGTGCCTCCTCCTCCTCTCTCCTATCAGGCACCCACGTGGAGTCAGTGACCTCATCATCCCCTCCCTCTTCATCACTGGAGCAAAACCTGGCAGTATGCTGCAGCTGGTGGAACATGACTGCCAGATTGCTGTCCTTCTTGAGCATCCCCTCTCTCTGGGCTCACGCTACTGCCTTCCTCCAACTGGGTATCATCATCAGAGCCTTCAAAACTCTGGGCATCCTCCTGGAGCATGTACCCAACACTGTGCTCAAACATTTCGGGGGACTCTTCAGGAGCACATGGTGGGTCTAGGGAAGGAGTGACTGATGACATTGAGATGAGGGAAGATGACACGTTGGCACCTGCTTTGCCAGTACCCTGAGCCTGGGTGAGAGAGGATGAGGAGGATGAGGAGGGCTTGGTCACCCACTCTACCAAGTCTTTGGCATGTTGTAGTTCAACACATCCAGCTGCCAAAAATCAAGAACATGACCATTAGGGGTAGCTTCAGGTGTATACTGTGCAGGGGGAACAATACACCACCTGTAACTGTTGCATCTGCCTGTGGTATAGGAACAGAACAACACCAGTAATTGGGGGTAGCTTCAGGTGTATACTGTGCAGGAGGCACAATACACCAACTCTAACTGCTGCAGCTGCCTGTTGTATAGGAACAGAACAACACCAGCAATTCGGGGTAGCTTCAGGTGTATACTGTGCAGGAGGCACAATACACCAACTCTAACTGTGCTAGGTTCAATCACAAGAAAAGATAGCACTGTCCCTGCCTATCCTTCTCTCTCTGAACGCCGCAACACACAACACAAGGCCGCCACGCAGGCGGCCTTATATAGTGTGGGGCAGGGCTGCCTGTGCATCCTGCCTGTGGGCAATTATTGCCCTCCCGGCTGTCGGCGCTGTGATCGGTCAAGCATGCGGGTCACAGTGCATGCTTGGCCAATCATCAGCCAGCAATGCACTGTGATGGCGCAGTGCATTGTGGGCTGTGAGTGCCACACGAATATGGCGAAATGGCCCACAAAGTTCTGGCTTCGCCGAACGGGCGAACAGCCGGTGTTCAAGTCAAACATGCCTTTGACTCGAACACCCAGCTCATCCCCAGCAGAAAGTCAAATACATCTACTGTGTAGAGCTACATATATACTGTAGACTTGACATCATAATATTGAAAAAAATAAAAGCAATCAAGGAACGTAATGATAGCAGTTCTAAAGGTCCACACTGGTGCAATAATGTGTAAAATGGCACTCCAAATGCCAGACTGAGAAAGTTATACTGTATTTCCCGTGCCAGATGTGTCTCCGCCACAAGACAAACATGTTACAGAGAAATCAGAATATACTCCAACACTCCAATACTCCACCAAACTTCCAACTACCATCCACCGTGTTAGCATGAAGGGGGGATATCACATTCATCTCCAATGATCAATCAAAATACTCATGCATGTCAAAGAGAAAAAACAGACCAAGAGCTCCACACCTGATATGTTTTTTATTAGAAAATAATAAAATGCACTTACAAGTATAGAAAATGGAACAGCACCAGGGATTGTTTTCAGCGGAAACGCGGGGGGACACAGTTCTTGCACTTCCAGCACTGATTATATGTAATGGTAAGGGGTTCTGGGGTGTGCTACAGGGTCTAATAACCATTAAGGACCACCCACCATCATGATACATCACTACTTTGATGTTAAATACCGTTGCAATAGCTAGCCGCCATAACCCCGGTATTTTTATAAACGTCTGACGGTCCTCTTTCAGATAAAAGTGGTCTCAGCGGCAGATTCACTGCATGATCACTTTTATTAGGGGTGGGATAGGGCCCCCCTCCCGCCGCGCTCCGGAACTGCCGGTAGCGGCGGAGAT
Organism: Lithobates pipiens; assembly: GCF_037356315.1. Classification (NCBI taxonomy): domain Eukaryota; kingdom Metazoa; phylum Chordata; class Amphibia; order Anura; family Ranidae; genus Lithobates; species Lithobates pipiens. The sequence continues at coordinate 5,065,163 of NW_027507785.1, read as the reverse complement.
GATTGGGTACTTTCCCCTCACTGCCTGGATGCCGAGTGAGGGAAAGATGGCCCCCACTCGGCTCCATAACATTAGAGGACGGAAGCGACATCAAACATCACTTCCGCCCAGTGTTTTTAACCACTTGCCTTCCAGGCACTTACACCCCTTCCTGCCCAGGCCATTTTTCAGCGCTGTCACACTTTGAATGACAATTGAACGGTCATGCTACACTGTGCCCAATTTTTTTTTATCATTTTCTTCACACAAATAAAGCTTTCTTTTGGTGGTATTTAATCACTGCTGGGTTTTTTATTTTTTACAAAAAAAGACCAAAAATTTTGAAAAGAAAAAGTTTTTTACTTTTTGTAAAAAAATGAAATATTCCTTTAAATATTGTGAAAAACGTAAAAAGTGGGGTAAGTGGCGCTACCTTTAATGTAAGTTAGTTTTCTCCAGTCATAACTGGATTCTTTCATGCAAAAGAGACCTATGTATTAGGGGTAACAGAAGGCTATAATTATATATATATATATATATATATATATATATATATATATATATATATATATATATATATATATATATATATATATATATATAAATGTGTAATGATCCCACCTAAACACTCAGTGCCATCCAACTCTTACCAATTGGAAGTGAATAAAGTGATATATGCTAAAAACACAAAGGGCAGAAGAGGAGAGAAAAAAACAAAGCAACGACCCCACCATAAATCAGAACCAGCTCTGTATAATGCAAAGCTGTATACCTTTAAATATTGTGCCTGGGGTTCCTTTAGTGTGCCTGTAAAGTAGCGCATCTTTCCCATATTCATAACAGTACCACAGCAAAATGACATTTCCAAAGGAAAAAAATGTCATTTAAAGCTCGAATAAGGGTCTGGTATGGATTTTGGGGGGGACCCCATGCCATTTTTTTAAATGTTAGCATGGTGGTTCCCCTTACTATCCATACCAGACCCAAAGGGCCTGGTAATGGACTTGGGGGGGGGGGGGGAACTCACACCGTTTTTTTTCAATGATTTTTATATATATTGCCGGGATGCGACAATACATTACAGCCGTGAGCAGTTTTAAATTACATTGTTTCTTTAGAAATGTAATTTTGCTGCTCTCATTCATTACACTATGTACGGCCGTTATGTAAGCAGCCTTACATAGCGTGGGGCATGGAATTAGCCCTCTGAGCCATGATTGGCCAAAAGCACCCTGCCTTTGGCCAATCAAGGCTCTCACAGCAGAGCGCGCTGTGATTGGCAAAAGCATGCAGGTCAGATGCATGCTTTGGCCAAACAGCAGCCATCAATGCACTGCGATCTCGCAGCGAATTATGGGGCGTTCCACGAGCACTCAAACTTCCCTGCAAATGCCCCATAATGTCCTAAATTCGGCGTACGGGCGAACACTTATGTTTGACTCAAACGTCGGGCTCATCTCTACTGTTCATCCTTGTACTTATGGGGACCCTTGTCCAACACTGCTCCCTTCTGCACTAACTGCGAAGCTCTTCCCACAATGTTCATCACTGCACCCCTCTACCAACACTCTACCAAATTTTGCAAATGTAGCGCCAGCTCCTGACGAGCATGCGCTATATGTTTTTGAAAATTTATATTCCTGAAACCACAGTTGGGTTTTAGGGCTAATTTTGTTAAATTATGGTTTCAGTACCAGTCTGGCTGGATTGCACTAAGTTCTCCTTGGCCACAGATGTTGCTGTCACCGCCGGCAAGTATGAGAACGCAGTTTAGCTGGGCAGATTGAATTCCATTCTTTCTCTCTGAACCAGCCCAGTGGGAATGTTTTTTCTGCTGTGCATACTGGGAGGTGGTATTTAAGGTACTGAGATCACGTGCTTCAGGATTCCGGTCCAGAACATATTTTCTGTCTGTTTTGTCCTGGTCCTCCTGACCAGCCCTCATGGCCCTCTCTGGCCTGGGGTGCGGATCCATGCAATTCCGAGCATTGGGGCTGGATAGCCCGAGGCAAAGCAACTGCAGGGACAGGCCTGAATAGATACGGGGCCTTAATGATTCTAAGGAGAGGCCCAGCAACTGGAGAAGTATCCAGGGGAGGACTCTTCGGGAGAAGGCCATGCACAAGGCTGGCTTCTCTGAAGGAGCCTGGAGGCTCATTTGAAGGACACTTTATGGATCCACATTCATACGGTATTGCCGGACCGGCTGAGAGATACTGGTACCGTATGATAGTTCTCTAAATTTGTCTACGTCCCTCAGTTACACCCAAGTCTGTGGCAGAGACTTTCTTTTTCTCAAGTTTTCTATACCCAAGTCTGTGGCAGAGACTTTGCTTTACTTAACACCCTACCGGCTGCTAGGCCTAGTGAGAGGAGGTCTATCTAATGGTTGTGAGAATCCAGCTGTGAAACTGTAATTCTCTGGATTTCTTCTATAAAAGACTTTCTATTTTTGTAGTCCAAAAGTACCTGAACTTACTTCCTAACCCTCTACCCTCCATTAAGAAACTGTGTTATCTTCTAAATAAAAAAAACCAAAAGAGGAGACAGTGTCAGTTTCTACATTTCTTTGGGCCATCTACCACTGGAACCCCTAGACAGAGGTGAGGTCAAGAAGGTAACGGTAAGCCCAATAAAACCAGCAGCTCCTTTGGGGGTGAGTGCTACAGGTGGGGGCTCGTAGTCTGGGATTTACCTTTACCCCTCGCAAAGAAAGAAAATTGTCCACGTGGAATTTACATGATAAAGGGTTATCTTTTCCGACTGCACCATTTCTGCAAAGAATGATTGACATCCACTGTTGGCGGACTAAACTGTGGGCAGATTTGGAAAAAGCCAGTGAGTTGTGGAGCCATTGGGAGGAGTCTTGCCTGTTTCTTTTCCCCTCACGAGGCACAGCGTGAGTGTGTCGTAGGAGAAAGAGGAAGTAGGTTGTGTTCTCGTGTGGAAGGAGAAAAAAAGTGAAAATGTTCCAAGTGGCAGGGACATCATCCATCATGGGCCCCAGGATGCCTTCAGTGGGAAACCCCACGACTGTGAGACTGCCTGGGACTGTGTTGACGGATACGGGAATTTGCCTGTTACCGCAGGGGCATCTTGTCCTGTACACGTCAGGAGACATTGAGGCCCTAGGAATGCTTTGTGGAAAGTGTGAGGGACTGGTCGTAAGTCCCGGCTGTTTGTTCGCTGCCTGCGGTGTGGAGAGTATTTGTTCAAGGTGGAACAACCCATCGTGCCACCTCGAGCCTACCGCATGGACTGGGCCACGGGCGATGCCACAGAGGAGTCTACTGTCTACGCTCCTATGGTGAGGCCTACAACCTCTACATTATCTACTGCTGCCAGTGTCCCGGAGGGAGATGCTGTCGCTACTGTTACCGGAGGAGTGACTCCGGATGTCATGGACACAACTTCATCCACCGTCACCACTACTAGCGTGCCCGCGTCGAAGAGAGTGGGCTATGTAGAGGACCATCCCAAAGTTCACCGGATCGGATCAAAGAAGATCCTTCCCGAGAAGTCCGCCACAGTTACCGTGAGAGATCTGGGGAAATTGTGTTAAGCAGGATTGTACATAAGTATTTGCCAGCAGAGGAGTTGCAGAATTCGGAGATAGATTCCCTCTCCGATGCAGGGGATGACGATCTGTTTGAGACCATGTCCCAGGAGATGTTGTGGGCAAATGCGGATGATGTGGCCGCAACTTGCAGTGTCTCTGGCTGGCTAGCCCTTAATTCGGGGAGTGCATCGCCTCGGGCGGGAACCCCTACTACTATAGACTTGACTTTGCCAAAACCTGTAAATTTACCAGAACCAAAGAAAACGTCCTTTTCAATGGTGCGCAAATCACCAAATTTCTGTGTGCCTCCCGGGGATGGAAGTGCTTGAGCTCTGCCCAGGCTCACACGGGCCCAGCGGCTGCTGAATAAGCGGGTGGCTTCTTTTTCTCAAGTGTTCTATACTAAAGTCTGTGGCAGAGACTTTTGTCAGAAACCCAAAAGAGGATCCGGTGTCAGTTTCTGCATTTCTTTGGTCCATCTACCATGGGAACCCCTAGACGGAGGCGAGGTCAAGAAGGTAACAGTGAGCGCAATAAAACCAGCAGCTCCTTCAGGGGTGAGTACTACACAAAGTTACCATGATTACCGGATGCCATTAGCAGTTTACGTTTTGTAATTGATTTTGTCTATAATTGCCTTATTGTTTTCAGTAAAAGTGTCAGCTTTGTGGGATGTGGCCAAACTGAGATCTCAGAAGTAGCCATTTTTTGTGTCATTTGAAAACCTCTCAATATCCTGCAGGGTTGACATTGAAGAGTACAAAAGCATCTTGGCGATAATCATAGCTGTCCGGGAGATTAACAATAACCCCAATCTTCTGCCCAATGTGACCCTGGGCTATCATATATTCAGTACTTGTAATGATCCAATGAAATCTTTGGCATATGTCATAAGGATATTGTCTGGAGAAAAGGAAGCTCCTAACTATTACTGTAAGGGACGTGGAGAATTCGCTGGTTTTATTGGTGACAGCACTTTCCATACAAATTATGCCATGGCCCAGTTACTTAGCTTGTATCGGTATACACAGGTAAGTGATCAATTCAATATATTATGAGTGTAACACATGTGTTCAATAGATGGCTTAGTACAGTCTTGGTGGAATATTTTTAGTATTACTTTTCTTTAACCACTTCAGCCCCAGAAGAATTGACCTCCTTCCTGACCAGAGCCCTTTTTTGCGATACGGCATTGTGTCACTTTAACTGACAATTGCGCGGTCGTGTGACGTTGCACCCAAACAAAAATTGACATCCTTTTTTCCCCACAAATAGAGCTTTCTTTATAAAGAAAAATAAACCTCCGCGGTTTTAATTTTTTTTGCGCTATAAACAAAAAAAGAGCGACAATTTTGAAAAAAATTTTTTTTTACTTTTTGCTATAATAAATATCCCCAAAAAATATATTAAAAAAATATTATATAAATATCCCCATAAAATATATAAAAAAAATATTATTATATTATTATTATAATATTCTTTTCCTCAGTTTAGTTCGATATGAATTCTTCTACATATTTTTGGTAAAAATCGCAATAAGTGTTTATTGATTGGTTTGTGCAAAAGTTATAGTGTTTACAAAATAGAGCATCTGTACACCCACTTTGATGGTGGATGTCTTATGGACGCCCATGCATCACTGCCCGTACATGACGTTGGGGGCGTAACCTTCAAGCCCTTGTGGGTATATCTAGATGTTCAGCACAGATTCCGATTCACAACTTTTTTGGATAGTGCAGTCACATCTCTAAGAACAAATTGACAAACATTGGATTTTTTACTCCATTGAGACGTTTTCAAGACACGAGTTTCGGGGCTAAGTGGAGACCGCAGTGAGAAATACCCCCAATCCAGACTGTGCTGATCCTCCGGATGTTCCCCTGTTGTGGTTTTTGTTTGTTCCGCCCCCTCAGCTCCCGAGCTGGATGCACTACACGGCTGCCATTTTGATATCCAGCGTTTGGCGATTTATCTCAGACCTTCAATACAACATTCATGCATCCGCCCCTGAAGAAGCGAGTAGGGTCTCGCGAAATGCATAGGGCTCTATTGATGCTTGTTTTATGCCAGTACATGCTGGGTATTATTGATGTCTGCACTATGGTTACATATTTTCTGTCCACATGTATGTACATTTTTTATTGTGTATGTGTATTTACTGACCCAGCAACTTTTACGTTTTATTGCTGCTCATGGATGTATAACATTTGTAATAAATCTTAGTATATTTACTTTCACTTGTGTTGTGCACATTGGCTATTATGCCGGGTAACTCACAATCATTGTTGTTGCCGCTCTGTTACACAACATTTTGAAACAAATAAATAGATTTTGTCTCAGTGTTTGTTGTGGACATTGGCTAAACCTCTCTCACCTCATTTAACCAGTTCCCGACCAGCACACGACGATGTACGTTGACAGAATGGCACGGGCAGGCATATTGGCGTACAGGTACGTCCAATATTCAATGCCACCCTGCCATCGGGAGCGCGCCGCCGGCGGCGCGCTCCCGCACTGGTCGGGACCCCCGTGAGTCTGGTCGCGGGACCCGCGGACTCGATCGCCGCGGGCATCCCCGCGATCGTCTCACGGAGCGGCCGAATGGAGGAAATGCAGAGTAAACAGCATTTCTCCATTCTGCCTAGCAACTAGTGACGCTGATCTCTGCTCCATGTGATTGGAGCAGAGATCAGTGTTCACTAAATGAAAGCCCAACCCCCCCCACAGTTAGTAACACACCCCTAGGAACACTTAACCCCTACACTGCCACCCACTGGTTAACCCCTTCACTGCCAGTGTCATTTACACAGGAATCACTGCATTTATAGAGCAATGATTACTGTATAAATGACAATGGTCCCAAAAATGTGTCAAAAATGTCCGATGGGTCCCCCACAATGTCGCAGTCACAATAAAAATCGCTGATCGCTGCCATTACTAGTAAAAAAAAAAATAATAAAAAATTATTAATAAAAATGCTATAAAACTATCCCTATTTTGTAAACACTATAACTTTTGCGCAAACCAATCAATAATCGCTTATTGCGATTTTTTTTTACCAAAAATATGTAGAAGAATACGTATCTGCCTAAATATCTGGGGAAATTTTTTTTTTTTATATATTTTTGGGGGATATTTATTATAACAAAAAGTAAAAAATAATGCGTTTTTTTCAAAATTGTCGCTCTATTTTTGTTTATAGCGCAAAAAATAAAAACCGCAGGGGTGATCAAATACCACCAAAAGAAAGCTCTATTTGTGGGAAAAAAAGGACGTCAATTTTGTTTGGGAGCCACGTCGCACGACCGCGCAATTGTCAGTTAAAGCAACGCAGTGCCGAATCGCAAAAACTGGTCTGGTCTTTGACCAGCAAAATGGTCCGGTCTGCAAGTCGTTAAAGTCCCAGGGCTATTTTTCTTGTTTTTTGTGCATTATTAGGGATGGAGGTGTCAGAGGGGTCACACCAGACCTTAATCTCCCTTCATAGTGTCTACAAAATAGGGGATAGATTTATGGCATTTTTATTATAATTTTTTTTGTAGTAATGGTGGCGATTTGCGTTTTTTTATCGTGACTGCGACATTATAGCGGACACATCAGACACGTTTGACATTATTGGCATTTATACAGCGATCAGCGCTATAAAAAATGCACTGATTACTGAATAAACGACACTGGCAGGGAAGGGGGTTAACACTAGGGGGTGATCAAGGGGTTAAGTGTGTCCTAGGGGGTGATTCTAACTGTGTGGGGGGGGGGGGGGGTGGGCTACCTTGGACATGACAGCTATCACTGCTCCCGATGATGAGGAGCAGTAGATCTCTGTCTTGTCACTAGGCAGAACGGGGAAATGACTTGTTTATATAGTCAACTCCCCGTTTTTGCTGCTCTGTGACACTATCGCGAGACACTGGCGGACATCGAGTCCACGGGTCCCGCAGGCACGGTCACTGAGCACGCAGCGGAAGCTCGCGTGCCCACAATGATGCTTCTTAAAGGGGAAGTGCCTGTACCTGTACAACCTGTTAACCAGCAGTTAATGAATGCAGATCAGAATTAACAGACAATTAGATTTGGTATGCATCTATCACAGGGTGGTCCTGGGGATACATTACATAATACGCATGCCACGTCCCGATATTTAAATTTGCTAGAAAACACAACAACTAGTGTTGAAAGTGATGGACTTTTTAGGCATAAATATAGATGAAAAAGAATAATTTTAAACAAATTTTATTTCTAAAAAAATAAATAAAAAAATAAATAAAAAAAAAATAAACAGATATTCAAAGCCTCAGAGCATAATAGTTTCACTGTCTAGTATAATATAAATGCATCACATTTAATATGGGGACATTGAAAAAAGAAACCATCAATACAGAGAATACAATTTATACAGACAGTGTATCATGGATGACTCAGCTCAGAGATGCTCTACATGTTTCGCGTTCTCTACAACGCTTCATCAGGAGCTCATAACTTTTTCTAAAAATAAACAAACAACAGTAAAATGATTTATTATAAAAATAATTATGCTTCCAAAAATTCTATAAGAAAGAGAAACAGAAAGACTTGCTCCCAGGGTTAAGAAAAAAAAGGGGGGGGGGGGGAGGGAAAAGAAAAAGGTTGTAGGACTAGATAGGAGTTGGGGACAACATGTGAATGGGTGTGAAACCTTCAGACATAAATTAAAGAGGGTAAAAAAAAATATATATAATAATAAGTATATAGACGGGAAGATGAATTAATTAATTACTTACGTTCCCTAAGCCCACGTACACACGGTCGGAGATTTTGCCAACCAAATCCGTCGGATTTTGTCTGTCGGATTTAGTCCGACGGATTGTGTCCCGAAACTGTTGCATACACACGGTTCGGGCCAAGTTGTCTGATTTAGCGGTTGCCAAGAACGCGGTGACGTAATTTCGTTACGATGGGACTACATTCAGGCTAGTAGCCAATAGCTTTGATGTAGGAATTTGATCTGAGCATGCGTGGCACTTGGTCCGATCAAAATTCTCTACACATGATCGGATTAGGTCCGATCGGCCCAGTTGGTCGGGAAATATTTCCAACAAGTTGGAAAATTGGGTCCGACGGAGATTCGGACGGAATCAGTCCGATGCATACCACACACAGTCGGGTTATCTGACGACACGGTCCGATAAGACGCATTCCGACGGATTCTCCGACCGTGTGTACGCGGCATAAGACTAACCAGGTAGAAAAAAAAAAAGCATCTCTACAGAGGTATAGGCAGTAGTATAGCCCATATATCATGTGAAAAAGGCACAACCGAGGACTCCAAGAGTATAAGAACGAGGGAGGGGAACAACAGGTATAACAACCGTGATCTGTGCAATAAACCAAAAAAATATATGGAAAATGCCTCTCATGCAGCCGGCTCACTGCATTTGGATTGGGAAGTTGGGCCACAGCACCGTCTGGAAACAGAAGGGCTGTGACGATCTCTTCCTGGAATTTTAGGAAGGATCCAGTTCATCCTGAAGCTTTGTATAGCACAAAAGCATTCAGCAGAGCCAATTGAAATAAATATAATTTTTTTTTTTTGTACCAGCATCTGGCCTTATGGGCTATTAGGTATGGTGCCAACAGCTGGTCATTGAGATCCGCCCCTCCCATATTAAGGTTGTATTCGTGGACACAGAGGGGTTTCGACACATCACCAGTCGCCGTAGGAATTTGGACTGTCGTGTCTGCGTGAAGGGAGGACAGAATGAAAACATTCCGTGAATCCCTCCACTTCACTGCTAACAAATTCTTACACTTCAAGCAGGCTCTCCCCTGTCTAAGTCGGGATTCTACAAGCCATTGGGGGAAGCCCCGGCGATTAGATTACACCAAGGGTTACACCAAGTCCCACACAATTTTACCAGCGCTCCCTATGTAGTCTGGGCAGTTCTCCGGCTCTACGTGACTATCTCTTTCCTCCTAAACCATAAAACTATATGTATAGCCTGTTGCCCTGTCACAGAGCTTATACATCTTGACCCCATATCTGGCACGCTTGCTGGGAAGATACTGTTTGATAGACAAGTGGCCAGAACACATAATCAGGGACTCATCAACGCAGACAACTTGATTAAACAAGACTGCAAACTTAGTTGAAGTGGTTTGCGAAGGGGCCAAATTTTGTAGAGCCGATCAAATCCAGGGTCACCCCAAGGATGACAGAGTTCAGTATCATTGAAGTGCGTGAACCGCAACTCACTCTTTTTAGTAATGCCCATGAGGAGGGATAGGCCCAGGAAGGTCTTAAATTCAGAACCGTAATACGATTCCAATCTCTGTCAAGGATCAACTGGGGATTAGCGGTGATGAAATGACCAGCATACAAATTTCTTTGGTCCACAATAGATCTATAGAGATCTTCCGTGAAAAACAGTGAATAAAAATCAAGTGACGTAAAGTCAACTGTTTCCACCTGAATTCCAGGTTGGCCAGTGAATGGGGGAAGTACGGGTGCTGCAGAAGTGGTGGGCCCTCTATATTTGGATTGGCAAATGCAGCAGGAAGGGCACTATGGGCTCGACTGGCCTGTCTTTGTCTTCTTCTTGGTGGCAGTGGGACACTACTCGTGCTAGCCACCTCACCAACTTGAACTTCACTTATGGGACTCGCCACGTTGCCAAGTGTTACTGCAGTGCTGGATATACAACCAGGATGTACTAGGCCTCTGGTGCTTGCCAGTTCACCAGAAGGATGAGAGACACTAGTATTGGCTCTGTGCTCCATACGAGAGCCCTGCGGTTCTTGCACCTCAATATCAGCAGAAGAACGCCATTGGGTACGCCTTGGCAGGATCCACTATTTAGTCTGTCAGGGGGCCGCTGTTTGTCTACAGGTTCGTATTCCGAGCCTGAATCTGACAGATGGGTGACTTCCTCTTCACTATCTGTCATGCTCAGAAACGTGTAGACCTCTTCACTATTGTACCTTCGATTGGACATTTTGGCCTCTAAATTTACTGGTACAGTAGTGAGACTCACAGGAAAAAGAGCACCTGACTGTCAGTGACTGCTTCAAACGCTACAATTTTTTTTTTAGCATTTGCAGGGACCAGGCCTGACTCTGCAAACGCTGCAGTTATGTGTTAAGTGTTTTTGTAAATGACAGTGATTGATTGATACTGCACTTGGGTGGACTGGGCTGGGCGGAGGGGGGCAAAACGCAGGGGCTAGCAGGTATCTGGGCTGATCCCGCTAACACTGCTTTTTTGGGAAACCTAAACTGCTGGGGACGCTAGTATAGATCTGATCAGATCATATATTGATCTGTTCAGACACTATACTAGTACGGGAGGTGTATGATGCGTGCATGGGTGTTAGCGCTACTGGCACTAATCCGACGCTGCCTGGGGTGACGCAGACCCTATCTGACACTAAAGCCTAACTGATATCACCCGCCGGGTGATCAGGGAGTTAAACCTTTATTTAGGTAATATACGGTGGGTGCCCTGACACTATAAAAAAATTACTAGCTAACCAGCATCACCCGTGACACTAATACAGTGATCACTGGTGACAGGGGGTGATCAAGGGGTTAAACCTTTATTAGGGGGGTCCCTAAACCTATCTGGGCCTACTACTAAGTACCCTAACATTGATTTTTTCACTAATGAGACCAGTTACAGTGATCAAAAAAAATATAAACACTGCACTGGGTGACACAGTGATGGGGGGTGAAGGGGTTAACTGGGGAGGGGGGCGATCGGGGGGTGACAAGTGTACCTACTTGTACTGGTGTCACTGTACAGTGGCACATTGTTCGTTGTTCGGTGAACAGATGAATACCCGATGTTCAAGTCGAACTTACGAGGACATCGGGCTCATCCCTACCAGAGAGAGGAGAGAAGACATCTCAGTGTTGGTGCACCTTCTGAGCCCTTGTACACACGGTCGGAGAATCCGTCGGAATGTGTCCTATCGGACCGTGTTGTCGGATAATCCGACTGTGTGTGGTATGCATCGGACTGATTCCGTCGGAATGTCCGTCGGACCCAATTTTCCAACTTGTTGGAAATATTTCCCAACCAACTGGGCCGGTTGGACATACTCCGATCATGTGTAGAGAATTTTGATCGGACCAAGTGCCACGCATGCTCAGATCAAATTCCTACATCAAAGCTATTGGCTACTAGCCTGAATGTAGTCCCATCATAACGAAATTACGTCATCACATTCTGAAAGATCAGATTTTTCGACAACTTAGTCCGACCGTGTGTATGCAACAGTTTCGGACAAGATCCGACAGACAAAATCCGACGGATTTGGTTGTCGAAATCTCGGACCGTGTGTACAGGGGCTATGAGATGCAAATTGCTGCCGGAACACCATTAAAGTCTATGGGACAATAACATGAAAAATCAAAAGTGCTAATTTGGCTTATATGCAAATTATTGTCATAAAAAGTGTATGGGGACCCGGGTCCTGCCCCAGGGGACATGTATCAATGCAATTTTTTTTTACAATAGCCCATTTTTTCAGGGGGCAGTGATTTTAACCACTTCAATACAGGGCATTTATACACCTTTCTTACCAGACCAATTTTTAGCTTTCAGCGCTCTCACACTTTGAATGCCTGTTACTCAGTCATGCAACACTGTACCCAAACAAAATTTTTATCATTTTCTTCATACAAATAGAGCTTTCTTTTGGTGGTATTTAATCACAACTGGGTTTTTTATTTTTTGCGACATAAGTGAAAAAAAGCGTACATTTTGAAAAAAACAAACACTTTTTTTTTTAGTTTCTATGATAAAATTTTGCAAATAAGTCATTTTTGTTCATAAATTTGGGACAACATTTATACTGCTACATCTATTTGGTAAAAATAACCCAAATTAGTGGATATTATTTAGTCTCTAGTCATAGAGTCTACAAGCTGTGGTGCAAATCATTGAAAATTGATCACATCTGATCACACCTGATGCACTGACGACATTTCTTGAGGCTCTGAAATGTCAGGAAAGTACAAATACCCCCCAAATTACCCCTTTTTGAAAACTAGACAGTCCATTGTATTTAGTAAGAGGCATGGTGAGTTTTTTGAAGTTGTAATTTTTTCCCACAATTCTTGGAAAAAAGAAAAATGTTTTTTTGTTTTGTTTTTTTTTGTTTGTTTTTTGTTTTTTTACAAAATTGTCATAATAACAAGTTATTTCTCATACACAGCATATGCATACTTCCAATTACACCCCAAAATACATTCTGCAACTCTTCCCGAGTATGGCGATACCACATGTGTGAGACTTTTACACAGGCTGGCCACACAGAGAGGCCCAACATGCAGGGAGCACCGTCAGGGGTTCTAGGAGCATAAATGACACCTCTAATTTCCAACGACCTATTACATTTGTGAAGGCCCTGGAGGACCAGGACAGTAGTATTACCCACAAAATGACCCCATTTTGGAAAGCAAACACCCCAACGTATATACTATGAGGCATAATGAGTCTTTTGAACGGTTCATTTTTTCACACAAGTCTTCAGAACACGTGGAAAGAAAATCAAAACATATTTTTTTACACAAAGTGGTCAGTTTATAAGATATTTCTAACACATAGCATGTATATAGCAAAAATTACACCCCAAAACACATTCTACTACTCATCCTTAGTATTGTGATACCACATGTGTGAGACTTTTACACAGCCTGGCCACATACAGAGGTCCAACATGGAAGTGGTACCTTCAGGCGTTCTAGGAGCATAAATTACACATCTCATTTTGTTCCTACCTATCACACTTTTGAAGGTCCTGGAGCACCAGGACAATGGAATTACCCACGAAATGACCCCATTTTGAAAAGCAAACACCCCAACGTGTATTCTATGAGGCATGGTCTGCAAATAGGTACTCGGGTACACTGACGGACTGGTGACAGGTACTCTGTTACTCCGATGGTCTGGTGACAGGTACTCAGTTACTCCGACGGGCTGGTGACAGGTACTCAGGTACCCCGACGGGCTGGTGACAGGTACTTGGGTACTCCAACGGGCTGGTGACAGGTATTCAGGTAACTCAGATGAACTGTGACAGGTACTCAGATAGACTGTGACAGGTACTCAGGTACTCAGATGAACTGTGACAGGTACTCAGGTACTCAGATGGGCTGTGACAGGTACTCGGGTACTCGGGTACTCAGATGGACTATGACAGGTACTGAGATGGACTGTGGCAGGTACTCAGGTACTCAGATGGGCTGTGACAGGTACTTGGGTACTCAGATGGGTTATGACAGGTACTCAGGTACTCGGGTACTCAGATGGACTATGACAGGTACTGAGATGGACTGTGGCAGGTACTCAGGTACTCAGATGGGCTGTGACAGGTACTCGGGTACTCAGATGGGTTATGACAGGTACTCAGGTACTCAGATGGGCTGTGACAGGTACTCGGGTACTCAGATGGGTTATGACAGGTACTCAGGTACTCAGATGGGTTATGACAGGTACTCAAGTACTCAGATGGGTTATGACAGGTACTCAGGTACTCAGATGGGCTGGGACAGGTACTCGGGTACTCAGATGGGCTGGGACAGGTACTCGGGTACTCAGATGGGCTGACAGGTGCTCAAGTACTCAGCACCCCCGGGGGCCCACAGGAGAGGCGAAATACCGAGGTGTCATATGACGTCCACCCAGGATGGGAGATCCCATCTGTAGGCGTCATTTGACTATGGCCCGGAACTGAAGTGGTTAATAATGCTTAAAGTGAAACAATAAAAATGAAATATTCCTTTAAATATCGTGCCTGTAAAGTGGCACATTTTTACCATGTTTAGAACAGTCCCTGCACAAAATGAAATTTCTAAAGGAAAAATTGTCATTTAAAACTGATTGAGGCTGTAATGAATTGTCGGTTCTCAGCAATATAGATAAAACTCATTGAAAAAAAAAAAAAACATGGCATCCCCCCCTAGTCCATTACCAGGCCTTTTGGGTCTGGTATGAATATTAAGGGGAACCCCAAACCAAAATTTTTAAAAGAATTGCGTGTGGGTCCCCCTAAAATCCATACCAAGCCCTTCAGGTCGGATATGGAAATTAAGGGGAACCCTGCGTCAAATTAAAAAAATGGCGTAGGGGTCCCTCCCGAAATCCATACCAGACCCTTATTCGAACAAGTAACCTGGCAGGCCGCAATAAAAGAGGGGGGGGGACAACAGAGCGCCCCCCCTCCTGAACCGTACCAGACCACATCTCCTCAACATGGGGAGGTTGCTTTGGTGAGCCGAGTGGGGACCAGGTACCAGCGGGAGATGACTTTAAGGTCCGCTTCCACAAGGGAGTTATTAAGTATCTAGGTCCCATTCAAATTGAAGGTCCTACTGCAACATATAGTTCGCTTTTCCCAGGGGGTCAGCTAATGCTGAGTAGATAAGGGAAATTCCCCCCCTCACGTCTGTGACCGACGAGCACCAGAGATCACACTGAGTTACTGACAGTGGGGTGTCAGAGCTTTTCCACACCCTGTGTAAAAAATGTGAAAGCTGATTGTAGCGGAAAGTCTTCGAGGGTGGCATTTCCTATTTGGAGATGCAGTGTTTGCGAGAGATGGGGCCATTTCTGTTAAAGTATTGCCCTATTCTACAGAGGCCCTTATCGAGCCACCACTGAAAAGCCTTGCTATTTAGACCCGGGGAAAATAGGGGGTTGTGGAAGATGTGGGCCAGAGGATGCCATGCAGAGATAAGGGAGTGTCTTTTATGTAGAGTATCGCATAGGGCCATTGTATGAGACAGTTTGGGGAAATGATCGAGGGTCTTTCTCTTTGTGGTCTCCAAATTAGGAAGTCCAGAGTGTGATTGGGAGTTGCCTGTCTTTCTATGTCTACCCAGTCTGGTTTGGAGTAAATGAACAAGAATTGGCAGAGTTGGGCAGCTTGAAAGTACCCCCATAAATTAGGCAGTCCCAGCCCCCCCCCCCCTTACCTTTAACAGTTCTTATATAACTGTGGGAAGGTCCACCTGGTGACATACCCGGGTGACCCCGCCCCCCTCTCATGCCACTGGGAGGCCCCGTCTTCAGTTATATAAGAACTCTCAAAGGCGAAGAAGCGTCACATGGCGGGAGCCTCCAATGGATCGGTCGTGGATTTTTTTATTTTCGCTCCGTCGGGCGGTGTGATAGAAGAAGATAAATGGACATCATGGGGCATTTTTTTTTTTTTAATAAAGGACCCAAGCTGTGTCTTTTTTTGTGATATGGTAGGGGTACATTTATACCCCGGTACCATGTCACACAGAGGGGAGGCCGGGATCTGAGGGGTCCCCTTATTAAAGGGCGCTTCCAGATTCAGATAAGCCCCCAGCTCGCAGACCCTTGTCCCCATCAACATGGGGGCTATCCAAAAGCACCCTCCCCATGTTGAGGGCATGTGGCCTGGTACGGTTCAGGAGGGGGGGCGCTTTCTCGTCCCCCTCTTTTCCTGTGGCCTGCCAGGTTGCGTGCTTGGATAAAGGTCTGGTATGGATTTTGGGGGGACATCTACACCATTATTTTTTATTTTGGTGTAGGGTTCCCCTTAACCACTTAAGCCCTGGTCCAATTTGCAGCCAAAGGACCAAGCCCCTTTTTGCGAATCCCTTTGACTGACAATTGCGCGGCCGTGCGATGTGGCTCCAAAACAAAATTGGCATCCTTTTTTTCCCACAAATAGAGATTTCTTTTGGTGGTATTTCATCACTTCTGCGGTTTTTATTTTTTGCGCTATAAACAAAAATAGAGCGACAATTTTGAAAAAAAAAATTCAATATTTTTTACTTTTTGCTATAATAAATATCCCCAAAAAATATATAAAAAAACATTTTTTTTCTTCAGTTTAGTCTGATAAGTATTCTTCTACATATTTTTGGTAAAAAAAAAATTGCTATTAGGGATTATTGATTGGTTTGCGCAAAAGTTAGAGCGTTTACAAAATAGGGGATAGTTTTACAGCATTTGTATTAATATTACATTTTTTACTAGTAATGGCGGCAATCAGGGATTTTTATTGTGACTACGACATTATGGCGGACGCATCGGACATTTTTTACACATTCTTGGGACCATTGTCATTTATACAGCAAACAGTCCTATTTAAATGCCTGTGTAAATGACAATAACAGTGAAGGAGTTAACCACTAGGGGGCAGTGTAGGCGTTATGTATGACGTTATGTGTTTTTTTATTGTAGGGGGCGTGGCCTGGCATGTGACATCCCTGATCGTCTTTCCCTATAAAAGGGAAGAGACGATCGGTGACAGGCTCAGTAGGAAGCACGGGGAGAGTTTAGTTTACACAGACCTCTCCTAATTCTTCAACTCTGTGACCCGATCGTGGGACACCAGCGGCGACCGGGTCCGCTGGTCCCGCGGCCGCAGTCTTGGAGCTCAGGACCGGGTCGGGAGCGTGCTGGCGGAGGCGCGCTCCCGACCCACGGCTGGGCACTTAAAAGCAATGTACAGGTACATGCTTGTGCCCAGCCGTGCCATTCTGCCGATGTATATGTGCAGGAGGCGGTCCTTAAGTGGTTAAAATCCATACCAGACCTGACGGATCTGGTATGGATTTGGAGGGGGACCCCTACGCCATTTTTAAAAAAAATTGGCGCAGGGTTCCCCTTAATTTCCATATCAGACCCGAAGGGCCAGGAATGGACTGGGGGGGGGGACCCCATGCTCTTTTTTTCAATGAGTTTTATCCATATTGCCAAGACCGACAATTCATTACAGCTGTGATCAGTTTTAAATGACAATGTTTCCTTTAGAAATGTCATTTTGCTGTGGTACTGTTCTAAACATGGGAAAAATATGCAACTTTACAGGCATACTATCCCCAGGCACAATATTTAAAGGAATATTTCATTTTTATTGTTTCACTTTAAACATTCTTAAAATCACAGCTCCCGAAAAAACATCATTTTTAAAAAAAAATGTTGCATTGATACATGTCCCCTGGGGCAGGACCCGGGTCCCCAAACACTTTTTATGACAATAACTTGCATATAAGGCTTTAAAATTAACACTTTTGAATATTCATGTTCGTGTCCCGTAGACTTTAACGGTGTTCGGCTCATCCCTACTCTCTGGAATGAAAAGGATTCCACGAGGAGAGGTGACATCACTTCTCCTGCTGTGTTTACACTTACACAGGAAGGGGAAGGATTTCATTTACCTGGACCGATCATCAGGTCCGGGCCAGAAGTCATTGGCCTGGTCCTGGAGACTGATCAGTTCTGAAGCAAATCCGATCGTTGCGGCCGCACACGCCCGATGTATAGCTATGATGCTTCGCCCAGCCGGGCGATATTACTGCGGTGGCTGGTCTGGAACAGGTTAAGAACTATTGTACATTTTTGTTGCATTGATACATGTCCCCCAGGGCAGTACCCGGGTCCCTATATACTTTTTATGGCCATAACTTGTATATAACCCTTTAAAATTAGCACTTTTGATTTTTCATGTTCGTGTCCCATAGACTTTAATAGAGGTTGCATGTTCGGAAGAACTTTTTGCCTGTTTGAGATGTTCTGGTGCGAACAGAACCAGAGGGTGTTTAGCCTGTCCCTATTGTCCACCATTTTGCCTCCGCCATTCTGTCCCCACCATCACTGTAGACCATTCTGTCCCCACCATCACTGTCTGCCATTCTGTCCCCCACCATCACTGTCCACCATTCTGTCCCCACCATCACTGTCTGCCATTCTGTCCCCCACCATCACTGTCCACCATTCTGTCCCCCTCATCACTCTCTGTCATTCTGTCCCCCACCATCACTGTCCGCCATTATGTTCCCCCCATCACTGTCCGCTATTCTCTCCGCTACCATCACTGTCTGCCATGCTCTCCCCCACCATCACTGTCCGCCATGCTCTCCCCCACCATCTCTGACTGCCATTCCATCCCCCAAAATCACTGTCCGCCATTCTGTCCCCTAAAATTACTGTCCGCCATTCTGTCCCCCACCATCACTGTCCACCATTCTTTCCCCACAATCACTGTTCGCCATTCTATCCCCACCATACCTTTCCGCTATTCTGTCCACCCATCACTGTCCGCCATTCTGTCCAATCATGACTGTCTGCCTTTCTATCCCCCTTATCACTGTCTGCCATTCTGTCCCCACCATCACTGTCTGCCATTCTGTCCCCCACCATCACTGTCCACCATTCTGTCCCCCTCATCACTCTCTGTCATTCTGTCCCCCACCATCACTGTCCGCCATTATGTTCCCCCCATCACTGTCCGCTATTCTCTCCGCTACCATCACTGTCTGCCATGCTCTCCCCCACCATCACTGTCCGCCATGCTCTCCCCCACCATCTCTGACTGTCATTCCATCCCCCAAAATCACTGTCCGCCATTCTGTCCCCTAAAATTACTGTCCGCCATTCTGTCCCCCACCATCACTGTCCACCATTCTTTCCCCACAATCACTGTTCGCCATTCTGTCCCCACCATCCCTTTCCGCTATTCTGTCCACCCATCACTGTCTGCCATTCTGTCCAACCATGACTGTCTGCCTTTCTATCCCCCTTATCACTGTCTGCCATTCTGTCCCCACCATCACTGTCCGCCATTCTGTCCAACCATCACTGTCCGCCATTCTGTCCAACCATCACTGTCCGCCATTCTGTCCAACCATCACTGTCAGCCATTCTGTCCCCACCATCTCTGTCCGCCATTCTGTCCCCACCATTACTGTCCGCCATTCTGTCCAACCATCACTGTCTGCCATTTTATCTCCCTCATCACTGTCTGCCATTCTGTCCTCATCACTGTCCGCCATTCTTTCCTCACCATCACTGTCCACCATTCTGTCCCCACTAATACTGCCCGCCTTTCTGTCCTCATCACTGTCCGCCATTCTGTCCCCACCATCACTGTCTGCCATTATGTCCCCACCATCTCTGTTCCTCCATTCTGTTCTCCACCATCACTGCTCACTATTCTGTCCCTACCATCCATGTCCGCCATTCTGTCCACCACCATCCCTGTCTGTCATTCTGTCCCTACCAACCTTTTCCGCCATTCTTTCATCACCATCACTGTCCGTCATTCTGTTCCCATCATTGCTGCCCACCATTCTGTCAAACTATCATAGTCTGCCAGTCTGCCATTCTGTCAGCCTCATCACTGACCACCATTCTATCCCCCTCATCACTATCCACCATTCTGTCCTTGTCACTGTCTTCCATTCTGTCCCCACCTTTACTGTCCTCCATATTGTCCCCACCATCACTGTCTCCTATTCTGTCTGAACCCTCACTGTCCATCATTCTGTCCACCGCCATCACTGTCCATCATTCTGTCCACCACCATCACTCTCCGTCATTGTGTCCCAATCATCTCTGTCCGCCATTCTGTCCCCAACATCACTGTCCACCATTCAGTACTCCACTATTATTGTTGACCATTCTGTCCCCCTCATCACTTTCCACTAGAGATGGGCCCGATGTGCGAGTCGAATGTAAGTTCGACTCTCACATCGGGTGTTTGTTTGTAGAACAAACTAATATATTCGCCCGCCGACAAGAGCCCCATAATGCACTGCGAGATCACAATGAGGGCAATGTGAACAAGGGCCTCTTCCCAACAACTCTGGCCTATGGTTTTCAGGGTCTGCAGGCAGGGGGCTTATCGGAATATGTAAGCTTCCTTTAACAAGGGGGCTCCCAGATCCCACCCCCCCATGTGAATGGGTATCGGGCACACAAAATTTAAAGGAATATTTCACTTTTATTGTTTAACTTTACTGCTTCTTTAAAAACTGTTGTTTTAAAAACTTTTAGGCCGCGTACACACGCGGGGACTGTTCGCTCAACTTTGTTCGTCAAACAGTTTGAGCGGACAGTCCGCTCAAAATTAGCATGGACGGACTTGGCCACACACGATGAACGAACAGTCCGCTGAAACTTGCGCGATGACGTGAACGGCACGTACGACGGGACTAGAAATACGACGTCCTATACACTGCAATGCAACCTTCGGCGTGTAAATCCTTTCTGAGCATGCGCGGAACTTAGTTTGATGAACAAGCCTACACACGGGCGGACTGTCCGCTCAAACCAAGTTTCAGCGGACAGTTTTACGGAATTTCCGAAAAAGTTTGTTCGTCAGACTGTCCGCTGAAACTGTCCGCTGAAGCCCACACACGAGCGGACTGTCCGCCGAAACACTGTTCAGCGGACAAAGTTGAGCGAACAGTCCCCGCGTGTGTACGCGGCCTTAGACTTTAATAGAGTTTGCATGTTTGGAAGAACTTTTTGCCTGTTCGAGATGTTCTGCTGAGAACAGAAACAGAGGGTGTTCGGTCCATCCCTATTGTCCACCATTTTGCCTCCACCATCATTCTCTGCCATTCTGTCCCCACCATTCTATCCTGCCACTATCACTGTCTGCTATTCTGTTCCCTTATCACTGACCATCATTTTGTCCCTACCATAACTGTGTGCCATTCAGTCCCCACCATCACTGTCCACCACTCAGTCCCCACCATCACTTTCCACCATTCTGCCCCCCTCATCACTGTCCGCCATTCTGTCCCCACCATCACTGTCCACCATTCTGTCCCCCTCATCACTGTCCACCATTCTGTCCCCACCATCACTGTCCACCATTCTGTCCCCCTCATCACTGTCCGCCATTCTGTCCCCCTCATCACTCTCCGTCATTCTGTCTCCACCATCACTGTCCGCCATTCTGTCCTACCCATAACTGTCCTCCATTCTCTCCTCCACTATCACTGACCGCTATTCTGTCCCCCACCATAACTGTCCGTCATTCTGTCCCCCACCATCACTGTCCACCATTCTGTCCCCCACCATCACTGTCCACCATTATGTCCCCCACCATCACTGTCTGCCATTCTGTCCCCACCATCATTGTCTGCCATTCTGTCCCCACCATCACTGTCTGCCATTTTTTCCCCCTCATCACTGCCCGTCTTCTGTCCCTACCATCTCTGTCCATCATCTATGCCCCCGCCATCTCTGTCCACAATCTTTGGCCCCCTCATAGCATACTTCTGCTCTGTTCCCCACTATCAGTGCCCTTCCAGCTTTAGAAACTTACCCGTGCAGCAGCATCCCAGCCAGCAATCAATGTGAGGAGGAGGGCAGGCTGTACACTGACAGAGCGAAGCTCTGCATTCCCTACTACTTCCTTTCACACCATCACTGTCCGCCATTCTGTCCCCTCATCACTGTCCGTCATTTTGTCCCCTCATCACTGTCCACCATTCTGTCCCAACCATCACTGTCCACCATTCTGTCCCCCTCATCACTGTCCGCCATTTTGTCCCCACAATTACTGTCTACCATTCTGTCCACCACATCACAATGGTTTTCAAAAAGCTCTATATGAGAGGGGCATACAATTTTGTGAGGATCAAGGAGGGCGACGAATGGAAAACTGGATTTAATACGAGGACAGGACATTATAAAAACCCTGTAATGCCATTTGGTCTTTGCAACACTCCTGCAGTTTTTCAGGAAATCATCAATGATCTCCCCCAAGATATGTTGCAGCAACGTGTGGTGGTTTATCTCGATGATATTCTCATATATTCTAAATCCCTAGAGAGCCACCATACAGATGTCTCCCATGTACTACAGAGACTGAGAAATGATAACCTTTATTGTGAATTGGAGAGTTCCATCGTAAACAGGTTATTTTTCTGGGTTATGTCATTTCGCAGTTCTACAGTGGCCTTGACCCATAAGAATCTCGCATTCTTGTCTGAGGCTAAATGTTTATCTCCTGTAAGGGCGTAATGGGCTCTTTTTTTGTCACGCTTTAATTACATAGTCTCATTCTTACCCGGTGCTAAGAATGTAAAGGCTGATGCATTGTCGCAACAGTTTTCCTTCCAAGATGGAGTCGGTTCCTGTTCCTGTGATACCTCCCGATCATATTCTGGCCACTGTTCTTACTAGACTCACTTCACCTTTGAGTGACAGAATTCCTGTCGCTCATATTCATTCTCCTCCCGAGAAACCTGAGAATCTCTGTACTGCTTTGCTCCAGACTTACCATTCTCCCAAGGCAGCTGGCCACCCAGGGAAGAATCCACTCATTTGGATTATTTCTCAACAATTCTGGTGGCCTAGTCTCCAACTGATATCACCGTATTCATAGCCGCTTGTTCTGTGTGTGCTCAGAGTAAGACACTGCAACACCTTCCAGTGGGCTTCCCACAACCCGTACCCAATAGAGAGAGGCCTTGGACCCACCTGTCTATGGATTTTATTGTGGAGTTTCCCAACTCACAGGGCAACACAGTGATTTTTATTGTGGATGACTGGTTCTTGAAAATGTCACATTGTATTCCGCTTAAGAAGTTACCCACATCCAAAGAACTGCCATCCATTTTTGCTCGGGAGATCTTTCGGTTACATGAGCTACCCAAGGTTATCATCAGGGGGTCATCAGGGGTAGTCATTTTGTCTCCAGGTCTTGGCGAGCCATTTGTGCACAGTTGGGAATTCAGTTTTCTTTCTCTGTGTATCACCTGCAGTCCAATGGGGCCACAAAATGAGCCATCCAGGCCTTGGAGCAGTTTCTACGCTGCTATATCACTGGCCACCGTAACAATTGGTTAGACCTCTTACCTTGGGTGGAGTTTGCTAAAATAGTGCCGTCAATACTGCTTCTCGCTTAACTTGATGTGCTATGGTGGTTCTCCTCCCCATGCAGCTCTCACCCCGTGATCCAGCCATGTGCCCTGGGCTCTCTGCCCCTTGCAGTTCTTACCCCTGATGCGCCATGGTGGTTCTTTGCTCCACGCAGCTCTTACCTCCTGATCCAGCCATCAGTGATCTGCCCCCCACAGCTCTCACCCCCTGGTCCAGCCATGTGCCATGTGCCCTGGTGACTCTCTGCCCATCGCAGCTCTCATCCCCAATCCAGCCATGTGCCCTGGTGGTTCTTTGTCCCTCAAAGTTCTCACCTCTCGATGCAGCCATGTGCCCTGGTGGCTCTCTGCCCCCCCACACAGTTCTCACCTCCTGATCCAGCCATGTGCCCCGGTGGCTTTCTGCTGTCCATAGCTCTCACCTCTTAATCCAGCCATGTGCCATGTGCCCTGGTGGCTCTTTGCCCATCACAGCTCTCACCTCCCAATCCAGCCATATCAGCCATGTGCTCTCACTGCCCCCCCCCCCCCCCCCCCCCCCCCGCAGCTCACACCTCCCAATCCAGCCATGTGCCCTGGTGGCTCTTTGCCCCCCTGCAGCTCTCACCTCCCGATCCAGCCATGTGCCATGAGCCCTGGCGGCTCTCTACCCTTCACAGCTTTTACCTTCCAATCCATCCATGTGCCATATTGACTCTCTGCCCTCCATAGCTCTTACCTCCCAATCCAGCCATGTGCCCTTGTGGCTCTCTGCCCTCCAAAGCTTTCATCTCCTGATCCAACCATATCAGCCATGTGCTCTGGCAGCTTTCACCTCCTGATCCAGCAATGTGTTCCAGCAGCTCTCTGCCCCCCCCCCCCCGAACTATGCATTATCACAGCTATAGAAGTCTTATAACAACTAATAGCTGTATAGTTGTGATGCTGCACAGTGTGTCCATGTGTGTGTGTGAGTGTGTGGGAGGGGCAGAGAGCAGTTGAATTGGAAATAGTACAGTTAGAGCTCACCCGCCAATACAGCCACATGGGCAGCCTGCAGTAAGAATCTAAATGACCTCCTTTAGCTCCCACTCTCCGCACTCCTCCCTGCTCCACCCCCTGACTATATAGGAGCCAGCTCTACAGAGAAACCATGGGGTATTAATGCCAGCTGACAATACTGACTGTCAGCGAGCATTAAGAACAGACCTGAGAAAATATTGGGTGGTATAGATCCACCATAAAATTGATTTGCGGCGGAACCCCTGAAGGCTTCTAGCGGAACCCCGGATGAGAAACACTGGTCTGTATAATGCCATCCCATTAAAATTGTTCTCAATATCTTATCCAGATCAGTTATCGAGTCACGGACCCTCGCCTGAGTGATGGGAAAATGTATCCAACTTTATTCCGTATGACCCCAGACGATCGGGTCCATTATGGAGCCCTTATAAAACTTTTGCAACATTTTGGGTGGAACTGGATTGGAATATTAACAGCATGGGACGGCAGCGGTGATGAGGAGGCCCAAGAGCTGAGCAAGATGATGAGCCAACACGGGATCTGTACAGCATATATCCTTCAAATCCATGAATTTTATAAAAATGATAATCGGAGAACCAGTATCAATGATATTCTTGATAAATCAACGGCTAAAGTTGTCATAGTGTGTGGAACTGCCACAATGCACTTTTTTACTTATATATCCTCGATTTTAAATTGGATCACATTGATTTTCCCACCTTCATGGAATAAATTAATTAATATGAATGACTCTATAGCAGTCAAATGCAGCTTCATATTTTTTTGGCCACAACAAATGCCCGTAGACGTCAATATTTATCCTGATGGTTTCAATGTCACCGACTGCTTACATGACCCGATAATGGAAGATCTTTGGCTTTATTTGTTTTATTGTATCTCCCCAAACGAAAAGAAAAATGCCCTTTTTTTTTTAGTGTATTCTTTTTTGCCAGAATTTTGTACCGGTTTAAAAGATGTGTCATCCATACTTGCTGGTCAAACATCAATACCTTCCTATGCATACATGGCTGTATATGTTCTGGCCTATACTCTACATGACATGTACTACATGAAAAAAATACAGAAAACACAGAAACACAATGGATTCCAGCACAGAGTAAGTTGGATAATAAGTGTTTATATTACTCTGACCCTGTCCTATATTATACAATAATTATCAGAATGATCGGCCATCTCTCTCCTCTCTCTCACTGTCTGGGCAATCAGGAACAACGCAAATGTGATGGGATATTTTTGGTCTTTTTCTATATCTTTTCTATATATATATATATATATATATATATATATATATATATATATTTTGCTTTGTATACACCATGTGACACATCAAAGAGGAACTGCAGTCTGCTCCCATAATTTGTAATAGAAACATCTTTGCCATTCTGAAGTTTCCATCCAACCACTTTGCATATTATTTTATATATACTCTGATTCTGTATCCACTTTAACTGCAGGCAGCTGAAGCTGCTGCCTGTTCACTTCCTGGATTTACACAGAGGCACACCTCCAGCTCTGCAGCTTTCACTGGACCTCTTAGGACTCATCCCCTCTCCCTTCCTGGCAAACTCTCATGAGAGGCTAATGACCAGGCAAGAAACAGCAAGTGAGCTGTATAAGGGATTTACATTCCGAAGTTAAAACAACAAGGGCAGAAGATTTAAATCAATTGTTTTTTATTAATCAAAATTTCAAAGGGATTTGTGACCTGTCCCAACCATGATTGTGCATTGGCGAGCCTCCATCCCTAGGTTTAGGTGAAAAGTTTTGCATTTAAATGGGACTTTAATTGAGGCTGGTCAATGATTGATAAGCTGTTTGTAATGCCTAGGTATTAGGGTCATGTTGAACCATGTTCCAAAGAAACATAATCATATCAATAAATTCATGTTACATATAATAATACTGTAATCACGTGATTTACATAGTAATATTTGAATAAATTAATTTAATATAATTAGTTATTGGACATAATGATACATTCAATAAAAATAATAAGTCATACAAAAGGCATATAGTGTAATTAATACAGCCATATCCACATATAAATAATAAACAGGACATTGAATTTGACAATTTTCAAAAAAAATATATAATAATAAATGCATCCATTAGATGTTAACTCTACGCGTTTCATGGTTTTATACCAATCGTCAGGAGTC
The DNA here is from genome assembly GCF_037356315.1 of Lithobates pipiens. Taxonomy (NCBI): domain Eukaryota; kingdom Metazoa; phylum Chordata; class Amphibia; order Anura; family Ranidae; genus Lithobates; species Lithobates pipiens. Next base: position 5,038,805 of record NW_027507785.1, on the reverse strand, counting down.
AGATGCATATCAATATAAATAGACAACCAAAAATAATCAAGGCTCCTAAGGTGAAATTACCTGGTGGTCTGGAATCCATTTAATCTCAACCGGGGTTGAGACAGAGAACATCCCTCAAAAAAGAGTTAACCCCGGACCGGGGGGGACACCAACCGAATGCATCCATTAGATGTTAACTCTACGCGTTTCATGGTTTTATACCAATCGTCAGGAGTCAGATGCATATCAATATAAATAGACAACCAAAAATAATCAAGGCTCCTAAGGTGAAATTACATGGTGGTCTGGAATCCATTTAATCTCAACCGGGGTTGAGACAGAGAACATCCCTCAAAAAAGAGTTAACCCCGGACCGGGGGGGACACCAACCGAATGCATCCATTAGATGTTAACTCTACGCGTTTCATGGTTTTATACCAATCGTCAGGAGTCAGATGCATATCAATCTAAATAGACAACCAAAAATAATCAAGGCTCCTAAGGTGAAATTACATGGTGGTCTGGAATCCATTTAATCTCAACCGGGGTTGAGACAGAGAACATCCCTCAAAAAAGAGTTAACCCCGGACCGGGGGGGACACCAACCGAATGCATCCATTAGATGTTAACTCTACGCGTTTCATGGTTTTATACCAATCGTCAGGAGTCAGATGCATATCAATCTAAATAGACAACCAAAAATAATCAAGGCTCCTAAGGTGAAATTATGTGGTGGTCTGGAATCCATTTAATCTCATCCGGGGTTGAGGCAGAGAACATCCCTCAAAAAAGAGTTAACCCCAGACCAGGGGGACACCAACCGATATAGTCGCCGGAGCAGTGCAGCGCACCATCGCTCGGGAATGTGCAAACATGCCACTGTGAAAGTCCAATTCTAATAATAAAAATAAAAATAAAAAAATTTGTTTAAAAGTGAGGGAGGAGTGAGATTGGTGTATGTATACTAGTGATGCAAGAAAGCTGTAATAATTTAAGATTGAAATAATTGAAAATAATAAAAGTGTGGGTGCTGGGAAAGTGTATATGTACTGACAACCGAAAAAGGAAACAAAGAATCAAAATGTAACAAATATAATGTAAAAAAGATCTAAATTTGACAGGTGTGATTACCTGAGGTATTGTGATATGTTGTGCCAGTTGAACACTCCCAGTACAGCGAATATGCAGGGACTGAACCGGCAAAAAAACACAGTTTTTTTATTAATGTTTTTCACATATAACAGATCAAATAAGTAAACAAAATCTGTCGTATAGTGCAAGATTGTAAAAAAACATGTAAATAAATGCATAGGAGGAAACAGAATGATATCAAAGTAGGATAACATTATTATTATATAGGCTTCCTGGAATTCGATCTATGGTGGAGGTAAAGGGTTTATCGACCGTCCCAGACACCCCCTCGAGAGCTAAACTGTCTGGGCTGGCAACAACTAGTGATGGCCGAACGGTTTGCCCGGCGGTCGTTTCGCTGCAAATTTCAGCTGTTCGAGGTCCGCCCGATCGACGGATTATTGCCGCCGTTCGCCCGGCGGACTTCCAAGTTTACTGTGTAAAAGAACTGTGACCTATGATGACACATCCATCATGGGGTACAGGACAGCCAATTGAGACATTACAGCACATGGACACTTTGACATTCCCCCTAACTTATAAATAGACCCAATCCGGCGGCCATTTTACATTCTTTCTTCTGTCACTATAGCAGTGTTTCTCAAATCCAGTCCTCAGGCCCCCCCAACAGGTCATGTTTTCAGGTTTTCCATTGTTTTTCACAGGTGATTTGATCAGTTTCACTGCCTTAGCAATTACCACAGCCGTTTCATCTGAGGGAAATCCTGAAAACATGACCTGTTGGGGGGGCCTGAGGACTGGATTTGAGAAACACTGCACTATAGGGAGAGGTTGCTGTGTGGAGCAGGGAGAGATTGCAGTGACCCAAATCGCTAGCTATTTGGTACACAAAAGTTCATTTCAGGACTGGTATAGGTGTTAGCTGTAGTTCAGGATATAGGTTTGAGGCATTGCTGTGCTACTGATTGTTGCAGCAGCCTGCGTGTCTTTTGTCAGTGTAGGGAAAGTTTAGTCAGTAGCTGTTACTATCAGGTCCACAAAAGTGCTATTCCAGTTATTGTTCCAGCAGCCTCTGTTTTGTCAGTTTATATAGGGACAGGCAGGAAGCAGTGTGTGAGGCAGTGAGGGTCAGTTTAATCAGTAGCTGTTACTATATTAGGTCCACAAAGGTTCTTTTCAGGACTGGTATCAGTGGTATGGTAATAATAGGCTTGTACACGTATAATATTCTTTCTTCCAAATATTGAAAGAATATTATACTTGACTGCTGCCCTTCTGCTGCAGTCTGCTAATCAGTCACAACCTACTTGTTCCACAAAGGTCCTTATAAGGACTGGTAAGGTCTAGGGTGCTAAGGGTATATGGGGTTGAGTGAGGTACGGTCTGCTATTCCGTAAGGACTGGTATAGGTCCACAATACATAGGGTTGAGGTGCACTACTGCTGACCGCTGCCCTATACTGCAGCAGTCCTTCATCAGTATAGGGACTGATGTACAGTCTGCTAATCAGTCACACACAACCTACTTGTTCCACAAAGGTCCTTATAAGGAATGGTAACCTGGTCTAGGGTTCTACAGTACATAGGGTTGAGTGAGGTACAGTCTGCTATTCTATAAGGACTGGTATAGGTCCACAATACATAGGGTTGAGCTGCCCTATACTGCAGCAGTCCTTTATCAGTATAGGGACTGAGAGTTTTGTCACAGGGTCATTTCAAAAATGACAGGCAGAGGAAGAGGCAGGCCCTTCCGCAGGGGTGGTAGGGGTAGGGCAGGAGCAACAGGCTTGAGCCAAAGTGGGAAGTTGCAGAAGGTGCGTTCAATTCATTTAAAGGACGCACCAGACTTGGTTGAGGGGCTCACTCAGCCTTACTCTTCTGCACCCTCCTCATCCTCTCGATCTGCACCCTCTTCTTCACTCTCTTCTATGTGCACCCCCAAAGACACTACCACCAACAACACCACCACCACCACATACCTTCCGCTTGAGTCACAGGAATTATTTTCCGATCCATATCAAGACATTTCTGATGTGCAGCCACTCTTGGTATTGGATCAGGAAGAGGAGGTAACAACAACCGCTACTCAGCAGTCTGACGACAGTACCCAGATCAGCCCAAGGAGGAGGTTGGTCCCCGGTGTTGCTGCCTACACTGAGATCTCTACTTATAGCGGTGGGGAAGGTAACGTCAATGATGACGTGTCTAGTGATGTCACGTGGGTGCCCACAAGAGAGGAAGAGGAGGGGAGTTCAGAGGGAGATATGGACCAGCAGATAGGGAGGAGAAGCAGCAATAACTTACATTGCACAGGAGGGACAAAGCAGACTGCAAATGTATCAGGAGCGAGTCATCGACCATGTACGGTCACATCTGGCACTCCCAGGACACCGGCACATGGCTCCGCAGTGTGGGCTTTTTTTAACGTGTCCGCTGCTGACAATAGCGTTGCCATCTGCAATCTTTGCAGTCAACGCATTAGTCGCGGTAAGCCCAACACTCACCTAGGGACGACCGCCTTAAGAAGGCACATGAGCAGCCATCACCGAGCCCAGTGGGAGCAACGGAACACACAAAGCCACACTGCAGGCTCTCACCGTCCAGCCTCGTCTTCTACTTCTCCTTCTCCTCTCTCCTCACAATTGTCCTCCACTCCACCTTCCATCACGCCAAGCTCACATTTTTCTGCAAAAAGGCAGGCTTCCGTGGGCCTAATGTTCGAGCGTAAAAAAATGATGACGCCGGATAACCTTCTTACCCAACGGTTGACGGCTGGCTTGTCAGATCTCATAGCCCGCCAACTACTGCCATATAAACTGGTGGACTCGGAGGCCTTTCGCAAATTTGTGGCCATTGGAACACCACAATGGAAGGTCCCTGGAAGGAAGTATTTCTCAGAGAAGGGCATCCCAGAGCTATATGGCCATGTTCAGCGGCAAGTGAATGTATCTCTGGCACACAGTGTCGGTGCCAAGATACATCTGACCACAGACACCTGGTCTAGCAAACACGGGCAGGGAAGGTATATGACTTTTACTGCCCACTGGGTGAACCTTCTGACGGCCGTCAAGCATGTAACCCGTGGCACCCGTGTAGATTTGGTTTTACCGCCACGGATTGCATGCAGGCCTGTCTCTTCTTCTCCTCCTCCTACTCTGTCCTCCTCCCTCTCCTCCTCGGCTGATTCCTCCTTTTCCACTGCTAGCGTCTCTTCCACTGCGCCACCCAAGATTCCCAGAACGTATTCGACATGCCAGGTGAGACGTTGCCATGCTGCGTCTGTTGTGCCTGGGAGCCAAGAGCCACACTGGCCCGACACTCCTTTCAGTTTTCCGTTCACAGGCAGATCCGTGGCTAACACAGTTCAATTTGACAGTTGGTAAAGTGGTGTGTGACAACGGTGCCAATCTGCTTAGCGCATTGAAACAGGGCAAAATCACGCACGTGCCATGCATGGCACACGTCTTAAACTTGGTCGTGCAGCGATTCATTGTCAAATACCCTGGGGTCCAGGACATCTTGCAGCAGGCAAGGAAAATCTCGGGCCATTTCAGAAGATCTTACACGGTCATGGCTCGCCTTGCTGACATTCAGCGGCGACACAATCTGCCGGTCAGACTTCTTATTTGCGATTGCCCGACGCGATGGAACTCAACCTTCTATATGCTTGATAGGCTGCTCCAGCAGAAACATGCAGTTAACGTCTACCTGTATGAACTCTGCGGCAGAACCGGTTCTGGGGAGCTGGGGTTTTTTTCACTGCGCCAGTGGCTGCTCATGCGCGACGCATGCAGACTTCTGCGTCCATTTGAGGAGATCACCAAACTGGTCAGTCGCAGCCATGGCGCCATCAGTGACATGGTACCTCATGCCTTCTTTATGGAGCGTGCATTGCGTCGTGTCATTGATCAAGCTGTGGAGGAGCAGGAGCGGGAAGATGAGGAAGTCGCAATGCTGGATGAATTCCCAGGGGGGGCTACTCTATCTGAGACAAGTCAACAACAGGAGTCTGAAGAGGAGTCAGAGGAGGATGGTGCCGGGGCGGATGAGGAGGAGCAAGAAGAGCATGCTTTAAACCTTTCTGGGATCCCTGTTGTGCGTGGATGGGGAGAGGAGAATGAAGAGGACGACATTATCCTGGATGATGAGCAGGAGCCAGGCCACCACACCGCTTCCACTTTAGTGCAAATGGGGGCCTTCATGCTCCAGTGTTTTAATAGGGACCCGCGTATAAAAAGCAAAAGGGTCAAGGACCAGTACTGGGTGGCAACGTACTTAGACCCCCGGTACAAACACAATATGGTGGAAATGTTACCGCCGTCACAGAGGGCTGTCAGAATGCAGCACTTCCAGGACTTGCTTAGAGAAATGCTGCATTCTGCCTTTGCGTGCGCTGGCAGAGGAGCAATTCCCACTCCCAGAGAAGGAGTTGCGGGTACCAATCCAACAGCGCCTGCAAGAAGAGACCGGTTTGAAGATGTATTGGTGACTTCGGATATGAGGTCATTCTTTCAGCCGACCCATGGACAGGTGTCATCCGGATCCAGCATCAGGGAACGCCTAAACCGTCAGGTGTCCGACTACATCGGGTTAACGGCCGATGTGGACGCTCTGAGGAGTGATGAACCCCTGGACTACTGGGTGGGCAGGCTTGACCTCTGGCCAGAGCTTGCCCAATTTGCAATGGAACTGTTGGCTTGCCCCTCATCCAGTGTCCTGTCCGAAAGGACGTTCAGCGCAGCAGGGGGGATCATGACCGATAAGCGTACTCACCTAGCTCACGACAGTGTTAACTACCTCACATTTCTAAAAATGAATGAGGCATGGATCTCGGAGGAATTCAACACATGTGACAAGTACACCATGTGTATGTCTATAAACATTTTTTTTAAACGAGCACAAAGACCTTCTTTCTTCATTTGGCTCACTTCCTTGTCCAAAAAAAGCACACCGTACTATATGCCCATACCCTCCTCTTTGAAGAGGTTGAGCGGTGTCATATTTCTACTGGGGCTGCTTATTATGAGGGGCTCCCACCATCCCTGTGCTGTGCTGACTTCCTCCTGGGGCTGTACCTCTGCTGTGCATATTTTGAGGTGCTCCCACCATCCCTGTGCTATGCTCATTATGAGGGGCTCCCACGATCCCTGTGCTTTGCTGACTTCCTCCTGGGGCTGCTTATTATGTGGGGCTCCCACAATCCCTGTGCTATGCTGACATCCTCCTGGGGCTGCTTATTATGAGGGGCTCCCACCATCCCTGTGCTATGCTGACATCCTCCTGGGGCTACTTATTATGAGGGGCTCCCACCATCCCTGTGCTATGCTGACATCCTCCTGGGGCTGCTTATTATGAGGGGCTCCCACCATCCCTGTGCTGTGCTGACTTCCTCCTGGGGCTGTACCTCTGCTGTGCATATTATGAGGGGCTCCCACCATCCCTGTGCTATGCTGACATCCTCCTGGGGCTGCTTATTATGAGGGGCTCCCACCATCCCTGTGCTATGCTCATTATCAGGGGCTCCCACCATCCCTGTGCTACGCTGACTTCCTCCTGGGGCTGCTTACGGTGCAGGTGTCAGTGCTGTATATCACGGTGCTGATGTCAGTGCTCTCTGTCACGGTGCTGCTGTCAGTCCTGTATATCACGGTGCTGGTGTGAGTGCTTTATGTCACGCTGCTGATGTCAATGCTCTCTATCACGGTGCTGCTGTCATTGCTGTATATCACGGTGCTGATGTCAGTGCTCTCTATCACGGTGCTGTTGTCAGATCACTCTATCACGTTGCAGGTGTCATTGCTGTATGTCACGCTGCTGATGTCAGTGCTCTCTATCACGGTGCTGCTGTCAGATGACTCTATCACGGTGCAGGTGTCATTGCTGTATGTCACGCTGCTGGTGATCATCTCCTGCACCCTCTTCTTTGCCTACCCTGGTCCCTGACCTTCCCTCTCCTCCATTGCCTTCATGCGCTCCACAGTCCTGAATTTTCACAACAATTTCCCATATAAAAAAAGAATGCTTGTAGTTGTCGATCCCAAATTCACCTCATACATGTGTTATGTCATTGGCCATGTGGTGGGACTATGTTTGCACAGCTATTATTTTGTGGCTGAAAATTTGACCTATAGGTTTGCGAAGTTCGCCTCCCATTGAAGTCAATGGGGCCCGCCGCGAACGTTCCGGTCCGCGTTCGCGAAACGTCCCGTCGGAAGTTCGCCCATCACTAGTCCTGGCAATGCTGTAAAGTTAATATAATTGTGTGAAGTGTGATATATAACTTCTAAGCAACAGCCCTCTCACCACACCAGGCCTGGACAGATGGATGCCTTTGGTCTCAGTTCTGCCACAGTCAGTTCTGGCACACTGCACCACTCTGCAAGATGACCGGGACCTCTGTATGACTCCGTCGGGTGTCTCTGGATCCTTCCCGATCTGACCACGCCACTGCTCCAGCACGCTGTGGTATAAACTGTCTCTGGTGGTTTCAGATTTGCTCCACACAAATGTAGGCCACGCTCTCTGGAACACTTCCTCACAGATCCTTGTAGGCAGGCCACGCGTCCAGAAGAGAAACAAAATGGCCATGCTGGGCCTTTTATTACCTACCCAGCATGCAGTTCAGCCACTCAGTGTTCATGGGTAAGTGAGTGAGCATTGTGGGTAGGTGAGTCCCTTCTCAAGAAAAACGATTAAGTCACTTCCTGTTAGGCTTTCCCTATGCTCTTCAAATGGGAAATAAACAAAGTCTATTTCACGTGTATACCATTAGAGGGAGCCAAATACCAATTTATAGCAATTTCCATTGTTTAGCATTAGATAGCATTAGAAAGCAAAAATACCAGCGCTACATATAGTAATTGCACTGTCCCCCTTTATATTGTAAAGCACTGTGCTAACTGTTGGCACTATATAAATCCTGTATAATTAATAAATCACATGAGGCCTGTATCTTGTGAATCATTGGTTTGTTTACAGTGCCTTTGAAAAAAAGAATTAATTCCCCTTAAATTTTTCCACATTTTGTGAGGTTACAACCAAAAATGGAAATGTATTTTATTGGGATTTTATGTGATAGACTGTGACAAAATGTCCCACACTCCGCTTGAGTGCTTTGGTCATATACCGCTTCCTCCCAGTCTGAATATAGATAACAGATATTCCAACCGCTAACAACCACACAACAAGGCAATACTCGTTTGGTTGCTGAACATGAACTGTTTATTAGAACAAGAATACAGACTTATACACAGCTGAAGAGGAGGTTCCACCCTCCTTCTCATATTACTCTAACAATACACCTGTAACCAGAAACATCATTTAACATGAGCTAATTAACTAACTAATCATTTCCAGACTAGGTGACTCTGAGATATGACCTTTCAGGTCCTAGCCTTGTTCTCTCCTAGCTCCCTAACTACAATACACATTATAATAAATATCAACACAGAACTCATTCACACAGTAACAGAGTTAATTAACACAAACAACAATGGGTGAAAGACGCTTAGAGCCCACACTAGCCTTATTTACAATATACACATTATAACAGACAACAGACAGACAGGTGGCTGGAGTTGAAGACATCAGCATCTTCTTTGAGTCCCAACATTATGAAGCAGTTGCTATTTATAATATGGCATATACAGGGTTCCCAGAGTCTGTGTGTTTTGGGGGGACATGGACTTGACTCCAACGTAACATTAATTCAAGGTCCCCAGGCATAAAACTTGCAAAGAGTATTGTTCCCTTAAAATCCAGGGCCCATAAGCAGAATGCAAGAGAATAGCATTTAGTCATCTCCAAAAGCCTCTGTCCCGCCTAGGTCTGTCACATAGACCAACACAAAGTGGCACATAATTGTAAAGTGCAAGGAAAATGATAAATTATACAAATATGTCAAAAGTGTGGGGGGGGGGGGGGTACATTTGTATGGCGCCTCCCCGAGTCAATACTTTTTAGAACCACCTTTCTCTGCAATTACAGCTGTAAGTCTTTTTGGGGGTGTCTCTACTAGCTTTGCACATCTAGAGAGGGATGTTTTTGCCCATTCTTCTTTGAAAAATAGCTCAAGTTCTGTCAGATTGGATGTAAGGAGTCTGTGAACAGCAATTTTCAAGTCTTACCACAGATTATCAATTGGATTTAGGTCTGGACTGTGACTGGGCCATTCTAACACATGAATATGCTTTGAGCTAAACCATTCCATTGTAGTTCTGGCTGTATATTAACCACTTGCCGACCGCCTCACGCCGATGTACGTCATCAGAATGGCACGGGCAGGCATAAGCACATATATGTACGTCCTTTGCCTCCCGCGGGTCGGGGGCCCGATCGGGCCCCCGCCCGGTGCCTGCGGCGGTCGGTTTTCGTTCGGGAGCGATCCCGGACGAGGGGACGGCCATTCATTCATGGCCACCCCCTCGCGATCGCTCCCGACGAATGGAAATCCCCGGTGACATCACTTCCTCTCCTGTAATGTAAACACAGGAGAGGAAGTGATGTATTCTCTCCTCCGTGTCGGTATTTTTCGTTCCGACACGGAGGAGAGCGGATCAGTGAGTTGCACCAACACATCCCACACACAGTAGAACATGCCAGGCACACTCACACCCCCCCTTTACCCCCCGATCACCCCCCCAATTACCCCTGCCCCCCAGTCACAGTGACACCAATGTCATTTTTTTTTTTTTTTTTTGCATTGGTGTCATTTGTGACTGTAATAACCGTTAGGGCAGTTAGGGTTAGCCCCCTTTAGTTCTAATGTACCCCCCTAACCCCCCCAATAAAGGTTTAACCCCGTGATCACCCCCCGTCGCCAGTGTCACTAAGGCTGGGTTCACATTGCAGCGGTTTATGAGAACGAATGTGATTCGCACCGCACTGCAGTGCAAATCACATCCGATCTCTGTGCGATTCGAGTTCAGCCATTCGCCGCACCCGCCGCACCCGCCACACCCGCCGCACCCGCCGCAAATTCGCACGGGACCCTTTTTTTGGCCCGCAGCAGAATCGGATCGCATGGGTGTTCACACCATGCGATCCGAGTTTGCAGATCGCACTGCGATATGCGAACTGATCTGGGGGTGTCAGTAACATTTCACTGACACTCCCAGCAGTTCGCATAGGGCAGTGTGAACTGCCGCCGGGAGGCATGCGATGCGGGAACCCGCCGCGGATTCGCGGCGTTTCCGCATCGCTCCAGTGTGAACCCAGCCTAATAAGCGATCATTTTTCTGATCGCCGTATTAGTGTCACAGGTGACGCTAGTTAGGCAGGTAGGTATTTAGGTTCGCCGCAGCTTTTTATAGCGCTAGGGACCCCCATATACTACCGCATAAAGCCCCCTGATTGCCCCCTAGTTAACCCTTTCACCAGTGATCACCATATAACTGTTACAGGTGACGCTGGTTGGTTAGTTATTTTTTTATAGTTTCAGGGCACCCGCCATTTATTACCTAATAAAGGTTTAACCCCCTGATCACCCGGCAGGTGTCATTTGTGACTAATAACTGTTAGGGCAGTTAGGGTTAGCCCCCTTTAGTTCTAAGGTACCCCCCTAACCCCCCCAATAAAGGTTTAACCCCGTGATCACCCCCCGTCGCCAGTGTCACTAAGGCTGGGTTCACATTGCAGCGGTTTATGAGAACGGATGTGATTCGCACCGCACTGCAGTGCAAATCACATCCGATCTCTGTGCGATTCGAGTTCAGCTATACAGATAGTATGGCTGAATTCGTGTCGCACCCGCCGCAAACTCGCACGGGACCCTTTTTTTGGTCCGCAGCAGAATCGGATCGCATGGGTGTTCACACCATGCGATCCAAGTTTGCAGATCGCACTGCGATATGCGAACTGATCTGGGGGTGTCATTAACATTTCACTGACACTCCCAGCAGTTCGCATAGGGCAGTGTGAACTGCCGCCGGGAGGCATGCGATGCGGGAACCCGCCGCGCATTCGTGGCGTTCCCGCATCGCTCCAGTGTGAACCCAGCCTAATAAGCGATCGTTTTTCTGATCGCTGTATTAGTGTCACAGGTGACGCTAGTTAGGCAGGTAGGTATTTAGGTTCGCCGCAGCTTTTTATAGCGCCAGGGACCCCCATATACTACCGCATAAAGCCCCCTGATTGCCCCCTAGTTAACCCTTTCACCAGTGATCACCATATAACTGTTACAGGTGACGCTGGTTGGTTAGTTATTTTTTTATAGTTTCAGGGCACCCGCCATTTATTACCTAGTCTCACTAGTGTACCCCTAAATTTAGGGGTGTCTACTTTCTAAAATGGGGTCATTTGGGGGGGGGGGGGTTTGTGCCATCTTGGCATTTTATGGCCTTCAAAACTGTAACGCCCTTAGAAAGCCTGAAGGCGGTGCTTGGTTTTTGGGGCCCCGTACGCGGCTAGGCTCCCAAAAAGTCCCACATATGTGGTATCCCCGTACTCAGGAGAAGCAGCAGAATTTATTTTGGGGTGTCATTTCACATATGCCCATGGCATGCGTGAGCAATATATCATTTAGTGACAACTTTGTGAAAAAAAAAAAAAGTTTGTAATTTTCCCGCAACTTGTGGCAAAATATAAAATATTCCATGGACTCAACATGCCTCTCAGCAAATAGCTTGGGGTGTCTACTTTCTAAAATGGGGTCATTTGTGGGGGTTTTGTGCCATCTTGGCATTTTATGGCCTTCAAAACTGTAATAGGTAGTGAGAAGTGAACTCAAAAAATTACGCCCTTAGAAAGCCTGAAGGCGGTGCTTGGTTTTCGGGGCCCCGTACGCGGCTAGGCTCCCAAAAAGTCCCACATATGTGGTATCCCCGTACTCAGGAGAAGCAGCAGAATTTATTTTGGGGTGTCATTTCACATATGCCCATGGCATGCATGAGCAATATATCATTTAGTGACAACTTTGTGAAAAAAAAAAAAAAAAAAAAAAAGTTTGTAATTTTCCCGCAACTTGTGGCAAAATATAAAATATTCCATGGACTCAACATGCCTCTCAGCAAATAGCTTGGGGTGTCTACTTTCTAAAATGGGGTCATTTGTGGGGGTTTTGTGCCATCTTGGCATTTTATGGCCTTCAAAACTGTAATAGGTAGTGAGGCGTGAAATCAAAAATTGACGCCCTTAGAAAGCCTGAAGGCGGTGCTTGGTTTTCGGGGCCCTGTACGCGGCTAGGCTCCCAAAAAGTCCCACATATGTGGTATCCCCGTACTCAGGAGAAGCAGCAGAATTTATTTTGGGGTGTCATTTCACATACGCCCATAGCATGTGTGAGCAATATATCATTTAGTGACAACTTTGTGTAAAAAAAAAAAAAAAATTTTTTTTTTGTCATTATTCAATCGCTTGAGGCAAAAAAATAAAATATTCAATGGGCTCAACATGCCTCTTATCAATTTCCTTAGGGGGTCTACTTTCCAAAATGGGGTCATTTGGGGGGGTTTTGTACTGCCCTGTCATTTTAGCACCTCAAGAAATGAGATAGGCAGTCGTAAACTAAAAGCTGCGTAAATTCCAGAAAACGTACCTTAGTTTGTAGATGTGACAACTTTTGCGCAAACCAATAAATATACAATTATTGACTTTTTTTTTACCAAAGACATGTGGCTGAATACATTTTGTCCTAAATGTATGACTAAAATTGAGTTTATTGGATTTTTCTAATAACAAAAAGTAGAAAATATCATTTTTTTTCAAAATTTGCGGTCTTTTTACGTTTATATCGCAAAAAATAAAAATCGCAGAGGCAATCAAATACCATCAAAAGAAAGCTCTATTTGTGGGAAGAAAAGGACGCAAATTTTGTTTGGGTACAACATTGCATGACCGCGCAATTACCAGTTAAAGCAGCACAGTGCCAAAGTGTAAAAAGACCTCTGGTCATTTACCAGCAAAATGGTCCGGTCTGAAAGTGGTTAAGGGTCGTTGTCCTGCTAAAAGGTGAACCTCTGACCAAGCCTCGGGTTTTCTTCTAAGATTCCTCAGTATTTGGCTCCATCCATCATCTCATCAATTCTGACCAGCTTCCCTGTCCCTGCTGAATAAAAACATCCCCAAAACATGATTGGCCACCACCACGTTTCACGTGGGGAGGATGTGTTCAGGGTGATGTGCAGTGTTAGTTTTCTGCCACACATAGAGGTTTGCTTTTAGGCCAAAAATTTCAATAATGGTCGGATCTGATCAGAGCACCTTCTTCCACATAATAAAAATTATATGAATATAGGGGTGGGTGGTGATCAGTTCTGATCACTCACTGTGTTCATTCAGGAAAGGAAAGGGCTGGTAAATATTCTCTAGTGTGCTGCAGGCAGGTTTCAGGATGAAGAGCAGGGGAAGGGGCCAGTAAATATGCCATCAATTCAAAAGGGGGACCCGGGCACCTGCTAAGCAGGAGGGCTGGCTGTAGTACCTAATTGCAAACACTGATATTTATATGTGGCATTTTAAGGAAGAACACAACATGATGTTAGGGTTAAATGTGTAAATGTATTATTTTACTAATACAAAGTAATAATACCTATCCAGATTGTTAAAAGGGTGAACATACCGGACTTGTCACCGACCTTGTCACCAGCTTTGACAGCGTGAATAGAGGAAAAGCCGATAACCGGCACTTCCTGGTTACGATGTGATCAGCTGTGATTGGACACAGCTAATCACAGAGCCTATGTCATAGGCTGTTTATCAAGATTGGAAATCCAGTATGTCAGAGCAACACACTGCACCACCGATCACCACGCTGTGTGCCCTCAGTGGCTTGCGTGAGGGGCTTATCCTGCTGGATGGCATATATTCATTCAGGATAATGAAACCACTGCCTGGCCATCATTGTGCTATAGGCTGGGAGGGATGTGATTAAGAACGACTCACAGACTCAGAGTTGTAAGAATATGAAAGGGTAAAATGGAGAGCCATGGGCTTGTTATGTGGAAGTATGACAATGTAATATCCTATAGGTCATGATGCCATGGCAGAAATGGGTCATGTATTCCATGTGCAGCTGCCAGATACTTCTAATTCTCATGGATGGATGGAATTCTCCTGATTTAGTCATTGTAATTTACATTTATAGAATGACCTAGTAACTTGAATCCAACTCTATCACTTTTTTGTATTTTTTTACACAACCTTTAATTTCAGAACTCTTATATCTGTATAAAAAAAATGGAAGGCTTGCACACCTAGTACATGACCAATGAGATTTAATAATAAAATACATAAAAAGTGGGTACTTACAAACAGCAACTGGATTGTGTCATAAAAACACACAGTAAGAGACCATGTGCCATATACCATTACAGGGTAAAATGCGTTTCGGGGACGCAGCTCTGAGTTCTGGGGGTTGCACCCCCAAAACAGCCCCTTTTACTGTTTGTGAGTACCCACTTTTTATGAATTTTATTATTAAATGTCATTGGTAATGCACTAGGTGTACGCGTCTTCCATTTTTTTCTTTTTTTTGTATGACGGAGTCACTTTTGGCGGGGGGGGGGGGGGGGGCGTGGAACCTAGAATCCCTTGGGGTTGTTGGGAAAACATTGTTTCCGCTCCCCATGTAGCTCCTATGGCTAAGTCACCCTGTGTCTCTAATAGGGGCACATGGTGACCGAGAAATCCAGTCTGATCTGTACTAATCAGACTCACTGTACAGCCACACTGGAATGTTGTGTGTATATATATATATATATATATATATATATATATATATATATATATATATTTACCTATATATATATTGTCTCATTTTGTTGTGTACTCTTTGCTGGGTCATTCGGGGGGTGGCTGTATTCCAATGTTCTATTGTGTCTGTGTCTATTGTGTCTGTCTTGGATATTATGGGATGTGTATGTAGATTAGCTGTGAGATTGGTGGGGGCAAATTCCTCCAAAAGCTCTCATTGCTGATTGGACAGTCTACCCCACCCGGAATGCAAGGGGTGGATTGTCCAGAGTATTACCTGTGTACCTGTGTTTTTCAATAAAACAGTTCATGTTCAGCAACCAAATGAGTATTGCCTTGTTGTGTGGTTGTTAGTGGTTGGAATATCTGATATCTATATTCAGACTGGGAGGAAGCGGTATATGACGAAAGTACTCAAGCGGAGTGTGGGACGTTTCGTTATATTTAGTATCTATCAGATCACCCCATCTGAGGAAGGCAGCATCCACCCAGTCCTGAGCTACCGATGTCCCTGTTCCCCCTCACGTTAGAAAACCCCTTAGCACTGGAAGTGACTGTCTTTTTTGTTATCTTATATCTGTATATACCGTGTATAACTGTGTCTTTATGTCTTCCATGGAAAGCTGCACAAATATGTGAGACATTTTTATTACGAGAACCCATACGGTGATGATATCTACTTTAATGAGAGAAAAGAAGTTCCATCTGATCTTATTTTATACAACTTTCATTTTTTTAATGCTTCATGTTATTGGTCTAGAACAATTTCCATTATAAAAGGCCCAGATTACGTCCCTGAAACATTTATCAATATGAGTGACCCCGTCTACTGGAAAGAAGGCAAAGTAAGGAATCACTGGATTGTTTTCTCTTCATATCATTTGCTGAGGATGTTCATATTTTGGATTCATAAGGAATTTCTAGTCTTATTTTAAGATATACTAGTCAATGGAACAGATACATCCAAGTTACTACCTCCTGTGTAATGCCTGGTGAGCCTCAAGAACACGGCACACAGCCTGGGAAATCTCTGCAAACCTCCATGTACAATCAGTGCAATAAAGGGAGGAAGGCTGGTGCCATGGAAGTTGGCTAAAACATTGTTTTATTAATACAGGTGAACAACAGTCAAAAATGCCAACACGTTTCTGCCATCAGGCCTGAATCATGATTAAGGCCTGATGGCTGAAATGTGTTGGCTTTTTAAATTTCAAATTATTTATTCGTTTTTCAATACAAGAATACAATGAAAACATAAACGGGGGTTAGAGTATATAAAACGGGGTTAGAGTATATAAAAATGAAAAATGAAAAGATAACAAAAATCAACCAAAAAGGTCCTGCTTGGGAACAGGTTAGAAAAGGAGCTCAAGGCCCCTACTACCACGGAAAGATCCGTCCCATGGACGTGACCAAAACAAGAGGTATGAGGAGTGGAGGATCCGAGGGCCATGTTATGGGGGTCTACCGTCTTTCGATTTCTTGGTCTTTCCTGAAACCCATAGAGGGGAGTCTGGGCTCGCCGGCTGTGGTCACTTGGCTGAAGCTGCTGCGTTGGCCGAGACGTCCATGGGTGCTTCCTGGGATAAGAGCTTTAGATGGAGGAGCAGTCTCTCACCTTCCTGCAGGCTGGAAAAGGCGTAGGTGTGGTCCTTGAAGTTGAATTTTACTGCGAAGGGGAAGGTTCACCGGTATTTAATCTCTTGGCTGGAGAGAACTGCGAGAAGTGGCTTAAGAGCTCGCCTCTTCTGGATAGTAGCTGGGGACAAGTCAGCGAAAATTTGAAGCTGGTGACCATGGCAGGACACCTGTTGCTGAAGTCTCGACTGTCTCAGCACTTCCTCCTTGACGGCATAGAAATGTGGCTTCACGATGATATCCCTAGGGGAGCCATCCTTTCTATGGTAGTCCAAGGGCCCTGTGCGCCCTATCCAGCTCTAAACGATGCAATGGTATATTCAGTATTAAATCCTGGAAGAGATCCTGAACCACCGTGGAAACATCTGAGAAGGTCTCAGGGAGACCACGGATCCTAAGGTTATATCTCCTGGATCTGTTTTCAAGGTCATCGATCCTGGATAGGGCCAAGTCCAATTGCTCCTGGAGGGTGTGGATGTTTCTGTTATTTTGGTTGGTACGTGAGACAGTGATGTCTAGTTTGCTTTCAATCGCTTCCATTCTGGACCCCAGATTGGCAAAATCCGATTTCATATCTCTAGTGATCTGGGCTCCGGTGTTGGCTAGACCCCTTTCCAGTAGGGCTGATATTTTGAGAAAGAGGTCTCCCTGCAGGGAGAAAGAATCCTGTTCAGGCAAGCATGGAGAGGGTGTAGCAAGGAGATTAGGAAACGCAGGCCCTGCTGGAGATAGGGCACAGTCTTCCATGTTGAAGCGATTCGGTAGAGGCTGAGGATGGTACCTGGGGGTAATGAGGCACTCCCTGGGTCACCTGAGAGTAGGTCATTGTAGCAGGGGCGATCACTTGCCTTTGTTCGGGCTTCCTGTCCCCTGAGACTGCGTAAGTCTATAAAGCATTCTGTACGGCGGCCATCTTGGTACACCCATCCCCTCTGGCCTTGTTAAAATCCGGTCCCAGATCGCGTCTGACCGCCCGTCCCAACATCTGCGGATATTCCCACTGGGATCCCTGCAGCAGAGAGGGGTAGGTTATGCTGCGCTGGCTGGGTCTGTGGCTTCAGGGACGATCACGGGGTAGAGGTGAAGCGGAGATCCTGGCTTAATCGGCCATTACGGATCGCCCGTGCATGCACACCATGTGTTGGCTTTTTAAACCTGCATGTTTTAGCCAACTTCCATGGCACCAGCCTATCTTCCTTTTTTACACCAATACTAGCCAATGTACCTGTTCATGAATGGGGTCATTTTTGGAGACAAATATTTTTATAAACTTAGAAATAGTGGGGAACTGGCAAAGTATGCTACATTCTAAAATGGTGACCCCGGGTATCATCCTATGTAAGAAGGCAGAAACATTTTTTTTATATAAGCGACTCTATTGATAACTATCGTGAACCCATAAATACATCCAACTGAACAAAATCACTATTTTTATTGCAGTACACGGTATAGAAAAATGTGACAAATTAGTGAACACAATATACTGTATATCAAATAAAAGAATTGTATATTTTTGGACATTATACATAATATACACCGGCCATTTTGGTAAAACAAACAGCCAATCACATGGCAGCAACTCAATGCATTTAGGCATCTAAACTTGGTGAAGGCGACTTGCTGAAGTTCAAACCGAGCATCAGAATGGGGAAGAAAAGGGATTTAAGTGACTTTCAACGTGGCATGGTTGTTTGTGCCAGATGGGCCGGTCTGAGTATTTCAAAAACTGCTGATCTACTGGGATTTTCATGCACAACCATCTGTTGGGTTTACAGAGAATGGTCCGAAAAAGAGAAAAATATCCAGTGAATGGCAGTGAATGTGGCATGGTTGAAGGTGCCAGATGGGCTGGTCTGAGTATTTCTGGGATTTTCACACACAATTATCTCGGGTTTACAGAGAATGGTGGGAAAAAGAGAAAATATCCAGTGAGCGACAGTTGTGTGGAGGAAAATGCCTTGTTGATGTCAGAGATCAGAGGAGAATGGGCAGACTGGTTCCAGATGATAGAAAGACAACAGTAACTCAAATAACCACTCGCTACATCCAAGGTATACAGAATACCATCTCTGAACGCACAACACATCCAACCTTGAAGGAGATGGACTACAGCAGCAGAAGACCACACTGGGTGCCACTTCTGTCAGCTAAGAGCAGGAAAATTAGGCTACAATTGGTACAGGCTCATCAGAATTTGACAATAGATAATTGGAGAAATGTTGCCTGGTCTGATGAGTCTGGATTTCAGCTGCGACATTCAATAAGTTCTTTATCCAACTTATTGGGATGAGGGTGCACACTTTTAGTTATACCATTATAACACCCCTAAGTCATTTATTTTTCCTATTCAGGTGATAGGGTCAGAATTTGGTGCATGGATCCATCCTGCCTTGTATCAATGGTTCTGGCTGGAGGTGCAATGGCATGGGGGATATTTTTCTTGGTACACTTTGGGCCCCTTAGTACTAATTGATCATGGTTTAAATGCCACGACCTACCTGAGTATTGTTGCTGACCATGTCCATCCCTTTACGACTACAGTGTCCACATCTTCTGATGTACCAACAAAGTGGCTGAGATGGACAGGAAGTCTTTGTTGGTACAGAAACCTCCCTGGGAACAAGATAATTAAAAACAGCATTCATAGGCATTGGGACATACTAAAAAATGATTGTGTATTGAAAAATTTACTTCCGGAACAACCTAAAGTCAATTTCAGAGGAGTGCCCTCTCTGCAGGGAAAAGTTTCACCCCACATTATCAATCCCCCCACAAATATTTCTTTTTTTACACAACTTAGTTGGCTTTTTTTCCTTGCAAGAGATGCACTGCGTGCCAATACAATTCTTGTGGTTGACGTAAAAGTCTTGAATTTAAATCCAATGTCACAAATTGTCCCATTAAGACATTTTGCACTTGTGCCATCACACATGTTGTTTACATGATTACTTGCCCTTGCGGGAAGCAATATGTGGGTCGCACAATTCAAGATTTCTGTCAGAGTAACTGAGCATATCGCTAAAATAAAAGGTGGTGATGTTAAACATAATGTACCCCGACATTATAGAGAACATCACAGTCGGGACTCCCAATTCCTTGTCATTGACAAATACACTCCCCCTTGCAGGGGAGGAGCCATGACACGTGGGGTCTCACGTTTATCCATCTGGAGGTCATACTCGGATTGTGAACCTGATATCCCCTGGGAATATTATACCACAACGTTTGATTGACCCACTAGGTGTACACCTACCTGAGTTCAATCCCCTCCGGGAAGCATTTTGGTGTTTCTGGTGGTGGATCTACTATCAAACTATTAGTATATCCCATGTACATATGTGAGATTGAAAATTATTACCACATCTTTGCATGTTATTAATGCATATGAAGTTGAAGATCGTCATTGGTCTTCTCGGACATTACACTTTGAAGTTTTTTCTTTCAGCCCTTGTACACACGGTCAGAGAATCTGTCGGAATGAGTCTTATCGGACCGTGTCGTCAGATAATCCGACTGTGTGTGGTATGCATCGGACTGATTCCGTCCGAATCTCTGTCCGACCCAATTTTCCAACATGTTGGAAATATTTCCTGACCAACTGGGCTGGACGGACCTAATCCAATCATGTGTAGAGCATTTTCATCGGACCAAGTGCCACACATGCTCAGATCAAATTCCTACATCAAAGCTATTGGCTACTAGCCTGAATGTAGTCCCATCGTAACAAAATTACGTCATCACGTTCTGAAAGATCGGATTTTTCGCCAACTTGGCCCTACCGTGTGTATGCAACAGTTTCGGACACAATCCGTCGGACTAAATCCGACGGGCAAAATCCGACGGATTTGGTTGGCAAAATCTCCGACCGTGTGTACGTGGGCTCACAGACATTTTGTGTGTTTTTTTTGAGGATTTTTTTGACTCACAGTGCGCATTATTAAGCGTACATATATTGTATAATATATAGAAGTCTATGGCTAAGTGCAGCAAACCTGCAGGATATAATAGAAGTCTATGGCTAAGAGGGGCAAACCCGCAGGCAAGCTGTAGGTTGACTGCATTGCACCCGCGGTGTGGGTAAGCTGTAGCATATCACTGGGAAAGCAGCCCTATACTAGTATGCTTGGTGTATTGCTTCACATTGACCTGGAGATCTCTTCCTGCTGTTGGCACCACTCTGGAGACCTCTAGCCGGGATTAGAGGTGGAGTGCAGTCGGTGTCACTCGGCATGGGATAGGAGCCGGCACTACAGAGGAGACATCGGATTATGCAGCTCTTAGTCCTTACTGCACCTCCAACTTTACAAGGAGTCCCTCTGTATTGCACTCTGTTTGATGCTCTGAAATGGCGGGTCAGCAAACCCAAACCCTGATCTACCAGTCACTTGTCCACAATCTATATGTTGCTGACTCCCCCCCGCCTGATTGGATATCAAACCTGAAGAATTCAACTTGAACCCATGGTGAAGGCAAAGCCAAACCTCATTTGTAACACTTTTGAAAAGCCTCATAAAATATGATGGATCTTTAAAATATAATATTAATAATAATAATAATAATAATAATAATAATAATATCTGATTTCAGGTCACAGTATCTCGATGCTCGGATCCCTGTATTCCTGGCACCAGAAAAAAGTTTGGATCTTCAATTCATAAATGTTGCTATGAGTGTGTCTCATGTCCAGAAGGAGAGATCTCCAACATTTCTGGTAAGGTTTGTATTTGTCTTTATGAAGTACTGTACATCTCTATCATCCCCGTGTTTTATCCTTTGTGACATTGGGGTGTTTAGCTCAAGTGGTTAGATGCATTTTTTGTGCAGTGAGTCCATATCATATAGCTAAGGGCCTGGTAGCCCACGTTTATTTTTTATTTTTTTTGAAAATGATTTTTATTGACAAGATTTTGTATACAATAACTGGAACAATGCAATTGTTCTAACAGTATGATAATACAGTTATATGGTTTACATCTTAATCACATAAAAGAGAAAAAAAAAAAAAAAAAGAGAGAAAGTGAACATAAAGAAAGAAAAACACAAAATAACCGTGTAGACAATGCAATCTAATCCAATCCAAGATGTTGCTTTACGTTTGAATTCATGAAACCAGTTCTTCTCACTTGTTTCAGAGTCATACCGTAGCATTCTATGTTTATTTCCAACATTTACCTCTATAACATTAGGATTAACTGAGCTCTAAATTTAAGAGCGAACCTCCCTGTGGTGTAAGTAACTGTGTGGCGTTGGCGCCTACGTGACTCCTCTGCACCCCTACCGGGATCACACTGTGACAGAGGAGCCACCCAGAGCCCCGCCAAGTAGAGTTCTAACTAACTAACACTAGATAAAGAGGGATCTGCTATTTCTTATACCACTCTGTCCAACATTGCCACCTCGCGTCTATAAGGTTGCCACAAGAGTTCCTAAGGGCCAACAACCTTTCATATTGGTAGTTAAGGTTTACTTGAATTAAAACTTCCGATGGGTTAGGGGATAATGTGTTTTTCCAATGGCGAGCAATGATCAGTTTGGCTGTATTTAAGATTTGAATTACTACTGTACGGAATTGAGTTGGGTAATTGTCTATACCAAGGTGTAGAATTGCTAGGGCAGGATCTGGGGTTTGTAATATACCAGTAATTTCAGCTAGGATGCTGAATAATTTCCTCCAGTAGCTAGAGATACTCTTGCAGTGCCAGAATATGTGTAAAATAGTGCCCACACTTCCACAGTCTCTCCAGCAAAGAGGAGATTGTGTGTTGAACATTGTGGCTAATTGATGGGGCGTTCTATACCACTTGTGTAGTATCTTTTGGGTAATTTCCCAGTGGGTTACACAACGAGTTGCTCTATAGTTGTATCTAAAGGCTTTGCTCCATTGTATGATATCATATCATCTACCCAAATCCCTTTCCCATGTGAGCATGGAGGGGGTTTTTACCACTACGCGTTTGTATTGGAGTATGTTGTAGAATAAAGAGATACCTTTACCCACCATATTGGAATTGAAAAAGTATTTCCATGCAGAGCTATCCAGTTCAATAAGTGGTGGGGGGAACTTCAGGAGAAAAGATGAAACCTGGTTATAGAGAAATGCGCTCGATTGGGGTATATTATAATTAGTTTTTAATGAGTGGAATGGCAATAAGTTTGCCTCGGAGTATAGTTCATCGACCCATTCTAAGCCATTCTCCTTCCATGCAGCTATTTTACTATACCGAAGTAAAATTTCTAATGTTTGGATTGGGATTCTGATTTCAGTACTGAGGTTTTTTATCAATTGCTGCTGTCTTAAGTGTCTCCAGGCTAGAATGGACGCCGTGATCGTAGGGGAGAGATGCGTTGTGTTTCTAGGCTTCCAGGAGTCTGCCAAAAGAAGGAGACCCAAGTGTGGAGTTTCTGCTATATGTGCTTCTAGCTTTGCCCACAGTGGATCAGGGTTATGTAGGAACCAGTGTTTAGTTTGTGCTAAAACAGCTGCCCAATAGTAATCCTTAATATCGGGGAGGCCCATACCGCCCGCATTTCTATGTAGTATAAGTTTAGTTGATGGGCAGCGCGCTCTTTTGCCTTGCCATATATAGTGCTTAAGGATTTTATTCAGTTCTTGGAAGTGAGATGCTTTGTATACTATAGGGAGGGTTCTAAATAGGTATAGTATTTTCGGTAGGATCATCATTTTGTATGACGCTATTCTCCCTGCCCACGATACCTCTGTTTTGGAGTGTTTAGCTGTGGTTTTTTGTATTTCTTGAAGGAGGTTTTTGATATTAACGTCTGCTATTTGGGATATGGTCGTCGTTAAATGTATACCTAGATATGGGATCTGTTTGGAGGTCCAGACATATGGATACGCTTTTTTAAGATACGAACTCGTGTGGTGATTCGTGCCTAGATTTAATATTAGGGATTTAGTAAAATTCACTTTATAGTAAGAGATCTGTCCGAATGATTCTAAAATTTCGTGTGCGAATGGTAACGATACCGCTGGGTTTGTTAGGTAGAGAATGATGTCATCCGCAAACAAATTGACTACATGGTTTTTGCTCTTGACCTTAAGTCCAGATATATGCGGGTGCGCGCGAATGGCCTCCGCCAGGGGTTCTATCATTAGATTAAAGATAAGGGGTGATAAAGGACACCCCTGGCGGGTGCCATTCGAGATGTGGAATGTTTTAGATAAGAGTCCCATGGTGAACACCTGGGCTGAGGGGTTAGAATATAATGCAAGTATAGCTGATAGAGCATCTCCCCCAAAGCCAAACTTCTTCAGCACCGCAGCCATGTAGTCCCAATGGACTCTATCGAACGCCTTCTCCGCGTCTATAGAAAGAAGCAGAGAAGGCGTTCTCCGAGTCTCCGCTTGATGCAAGATGTTCAGCAGGCGTCGTGTGGCGTCTGACGCCTGTCTCCCTTTAGTAAAGCCGGTTTGATCCGGAGATATCAAAGTTGGCATAAGATCAAAGATTCTGTTGACTATAATCTTGGCATATAGTTTGATGTCTCCATTGAGGAGGGAAAAGGGACGGAAGTTGGCTGGTGCATCTGGAGATTTTCCGGGTTTGGGTAGAGTAATTACATATGCCTTGAGCATTTCTGCTGGGAATGAACCCGTCGTTTTGGCTATATTAAATATGGAAAGAATATGAGGGGACAATATGTCAGAGAAGTTTTTGTAGTATGCATTTGAGAGTCCGTCGGGGCCTGGGGATTTACCTAAGGGCAATGAGTGTATGGCTGTTCTCAACTCACCAAGCGTAAATGGATTGTTGAGGTCTTCAAGTTGAGTGTCAGATAATGAGGGCAAGCGTATTTTGTCTAAGAAAGAGGTTATTTGTTCTGCAGATGGGTTGGGTGTATCAGGGTCTGTATGTAGGTTGTATAGAGATTCATAATAGTCTGCGAATGCATCTGCAATTGCTTGGGGGTGTTCTAATCTATTTGCAGTTTTGGGGTGGAGCAAGTACGGGATTGATGTTTTGGTGCGTCTGTCTTTTAAACGGTTGGCTAGGAACCTACCCCCTCGGTTGTTGTTTCCGTAATAGTTAAGACGGAGCTTTTTCATAGCACGGTCGTGTATGTCACAGTACCACTCTCTGATTTTGCTGCGTACGCATAGTAATTGGTTGGCAAGGTCAGGTGTTGGGTCCGATTGGTTACAATGTTCTAATTTGCGTAGTTCAGTTAGTAAGTCGTTTAGTTTGGAAGTTCTAGTTTTTTGGATCTTGGATTTAAGTTTGATTAATACCCCCCTTACGAACGCTTTATGGGCATTCCAGTTAGTGAATGGATTGGTGCAGTTAGAATCATTAAATTAAAAAAATTCCTCAAGTTGTTGGGCAATGTCTTTGTGGAATTTTGGGTTTTGTAAAATGGTTTCATCGTTTCTCCAAATACGGGCTGGGACGTGGGTTCTACCACCCTCAATATTGACTAATACGGGGGCGTGATCAGACCACGTGATATCGAGAATGGAAGCTTGTGTAACTCTATGTAGTACGTTTTTGTCAGCAATAAACAAATCTAGTCTGGAGTAGGTGTTATATCTAGGGGAATAGTACGTATAAGATCTGTCGCTGGCATGGAGACAACGCCAAACATCATACATCTCCTCCTTTAGGAGGAGCTCTCTGAATTTGGGGATATGATTTCTAACTCCAGAAGATGTGTCTAGGTTCTTATCCAAGATCATATTAAAGTCCCCACATAATAGAACACTACCAACTCGCATCAGCTCTATTCGTTTGAAAACTTTCTTCATGAACCGTAGCTGGTGCGAGTTAGGGGCATACAAAAGTAATAGGGATTTTGTTCACCTTGCATACAAGAATAATAAACCTACCATCAGAGTCAATAAATGAGTCTTTGAGTTCAAATTCGACGGAGTCTCTCACAGCGACCATTACTCCCCTCTTTTTTGCCGCAATGGAGGAGTGCACTATAAATGGAAAGTCCTTGTGGGAACAAGTAGGCGTGGCCAGTTTGTGAAAATGCGTTTCCTGTACTGCTAATATGTCCGCTTTCAATCTCGTTGCTTCTTGCCATAGAGATCTCCTCTTGGCGGGGTGGTTGAGACCCCTTGCATTAAGTGATAGAATATTAATATTCATAGCTCTTTAGTTGAGAGTGATGATTTTTGTCGTTTGAGGGAATCTGTAATGTCCGAATGTAATTAATTTTCCAAGGGCTCGGGTCGTCAGTAATGTTTGAGAAAGTGCGGTGGAGAAGTTCAGTTCTGAGACCAGGACCGGGGTTGTAAGGTACGTAGCATGGCGACATAGGTTCTGAGCAGGTGCTCAGAAAACATACAACAATGATCAAAAGAAATGGTGGACATGGGTGAACATTTGAAGTTCCCTTGAGGAAGTGAGCAGGTGTGGTCAATGTGCACAGAAATAGTTCCTGCTGCATGTGGTCACAAGAGGGTACGCGCCAAGAGGTAGTGACGTGTACACGCAAAGCTTGGCAAAGAACATCAACAAAAAAGAAAAAACTTAAAAAAACATTAAACAAAACAGTAAAGCTGTAGTAAAAAGTTAGGCCTCCATAGGCCGGGCACCGAGATGCCCTATGCAAGGGGGTAATGGTACGTTGACAGGTACCAGATACACTCGGGGAGTCATAATGACATCTTGTGGTAGAGAGAGACTTTGTGGGCCTTCAAGTACGGTGAGTTTTCGATCTCCTTGGCTGAACTACTTGCCATTCATCATGAAGTTTGGTTGGTAAGCTTCCCGTCTGTTGATGAGCAGGTATGGTTGTATCAGAAACCACTATCTGCCACTGTCTCAAGAGGATGAGCCCATCTTCCAGAGAGCGAATAACGTGCGTGGAACCATTGTGGGATATTTGCAAAGTGGCTGGATATTTCCACTTGTATAAAATCTTGTGATTTCTCATGGCTTTTGTTAATGTGGCCATGTTACGGCGTAGTTGTAAAGTATATTGTGACAGGTCAGGCAGGATCTTGAGGTTAGAGATTGCTTCTGGGACATTGTCTCCTTTGCGTAATGCCTCCAGTATTTTTTCTTTGGTGGTAAAGAAGTGGAGTCGGAGCAAAACGTCTCGGGGTATCTCTTGAGGTAGGAAGGATGGTTTTGGGACCCTGTGGATTCTGTCGATCGTCAGGTCCAGAGGAGTTAATGATGGAATCAGGGTACGGAAGATGTTTTGGGCATAGGGCAGGAGTTGTTGTGCCGCTACCTCTTCGGGAACCCCACGCAATTTTAAATTGTTCCTACGAGAACGATCCTCGAGGTCCGCCATTTTTCTTTGGATTTTATCGATCGCTTCGTGGTGCACCGAATGGGAGTCCACTAGTGTATTGAATGATGAAGTAAAATCCCCCATTTTGGACTCCATTTGTTGTACTCTGTCGCCCAGTTCACTTATTTCTGCTTTACATTGGCGTAAGCATGTCATCATGTCAGTTTGTAATGAGGACCTTAACAACATTAACAGCTCTTTAAGCGTAGTGTCAGAGATGGGCTGCCCTGTAGTTGGGAACTGTGCAATGGGATCCTGTGCATAGAGAGGGGCTGATCGGCCACTGTGTTGTCCACTCACCTCCATACCTCGGTCCGTTATACCGGCTTGTGCATTTGTGGAGGGTTCCATCCTGGGCTTTGATTTTACAGGGCTTCTGGTTGATGGGGATGAATTCGGGGAATCAGAGTCAGAAGTTTGAGTGTCGACATCTTCCTCCATTTGCGCTGCGACTTCCGCCCTTTCCTGTAAGTCTGTGGGCACTAGAGGTTGCGGGAGCTGCTGCGTGTGGTGTCTCCCTCCGCCATCTTTCCGTGGCCCGCGGTCAATGGCCGGATAGAAATCCGACAATTTCAGCTCGGTTGGTGGTTTCGGAGACTTCCGCGGCATATTTGTTCGGATGACGGGTGTCTCCCGAGTCCGGATCAGTTGTTCCCGCGGACGTAACCGATGTATAGCGGGCGTATGATATGTCGTTCCCCGAGTGCA
Source organism: Lithobates pipiens (assembly GCF_037356315.1). Lineage (NCBI taxonomy): Eukaryota > Metazoa > Chordata > Amphibia > Anura > Ranidae > Lithobates > Lithobates pipiens. Next base: position 5,011,431 of record NW_027507785.1, on the reverse strand, counting down.
GAGCGGAGCTCTCTTAGAATGCGGCCATCCTGTTGCGCGGTCGCCACGCCCCCTGTAGCCCACGTTTATTAAAGGGAAAACAAAACAACAGTACATCCAGGAATCCCACGCAGGGGTTTAACTTCATTCAGCACACATAAATGAAAACATACCAAGCCACCTGGCTCTCTCTTGTCAGCAGTTCCTCTGCTAACAGACTTATCAATTCTTTCCAGCCCCCTGGACTCACTGGCTTCCGTAGTCTTCCCGACTCTCAAGGCTGGCAAGCCTTTCCCAGTCCCTGAGCAAAGAATCCCCCTTACACAGGCTACAGTCTCCCACAGGGCAGACCACTCTCCAAACATAGGTTTGTCTTCAGACAGCAGCAGCAAGCTGCTCACACTCCACCATCCTCCACACTCTACTCTCACCAGCCCCTTGTTCGAGACATTTCGATGCGCAGCCATTCTTGGCATTGGATCAGGAAGAGGAGGTAGCAACAACCACCGCTCAGCAGTCTGACGACAGTACCCAGATCAGCCCAAGGAGGAGGTTGGTCCCCGGTGTGGCTGCATACTCCGAGATCTCTAATTATAGCGGTGGGGAAGGTGACTTTGATGGTGACATGTCTAGTGATGTCATGTGGGTGCCCACAAGAGAGGAAGAGGAGGGGAGTTCAGAGGGAGATATGGACCAGCAGATAGGGAGGAGAAGCAGGCGGAACTTAGATTGCACAGGAGGGACAAAGCAGACTGCTAATGTATCAGGAGCGAGGCATCAACGATGTATGGTCACATGTGGCACTCCCAGGATGCCGACACATGGCTCCGCAGTGTGGGCATTTTTTAACGTGTCCGCTGCTGACAATAGTGTTGCCATCTACAATCTTTGCAGTCAACGCACAAGCCACGGTAAGCCCAACACTCACCCAGGGATGACCGCCTTAAGAAGGCATATGAGCTGCCATCACCGAGCCCAGTAGAGACATGGAACACACAAAGCCACACTCAAGGCTCCCACCGTCCAGCCTCGTCTTCTACTTCTCCTTCTCCTCTCTCCTCACAATTGTCCTCCACTCCACCTTCCATCATGCTGTCCTCACGTTTTTCTGGAAAAAGGCAGGCTTCTGTGGGCCAAATGTTCGAACGTAAAAAAATGATGACGCCGGATAACCCTCTTGCCCTACGGTTGACGGCTGGCTTGTCAGAACTGATAGCCCGCCAACTACTGCCATATAAACTGGTGGACTCGGAGGCCTTTTGAAAATTTGTGGCCATTGGAACACCACAATGGCAGGTTCCAGGAAGGAAATATTTCTCACAGAAGGGCATCCCAGAGCTCTATGGCCATGTTCAGCAGCAAGTGAATGTATCTCTGGCACACAGTGTCGGTGCCAAGATACATCTGACCACAGACACGTGGTCTAGCAAACACAGGCAGGGAAGGTATATAACTTTTACTGCCCACTGGGTGAACCTTCTGGCATGTAACCCGTGGCACCCGTGTAGATTTGGTTTTACCGCCACGGATTGCATGCAGGCCTGTCTCTTCTTCTCCTCCTCCTACTCTGTCCTCCTCCCTCTCCTCCTCAGCTGACTCCTCCTTTTCCGCTGCTAGCGTCTCTTCCACTGTGCCACCCAAGATTCCCAGAACGTATTCGACATGCCAGGTGAGACGTTGCCATGCTGCGTCTGTTGTGCCTGGAAGCCAAGAGCCACACTGGCCGTGCACTCCTTTCAGCTTTGCGTTCACAGGCAGATCAGTGGCTAACACTGCTCAATTTGACAGTTGGTAAAGTGGTGTGTGACAACGGTGCCAATCTGCTTAGCACATTGAAACAGGGCAAAATTACACACCTGCCATGCATGGCACACTTCTTAAACTTGGTTTTGCAGCAATTCGTTGTCAAATACCCTGGGGTCTACTGCATCTTGCGGCAGCCAAGGAAAATCTCAGCCCATTTCAGAAGATCTTACACGACCATGGCTCGCCTTGCTGACATTCAGTGGCGACACAATCTGCTGGTCAGACATCTTATTTGCGATTGCCCGACGCAATGGAACTCAACCTTCTATATGCTTGATAGGCTGCTCCAGCAGAAACGTGCAGTTAACGACTACCTGTACGAACTCTGCAGCAGAACAGGTTCTGGGAGCTTGGTTTTTTTCACCGTGCCAGTGGCTGTTCATGCGCAACGCATGCAGACTTCAGCGGCCATTTGATGAGATCACCAAACTGGTCAGTCGCAGAGATGACACCATCAGTGACATGGTACCTTATGCCTTCTTTATGGAGTGTGCATTGAATCGTGTCATTGATCAAGCCATGGAGGAGCAGGAGCAGGAAGATGAGGAAGTCGCAATGCTGGATGAATTCCCAGGGGGGGGGGCTACTCTATCTTAGACAAGTCTACAACAGGAGTCTGAAGAGGAGTCAGAGGGGGATGGTGCCGGGGCGGATGAGGAGGAGCAAGAAGAGCATGCTTTAAACCTTTCTGGGATCCCTGATGTTGTACGTGGATGGGGAGAGGAGAAGGAGGAGGACGACATGATCCTGAATGATGAGCAGTAGCCAGGCCACCACACTGCTTCCAGTTTAGTGCAAATGGGGGCCTTCATGCTCCTGTGTTTTAACAGGGATCCCCATATAAAAAGCATAAAGGTCAAGGACCAGTACTGGGTGGCAATGTACTTAGGCCCCCGGTACAAACACAAAATGGCGGAAATGTTACCACCGTCACAGAGGGCTGTCAAAATAGAGCACTTCCAGGCCTTGCTTCGAGAAATGCTGCATTCTGCTTTTGGGTGCGCTGGCAGAGGAGGAATTCCAACTCCCAGAGAAAGAGTTGCGGGTACCAATCCAACAGCGCCTGCAAGAAGATGGCGGTTTGAAGATGTGTTGGTGACTTCTGATATGAGGTCATTCTTTCAGCCGACCCATCGACAGGTCTCATCCGGATCCAGCATCAGGGAACGCCTAGACCGACAGGTGTCCGACTACATCGGGTTAACGGCCGATGTGGACGCTCTGAGGAGTGATGAACCCCTGGACTACTGGGTGGGCAGGCTTGACCTCTGGCCAGAGCTTGCCCAATTTTCAATGGAACTGTTGGCTTGCCCCTTGTCCAGTGTCCTGTCTGAAAGGACGTTCAGCTCAGCAGGGGGGATCGTGACCGATAAGCGTACTCGCCTAGCTCATGACAGTGTTGACTACCTCACATTTATAAAAAATGAATGAGGCATGGATCTCGGAGGAATTCAACACATGTGACCAGTAGACCATGTATATTCATAACTCTAAAAACAATTAATTTAATCGAGCACACAGACCTTTTTTCTACCTTTGGCTCACTTCCTTGTACAAAAAAGCACACCGTACTATATGCCCGTACCCTCCTGTTTGAAGAGGTTGAGCGGTGTCATATTTTTGGGTCCCGCAGCGAGTTGCTGGTATCAGTGTTGCTGTCAGTGCTCTCTATCTCGGTGCTGGTGTCAGTGCTCTCTCTCTATCTCGGTGCTGGTGTGGTGTCAGTGCTCTCTATCTCGGTGCTGTTGTGGTCTCAGTGCTCTCTAACACGGTGCTGGTGTCAGTGCTCTCTATCACGGTGCTGGTGTGGTGTCAGTGCTCTCTATCTCGGTGCTGGGGTGATCTTAGTGCTCTCTATCACGATGCTGGTGTCAGTGCTCTCTATCACGGTGCTGGTGCGGTGTCAGTGCTCTCTATCTTGGTGCTGGTGTGGTGTCAGTGCTCTCTATCGTGGTGCTCATGTGGTGTCAGTGCTCTCTATCTCGGTGCTGGTGTCAGTGCTCTCTATCTCGGTGCTGGTGTCAGTGCTCTCTATCACAGTGCTGGTGTCAGTGCTCTCTATCACGGTACTTTTGTCAGTGCTCTCTATCACGGTGCTGGTGTGGTGTCAGTGCTCTCTATCTGGGTGCTGGTGTCAGTGCTCTCTATCACAGTGATGGTGTCAGTGCTCTCTATCACGGTGCTGGTGTCAGTGCACTCTATATCGGTGCTGGTGTAAAAATCTCTATCTCGGTGCTGGTGTCAGTGCTCTCTATCACAGTGCTGGTGTCAGTGCTCAGTCTCTATCGCGGTGCTGGTATCAGACAGTGAGGGAGAATCAACAGGCAGTGCCAGCACCATGGCTGAGGATCAGCACTGGACTGGCACCTCAGGACCACCGCAGTGAAGCCCTGCATAGGTGGGGGTAAGGGCCGGGCAGAGGGAGGGGCTCAAGCACAGGTTGGCACACTGGGACACTGGCACAGGACTGCTCTGCCCTGACTGTGGCACTGATCATCTCCTGCACCCCCTTTATAGCCTGCCCTGACCTTGCCTCTCCTCCATGGCCTTTCTGCGCTCCTGAATTGTCAAAATTTCACAGATAAAAAAAGAATGCTTGTCGTTGTTGATCCCAGATTCACTTAATACTTTTGTTATGTCAGTGTCCATGTGGTGGGACTATGTGTGCACAGCTAGTAAGTATTTTATGGCTGAAAATGACCTGGAGGTTTTTAAGGTTCGCCTGCCATTAAAGTCAATGGGGTCCACTGAGAACTTTGCGGTTCGCAAACTTTTGGCCACGTTCGCGGTTCACGTTCGCGAAACATCCCGTCGGAAGTTCGTTCATCACTAATCAGGATTATTTACTGAGTGTACACACTTGGACTATTCACTTTAATCATTTATTACTGATTTAAAATTTCTGGTCTTTATTGGTTGTACATGATTTTATTCATTTCATTTTATGTATTTAACCTTGTTATATACTGTGGGTTTTGCAGAATTTTCACAATTTTTTTGCACGTATGCACTTTAGCGCAACATATTCTTTTTCATTTTTCCAATTAGCCGTTAGTCTTCCTTTAATGTTTGCTGCTTTCCACATTCAAATTTTATAGTCACAGTGCAGTATTTCCTTTTGTTTTTTCCAGTGTGAGTGGAGGAGCGCCGATTAACGGCACTTCTTTGTTAACATGTGATCGGCTGTGATTGGACACAGCCGATCACATGGTTAACAGAGATCAGGGGTGCGTGAGAGCGCCCGTTCTGGGACGCCGTCATATGAAGTCCTCCCAGAATGAAAGCCACACCGCCCGCCGCCATTTGACGGTGGGCAGGCGCCAACCAGTTAAAGAATAGATAAAGCTGAAGACAGCAGATATACAAGTAAAACTTATGTAGGGTGATTTGTTTAATCTCTGTGTATCATCTTAAGGCTGTTCACTTCACTGGGTATATACATCCACTTTAAATGAAAATTAAATACAAATAAAATTAAAAAAATAAATGTGAAAAATAAAAGTAAAAATAAAATAAAATAAAAATGAAAGCGAAAATAGAAAATAAAAATAAAAGCGAAAAAGAAAATAACAAAAATGGAATAAAAATGAGAATAACAAAAAAATAACAGAATAAAACCATCGGGTAGACATAAAGTATCTCACAAACGTAAATACACCCCTCAGTCACATTTTGTAAATATTGTATTCTATCTTTTCATGTGACAACACTGAAGAAATTATACTTTGCTACAATGTAAAGTAGTGAGTGTACAGCTTGTATAACTGTAAATTTGCGGAGACACGCAGACTAAGGACATGGATTACTGGAACCATGTCCTGTGGTCTGATGAGACCAAGATAAACTTATTTGGTTCAGATGGTGTCAAGCGTGTGTGGGGGCAACCAGTGTCTTGTCTACAGTCAGGCATGGTGGTGGGAGTGTCATGGGCTGGGGCTGCATGAGTGCTGCCGGCACTGGGGAGCTACAGTTCATTGAGGAAACCATGAATAACAACATGTACTGTGATATACTGAAGCAGAGCATGATCCCCTCCCTTCAGAGACTGGACCGCAGGGCAGTATTCCAACATAACGACCCCAAACACATCTCCAATAGTGATGGCCGAACAGCTCGCCCGGCGGTCGTTTCGCGGCGAATTTCGGCTGTTCGCGGTCCACCAGTTCGGCGGACTATTGGCGTCGTTCGCCCGCCGGACACTTCCGTGTTTTTACTGTGTAAAGGAACTTTGACCTGATGACACATCCATCATGGGGTACAGGACAGCCAATTGAGACATTACAGCACAAGGTCACTTGGACATTCCCCCTAACTTATAAATACACCCGATCCGGCGGCCATTTTACATTCTTTCTTCTGTCACTATAGGGAAAGGTTGCTGTGTGGAGTAGGGAGAGATAAAACGCTAGCTATTTGGTACACAAAAGTTCTTTTCAGGACTGGTATAGGTGTTAAGCCCCGTACACACGAGAGGACTTATGTCCGACAGACTTCCAAAGGAGTTCCGCCGGAGTTCTGCCGGAGTTCTGACAGACTTTTCGGCCGAACGGACTTGGCCACACACGATCACACTAAACTCCGACAGATTCGAACGTGATGACGTACGACCCGACTCGAATAAGGAAGTTCATAGCCAGTAGCCAATAGCTGCCCTAGCGTCGGTTTTAGTCCGTCGGAGTAGCATACACACGAGCGGATTTTTCGAAGGGGACCGGGTCCGGCGGAGTTCCGTCGGGAAAATTTGAAGCATGTTCCATATTCTAAAGTCCTTCGGACTTTGGTGAGTCAAAAGTCCGTTGCAGCCCACACACGATCGTATAGTCTGACGGACTCGGACTTCTATAGTGACAATGGGGCGGGGTCACATGGTATATGTCACATGGGTTGGTCACATGGTGACCCCGCCCCCTTACGATGTCATAGTCCCCATGTGACATCAACCCATGTGACCAACCCATGTGACATATACCATGTGACCCCGCCCCATTGTCACTATATAAGTGACCGCACAGCGCGGCTCTGGCATTCCGGCCGGAGGGAGCGACGTGTCAACATCTCCTGGAGAAGAACAAGAAGAACAAGAAGAAGAACAAGAACGGAAGTCGGCGGCGACAGCGGCGACACAGAAGACCGGGCCACCGCCTGTAAAAGAGCTACAAGAAGGCGCGGTGGCCCGGCAGAAGAACCGAAGGCGGCGACAGACGAACGGAAGGCAGCGGCGACAGAAGACCGGGCCACCGCCTGTAAAAGAGCTACAAGAAGGCGCGGTGGCCCGGCAGAAGAACCGAAGAGGGGGACAAGACCCCCGAAGACGGGAGAAGAGGCCGGCGGCGGGGAGGAAGAAAGCCGGACTCCTCCGCTAGCAAAAGAGCTACACACAGATAGCGGAGGAGTCCGGCGAGAAGACCCCCGAAGACGGAAGACCCCCGGAGCTGTGCAATAAAATATTTTTTCCCTGTGTTGTGTTTTTTTTGTACTTTATTTCACAGGTGAATGGGTAGGGGTACATTGTACCCCATACTCATTCACATAGGGTGGGGGGCCGGTATCCGGGGGCCCCCTTCTTAAAGGGGGCTCCCGGATTCCGATAAGCCCCCCGCCCGCAGACCCCGACAACCAACGGCCAGGGTTGTCGGGAAGAGGCCCTTGTCCTCATCAACATGGGGACAAGGTGCTTTGGGGTGGGGGGGCGCGCGGCCCCCCCTTCCCCAAGGCACCCCCCCATGTTGAGGGCACGCGGCCTGGTACGGCTCAGGAGGGGGGGCGCGCTCGCTCGCCCCCCCTTTCCTGGCCGGCCGGGTAGCGTGCTCGGACAAGGGTCTGGTGTGGACTTTGGGGGAACCCCCACGCCGATTTTTTTCGGCGTTGGGGTTCCCCTTTAAGCCCATTCCAGGCGGCGGAGCCCGCGACGTCTCCTTCGCGGGCCCCGCCTACCTTCACACGCGCTTGAAATGAGCAGACTTTCCTCTGGGCGGGAACAGTCCGCTCATTTCGAAAGTACAGCGGACTGGCCCACACACGGGCGGACTGTTCGCTCAAACACAGTTTCAGCGGACAGTTTTTCGGAATTTCCGAAAGACTTTGTCCGTCCAACTGTCCGCTGAAACTGTCCGCTGAAAGCCCACACACGAGCGGACTGTCCGCCCAAACACTGTTCAGCGGACAAGGTTGGGCGAACAGTCCGCCCGTGTGTACGCGGCCTTATTATGAGGGGATCACACCATCCCTGTGATGTGGTGACTTCCTCCTGGGGGTTCTTATTATGAGGGGATCACACCATCCCTGTGCTGTGCTGAGTTTCTCCTGGGCCTGCTTATTATGAGGGGATCACACCATCCCTGTGCTGTGCTGACTTACTCCTGGGGGTCCTTATTATGAGGGGATCACACCATCCCTGTGCTGTGCTGAGTTTCTAATGGGCCTGCTTATTATGAGGGGATCACACCATCCCTGTGCTGTGCTGACTTCCTCCTGGGGGTTCTTATTATGAGGGGATCACACCATCCCTGTGCTGTGCTGACTTCCTCCTGGGGGTTCTTATTATGAGGGGATCACACCATCCCTGTGCTGTGCTGACTTCCTCCTGGGGGGTTCTTATTATGAGGGGATCACACCATCCCTGTGCTGTGCTGAGTTTCTCCTGGGCCTGCTTATTATGAGGGGATCACACCATCCCTGTGCTGTGCTGACTTCCTCCTGGGGGTTCTTATTATGAGGGGATCACACCATCCCTGTGCTGTGCTGACTTACTCCTGGGGCTGCTTACGGTGCTGCTGTCAGTGCTGTATATCACGGTGCTGGTGTGAGTGCTTAATGTCACGCTGCTGCTGTCAGTGCTGTATATCACGGTGCTGATGTCAGTGCTTAATGTCACGCTTCTGATGTCAGTGCTCTCTATCACGGTGCTGCTGTCAGTGCTGTATATCACGGTGCTGATGTCAGTGCTTAATGTCATGCTTCTGATGTCAGTGCTCTCTATCACGGTGTTGCTGTCAATGCTGTACGTCACGGTGCTGGTGTTAATGCTTTATGTCACGCTGCTGATGTCAGTGCTCTGTATCACGGTGCTGGTGTCAGATGACTCTATCACGGTGAAGGTGTCATTGCTGTATGTCACGGTGCTGGTGATCATCTCCTGCACCCTCTTCTTTGCCTACCCTGGTCCCTGACCTTCCGTCTCCTCCATTGCCTTCATGCGCTCCACAGTCCTGAATTGTCAGAACAATTTCCCATATAAAAAAAGAATGCTTGTAGTTATCGATCCCAAATTCACCTCATACATGTATTATGTCATTGGCCATGTGGTGGGACTATGTTTGCCCAGCTAATAATTATTTTGTGGCTGCAAATTTGACCTAAAGGTTTGCGAAGTTCGCCTCCCATTGAAGTCAATGGGGCCCGCTGCGAACTTTCTGTTTTGCGAACTATCGGCCGCGTTCGCGGTCCGTGTTCGCGAAACGTCCCTTCGGAAGTTCGTCCATCACTAATCTCCAACACCACCACTGCCTTGCTAAAGAAGCTGAGGGTAAAGGTGATGGACTGGCCAAGCATGTCTCCAGACCTAAACCCTATTGAGCATCTGTGGAGCATCTTCAAACGGAAGGTGGAGGAGCGCAAGGTCTCCAACATCCACCAGCTCCGTGATGTCATCATGGAGGAGTGGACGAGGACTCCAGTGACAACCTGTGAAGCTCTGGTGATTTCCATGCCCAAGAGGGTTAAGGTAGTGCTGGAAAATAATGGTGACCACACAAAATATTGACACTTTGGGCCCAATTTGGAGATTTTCACTTAGGGGTGTACTCGCTATTGTTTCCAGGGGTTTAGACATTAATGGTTGTGTTGAGTTATTTTGAGGGGCCAACACATTTACACTGTTATACAAGCTGTACACTCACTACTTTATATTGTAGCCAAGTGTCATTTCTTCAGTGTTGTCACATGAAAAGATAGAAGAAAATATTTACAGAAATGTGAGGGGTGTACTCACTTTTGTGAGATACTGTTCATCTATTCCAAAGCCTTGTTGACCCACCTCAGCGTAAGCCCAGGGGGGTCCACCCCTGCAGGTGAGTGCGCCCTCTGATGGGAGTCTACCCGCTGGGTGTTGCCACATGCAGCTCACACCAGGGGGTCTGGTACGTCCTGGTTCACCATTTCAGTTCTGAATTTTGGGCTGAATTTGGACCTGAAATGGACCAATAGACAACAGGGTTTTTTTGTGTAAATCACACCAGACCCACTATGGAGATATGTGAACCAGCTACAAAGAGTGCTGGCCAAAATCTCCTGCTATTGCGAATTGGATACGGGGAACCCAGCCTTAGTATTGGAGGAACCTCACATGCACCTTATGCTGATAAATTTTTGTGCACTTTTTTCACTGACGACAAAAAAAACTTCACCTCTCCCAAAACAGCTGAAATTTAAAGACTGATCAGGTCCATTAAAGACACACTATATTACTCCTTCCCATAGACACCCTCCTAAACCTTGTGGATAGCCTTCCCAGAAGAGTTGAAGCTGTTATAGCTGCAAAGGGTGGGCCAACTCAATATTGAACCCTACGGACTAATGCGGCGTACACACAACCGGTTTTCTCGTTGGAATGAACTCTGAAGGTTTTTCTTAGGGAATTCTGACAGAATCCCGCTCAAACAGTCTTGCCTACACACAGTCACACCAAAGTCCGACCGTCTAGAATGTGGTGATGTACAACACTACGACGAGCTGAGAAAAATTAAGTTGCATGCATCGACTTGATTCCGAGCATGAGTGGTTTTTGGTCGGTCGGAATTGCATACAGACAAACGGATTTTCCACTAGGAATCTTTAACGTTGGAAAAATTTGAAACCTGCTTTAAATCTAACTCCGTCAGAAAAGAAAGTCCGATGGGGCCTACACACGGTCGAGATATCCGATGAAAATCTTCCGTCTGACTTTTCCCAAGGGAAATTGCGACATAAGACTGGGATAAGTAAAAAAAATTGTGTTGCGCTCCCAGAGCTCTGGGAGCGCAACACCATTTTTTTACTTATTTATATTTAGATGAGAGCCAACTCATAAAGTGTTTGCTGCACCCAGTTGGATAGAATTTTCCTTTTTATTTTCTATATACAGCGCAGGAGCCCCTATATATACATAAGAATGGGATGCCATTAAAGTTCATGTGTGTGTAAAGGCAGATGTCCCAATACTTTTGTTAATATAGTGTTATATATATAAATGCTGGAGCTCATGTCATTAATAATACATAGATACAGTGGTGTGAAAAAGTGTTTGCCCCCTTCCTCATTTCCTGTTCCTTTGCATGTTTGTCACACTTAAGTGTTTCGGAACATCAAACCAATTTAAACAATAGTCAAGGACAACACAAGTAAACACAAAATGCAATTTGTAAATGAAGGTGTTTATTATTAAAGGTGAAAAAAAATCCAAACCATCATGGCCCTGTGTGAAAAAGTGATTGCCCCCTAAACCTAATAACTGGTTGGGCCACCCTTAGCAGCAACAACTGCTACCAAGCGTTTGCGATAACGTGCAATGAGGCTTTTACAGCGTCCTGGAGGAATTTTGGCCCACTCATCTTTGCAGAATTGTCCTAATTCAGTTACATTAGAGGGTTTTCGAGCATGAACGGCCTTTTTAAGGTCATACCACAACATCTCAATAGGATTCAGGTCAGGACTTTGGCTAGGCCACTCCAAAGTCTTCATTTTGTTTTTCTTCAGCCATTCGGTGGTGGACTTGCTGGTGTGTTTAGGATCATTGTCCTGCTGCAGAACCCAAGTTCGTTTCAGCTTGAGTACACGAACAGATGGTCGGACATTCTCCTTCAGGATCTCTTGGTAGACAGCAGAATTCATAGTTCCTTTTATCACGGCAAGTCTTCCAGGTCCTGAAGCAGCAAAACAGCCCCAGACCATCACACTACCACCACCATATTTTACTGTTGGTATAATGTTCTTTTTATGAAATGCAGTGTTCCTTCTACGCCAGATATACTTGGACACACACCTTCCAAAGAGTTCCACTTTTGTCTCATCGGTCCACAGAATGTTGTCCCAAAAGTCTTGGGGATCATCAAGATGTGTTGTGGAGAAATTGAGACAAGCATTGATGTTCTTTTTGCTCAGCAGTGGTTTTCTCCTTGGAACTCTGCCATGCAGGCCATTTTTGCCCAGTCTTTTCCTGATGGTGGAGGCATGAACGCTGACCTTAACTGAGGCAAGTGAGGCCTGCAGTTCCTTGGACGTTGTTGTGGGGTCTTTTGTGACCTCTTGGATGAGTCGTCGCTGCGCTCTTGGGGTAATTTTGGGCGGCCGGCCACTCCTGGGAAGGTTCACCACTGTTCCATGTCTTCGCCATTTGTGGATAATGGCTCTCACTGTGGTTCGCTGGATTCCCAAAGCTTTGGAAATGGCTTTATAACCCTTTCCAGACTGATAGATCTCAATTACTTTCTTTCTCAATTGTTCCTGAATTTCTTTGGGTCTCGGCATGATGTGTAGCTTTTAAGGATCTTCTGGTGGACCTTACTGTGTCAAGCAGCTCCTATTTAAGTGATGCCTTGATTGTGAACAGGTGTGGCAATAATCAGGCCTGGGTGTGGCTAGAGAAATTGAACTCAGGTGTGGACAACCACAGTTATAGTATGTTTTAACAAGGGGGGCAATCACTTTTTCACACAGGGCCATGATGGTTTGGATTTTTTTTCACCTTTAATAATAAACACCTTCATTTACAAATTGCATTTTGTGTTTACTTGTGTTGTCCTTGACTATTGTTTAAATTGGTTTGATGTTCTGAAACACTTAAGTGTGACAAACATGCAAAGGAACAGGAAATGAGGAAGGGGGCAAACACTTTTTCACACCACTGTATATAGCATAATTTAGAACCCTATTAAAGTCTATGGGACTCCAACGTTCAAAATCTAAAGTGCTAATTTTAAAGGCTAATTTGCAAGTTACTGTCCTAAAAAGTGTTTGGGGACCCGGGTCCTGCCCCAGGGGACATGTATCAATGCAAAAAAAAGTTTTAAAAACGTCCGTTTTTTCGGGAGCAGTGATTTTAATAATGATTAAAGTGAAACAATAAAAGTGTAATATTCCTTTAAATTTCGTAGGGGGGGGGGGGGTTGTCTATAGTATTCCTGTGAAGGGCCGCATGTTTCCCGTGCTTAGAATTGTCCCTGCACAAAGTGTCATTTATGCAGGAAAAAAAGTCCTTTAAAATCACTCGCAGCTATTATGAATTGTCGGCTCCGTAATACAGAGAACACTCATTGAAAGTCATTGATAAAAAAATAAATAAATACATTTAAAAAAAAGCGTGGGGGTCCCCCAAATTCAATTACCAGGCCCTTCAGGTCTGGTATGGATATTAAGGGGAACCCTGCCTCAAATTTAAGAAAAAATTTGACGTGGGGTTCCCCCTAAATATCCATAACCAGACCCTTCAGGTCTGGTATGGATATTAAGGGGAACCCCGCGTCAAATTTAAAAAAAAATTGACGTGGGGTTCCCCCTAAAAATCCATACCAGACCCTTTATCCGAGCACGCAACCTGGCAGGCCGCAGGAAAAGAGGGGGGACGAGAGAGCGGCCCCCCCTCCCTCCTGAACCGTACCAGGCCACATGCCCTCAACATTGGGAGGATGCTTTGGGGGTCTGTGACCCCTCAAAGCACCTTGTCCCCATGTTGATGAGGACAAGGGCCTCATCCCCACAACCCTGGCCGGTGGTTGTGGAGGTCTGCGGGCGGGGGGCTTATCAGAATCTGGAAGCCCCCTTTAACAAGGGGACCCCCAGATCCCGCCCCCCCCCCTGTTTGAAATGGTAAGGGGGTACAAAAGTACCCCTACCATTTCACAAAGAAAATGTAAAAAATGGTTAAATAAAACAAACACACTTTTGAAAAATTCCTTTATTAAAAATAAAAAAATAAAAAAAAGATTCCAGCGGCGGTAATCCACTCTTGCTATCCAGCGACGGACGGTCATCTCTCCAGCGATGTCTCATCTCATCCAGCGCAGCGATCCATCCTTCTTCTGTCTCCTCCACGGAGACACTACAGGCATTCCGGCGGCTGACGTTTCTTATATATGGAGGGCGGGGCCACCCGTCACCTGGCCCCGCCCCCCTCTGACGCAAGGGGAAACCCGGGGTTCCCCGTGACGTATGGGTGACCCCGCCCCCCTCTGATGTAACGGAAACCTGCCTGTGTTACATCAGAGGGGTGCGGGTCACCCCTACGTCACAGGGAACCCCGGGTTTCCCCTTGTGTCAGAGGGGGGCGGGGTCAGGTGACGGGTGGCCCCGCCCTCCGTATATAAGAAACGTCAGCCGCCGGAATGCCTGCAGTGTCTCCGTGGAGGAGACAGAAGAAGGATGTATTCGTTGCGCTGGATGAGATGAGACATCGCTGGAGAGATGACCGTCCGTCGCTGGATAGCAAGAGTGGATTACTGCCGCTGGAATCTTTTTTTTATTTTTTTATTTTTAATAAAGGAATTTTTCAAAAGTGTGTTTGTTTTATTTAACCATTTTTTACACTTTCTTTGTGAAATGGTAGGGGTACTTTTGTACCCCCTTACCATTTCAAACAGGGGGGGGGGGGGGCGGGATCTGGGGGTCCCCTTGTTAAAGGGGGCTTCCAGATTCTGATAAGCCCCCCGCCCGCAGACCTCCACAACCACCGGCCAGGGTTGTGGGGAGGAGGTCCTTGTCCTCATCAACATGGGGACAAGGTGCTTTGAGGGGTCACAGACCCCCAAAGCATCCTCCCAATGTTGAGGGCATGTGGCCTGGTACGGTTCAGGAGGGAGGGGGGGCCACTCTCTCGTCCCCCCTCTTTTCCTGCGGCCTGCCAGGTTACGTGCTCGGATAAAGGGTCTGGTATGGATTTTTAGGGGGAACCCCACGTCAATTTTTTTTTTTAATTTGATGCGGGGTTCCCCTTAATATCCATACCAGACCTGAAGGGTCTGATTATGGATATTTAGGGGGAACCCCACATCAAATTTTTTCTTAAATTTGAGGCAGGGTTCCCCTTAATATCCATACCAGACCTGAAGGGCCTGGTAATTGAATTTGGGGGACCCCCACGCTTTTTTTTTTATTTATTTTTTTATTTTTTTATCAATGACTTTCAATGAGTGTTCTCTGTATTACGGGAGCCGACAATTCATAATAGCTGCGAGTGCTTTTAAAGGACTTTTTTTCCTGCATAAATGACACTTTGTGCAGGGACAATTCTAAGCACGGGAAACATGCGCCCCTTCACAGGAATACTATAGACAACCCCCCCCTACGAAATTTAAAGGAATATTACACTTTTATTGTTTCACTTTAATCATTATTAAAATCACTGCTCCCGAAAAAACGGCCGTTTTTAAAACTTTTTTTTGCATTGATACATGTCCCCTGGGGCAGGACCCAATCTCATATTCTATATCGAACTGTTGTAACAATGAAAACGAACGAAAATAAAGCATTTATTTATGTCGGATCTTTCGTTTCGGATTTTGTGCTTTCGTTATCGTTTGTCAAAACGAAAACGAAAATAGCTGAAATTCGGACGAAAATGCATTCGGACGAAAACGAATGCACATGTCTACTTAACTGAGGCAAGTGAGGCCTGCAGTTCCTTGGACGTTGTTGTGGGGTCTTTTGTGACCTCTTGGATGAGTCGTCGCTGCGCTCTTGGGGTAATTTTGGGCGGCCGGCCACTCCTGGGAAGGTTCACCACTGTTCCATGTCTTTGCCATTTGTGGATAATGGCTCTCACTGTGGTTCGCTGGATTCCCAAAGCTTTGGAAATGGCTTTATAACCCTTTCCAGACTGATAGATCTCAATTACTTTCTTTCTCAATTGTTCCTGAATTTCTTTGGGTCTCGGCATGATGTGTAGCTTTTAAGGATCTTCTGGTGGACCTTACTGTGTCAAGCAGCTCCTATTTAAGTGATGCCTTGATTGTGAACAGGTGTGGCAATAATCAGGCCTGGGTGTGGCTAGAGAAATTGAACTCAGGTGTGGACAACCACAGTTATAGTATGTTTTAACAAGGGGGGCAATCACTTTTTCACACAGGGCCATGATGGTTTGGATTTTTTTTTACCTTTAATAATAAACACCTTAATTTACAAATTGCATTTTGTGTTTACTTGTGTTGTCCTTGACTATTGTTTAAATTGGTTTGATGTTCCGAAACACTTAAGTGTGACAAACATGCAAAGGAACAGGAAATGAGGAAGGGGGCAATCACTTTTTCACACCACTGTATCTTCTAGATTTTTGTCATTGTTTCTGTGTGCTGTAATGTCTTTTTCTGATGTGTTTAACCCCTTCAATACCAGACACTTGCACCCCCTTCCTGTCCAGGCCAATTTTCAGCTTTCAGCGCTCTCACACTTTGAATGACAATTACTCAGACACATTTCTCTTTGCTTCTGTTATAAAATTTTGCAAATAAATAATCTTTCTTCATATATTTAGGTCAATGTATTCTGTTCCATTTCTCTGGTGGAAATACCCCAAATCAGTGTATATTATTTGTGTGAAAGTTATAGAGTCTACAGACTATGGGATATATTGTATATGTGAAAATCGATCAATCCTGATGTAGTGACGGCCGATCTCATTTCTTGGGGCCCTAAAATGCACTGATTGAAGCTCTGACCCCGATGTTCATTGTGTTTGTATTGTTCTTCTTGCAGACAGTGATAACTGCATGAAATGTCCTGATGAAGAATGGCCAAATAAGAAGAAGGATCGGTGTGTTCCAAGACTGGTGGAATTTCTCTCCTACACTGATGACACCATTGTTGTAGTATTTTCGGCTGTCTCCATCCTCTGTTGTCTTCTGACTGGTTTAATATTGGGGATATTTATACATTACCAGGACACCCCTATTGTTAAAGCTAATAACCGGAACCTGAGCTATCTTCTCCTGGTCTCCATCATGCTGAGCTTCCTCTGTGTCTTCTTGTTCCTCGGCCATCCAGTAGATGTGACCTGCATGCTCCGTGTCTCCTCTTTTGGTGTCATCTTCTCAGTTGCCGTCTCTTCTCTTCTTGCCAAAAGTATCATGGTGTGTATTGCTTTTAAAGCCACCAAACCTGGGAGCCCCTGGAGGAAATGGATGGGAGCCAAACTACCGACTTTTATCATTTGTGTCTTATCACTGGTTCAAGTCTTAATCTGTGTCACTTGGTTGTCTATTTCTCCTCCCTTCCAGGATCGGGACACTCACTCTTATCAGGGGAAGGTCATCATTCAGTGTAATGAGGGTTCAGTTATCGGCTTCTACTCTGTCCTGGGATATATGGGGCTTCTGGCCGCTGTGAGTTTCATTATCGCTTTTTTAGCCAGGACATTACCGGACAGTTTTAATGAAGCCAAGTTCATCACCTTCAGCATGCTGGTGTTCTGCAGTGTCTGGATCGCCATGATCCCGGCCTATCTGAGCACCAGAGGGAAATACATGGTGGCTGTGGAGATTTTTGCTCTAATAGCCTCAAGCTCTGGACTTCTTGGTTGTATATTTTTCCCAAAATGTTATATAATTCTGTTCAGACCTGACCTGAATACAAAAACATGTATCCACTAATAAGTATGGAGCAACGCTGGGTTACCAGTAGTTATAGCATTATCTCTATTATTGATAATTGTAGTATTTTGTTAATGTATTGAGAGTGGACATCATTAAATCTGAACATTTCATACTTATCTCTTAGGTGGACGGTGGGTTTCATTTTTGTTCTGCACACTGCTGGGATCACACATGTTGGGTTTGTTGGAATCCTTGTCTCCTGCAAGTTGTAGTGGTTCCTCCTACCATCTGTTATATCATTAGAGAAAAGTTTGGTCACTTAGTGAGGAGAAACCACAGTGACCAGAGGGGGACAAAGTATCCAAAAAACCCTAAAGTGTCAGATACCCGAGATAGCCATTACCCATCAAGAGAAGGAAGATGTCACCCACCGCCTTCCAGAAAGATAAATAATGATGCCATTTTAGTTGCGGGATCAAATATATATTTATGGTCAAAGCCCTATGGCCGATACGGATATGAACAAGTAGCCTCTACCATAAGATTAACCACATGAAATGGACCTGAAGTGTGCCCTGGTCTGATGGTCGGTATACCAAAATAAGGGGGCATACCCTAGATTAGAAATTAACATAAGTGAAGAGAAATGAATTTGAGAAATGCCCTGAAAAGGGGAAGGGAGGGTGGGTGCCGCGCACCGGAAACCGACAAAGACCACAGGCGAGCGGGCTGGTTAAATACCCTCCGGGCTCCTCCCATAAATTCAGGCCACCACACTGGCCTTCTTACTTATGGTCAAAGCCCTATGGCCGATACGGATATGAACAAGTAGCCTCTACCATAAGATTAACCACATGAAATGGACCTGAAGTGTGCCCTGGTCTGATGGTCGGTATACCAAAATAAGGGGGCAAAACATTCAGGTAGGGGTGCAGTTTTATTAGTTTTAGCTTAATTAGTTGAGCAGGTTTGGTGAACGCTTGTGCCATTTCCACCCGAGGATTGGGAATGTACCGGGCGAGGTAGGCAGGGTCCCAACTGCTTAGTCTTTCAATGACGTGACTTGGGACCCACGCCAACATGCTACCAAGGGTGCTCAAATACTAAAGAGTGTCCACGGTATGGACCGGGGTCGAGGTGTAGGCTGTGTAGAAGAACCCCATGTGTTTGGGAAACTGGCCGGTACACAAGTGTTGGCACGAAAGCAATAGGGAACTAGAGTCTACGCGTTCCGGTAGGAGTGACAGTAGGTAGTCGAGTACGGTTACTTGATACCAAGCCCTGCTTCTCTATAGAAATGGACGTCCATCCTGGAGTCAGATTGCTGGGTTTTAGACACTGCAAGGAGGAGGATGAAATGAAGTTGGTAGCGAGCCAAGTAACGACTATGCAGAACTTGGCCTGCGGGATTGCTGAAGGCCTGGAATGAACATACAATGGACATTAAACTGGTGCCACCGGGCTAACTGCAGCAGTCTGCGCAGGAAGGACACAACCGAGAGCGGTCCAGACCTGGCTTCAATGACAAGATGAGCCTCGGCCCAGTTGTCGGTGGTGAAAGCCACAGCCTGTCCTGTCCTGACATGACCCCAGATACGAGAGGCTGCCATGACCGGGTATAGCCTGAAGAGGGAGGAAGTCCAGGTAAACCGGGGTTTAGGAGTATCCCTGATGCCATGGTCCTGTAAACCAGTGGTGGCCAAAAATTCCCGCGAAGCCTGTGGAGGCTGTGGCATCTGTCACTACCAGGGGTGACAGGGGCATCGTAGACGGTTTAAACACCGATACATCAATCCATGCAGTAAGGAACCTTCCGACATTGACAGGTCTGCTATTGCCACGGCATCTAAATTAAGGATCTGAGAAGGGTCCTGTGTCCGTGAGAGGAGGACCAGGAGGCGTGACATAAAGATCGATCCTGGGGAATGGCCCGTATTGCAGATTTGAACATTCGTCAGGTAGTGTCTGTGTAGAACCTGGCTGCCAGTGCTATCAACAATAAATTGGCTAGGCCATGTAAAATCACAAAGGGCCAGGTAGATGGCCGCTTGGATGACTAGACTGGGGAATATGCGAGGATTTCATGTCCCTAAAGATGGCAGTTGTGATGGGCGAGCGTTTTCCGTTGGCTATGGGTGATGCCTCTGGATGCCTCGAAGTGGGGATCTTGCTGTATGAGCCATAAAGACAGGTGGCTCTCCGGGCCCTGTAAGGATGAGAAATGCTGAACGCTGGCTAGGTATAGCCTGAGCGTGTTACAGGAAGAAGCCAGTTGCGTGTGTCGACACGATCCAGGTGCTGGATGGAAGTTGAACTCAACTATCCTAAGGGAGAGACCGACAGACAGGAAACGGTGAGTGGCTTGTAAGAAAAGCCACAGGAGACAAGTGGCCAACTAAGTGCTGCTGAAAACGACGTGTAGCCAGTTTGTGTGCCACTGAGAATGTGTGCTTGCAAAAGAATGATTGCAAGACGTTATGCTAAGTCGCGAGCCTTGGCACGATTGCAAAAGTAGTGTTTAAACGTGTGCTTGCGACAATTGCGTGGGAGTTTGTCACTGGAAATGTGTTCATAGTGACTGTGAGAAATTCGTGTTATCGCATGTGCTTTGCGAAGACTGCAGGAGTTGTGCTTGAACATGTGTTTGGATGCGTGCTTGCAACGATTGCAAGATGTTATGCCAAGATGCGTGCTTGCAACGATTGCAAGATGTTATGCTAGGATGCGTGCCTGCAACGATTGCAAGGAGTTACACCAGGATGCGTGCTTGCCATGACTGCAAGATGTAATGCTAGGATGCGTGTGTGCAATGATTGCTAGAAGTTATGCCAGGATGCGTGCCTGCAATGATTTCAAAGAGTTATGCCAGGATGTGTGCCTGCAACGATTGCAAGAAGTTATGGTAAGATACATGGGTAGCCAGGTCGGAAAAGACAGAAGTCCATCCAGTCCTAACCACAAATCAAACAAATAAATATTGCACAACCTGACACACCCAATTCTATACCCACAGCTGATCCAGAGGAAGGCAAAAAACCCCAGCAGAGCATGGCCCAATTTGCTACAGCAGGGAAAAAATTCCTTCCTGATCCCCCGAGAGGCAATCGGATTTTCCCTGGATCAACTTTACCTATAAAATAAGTACCCCGTTACAACGTACATTTAGGAAAGTATCCAGGTTTTTCCCAAAGCAATCTATTGAGCCAGCCGGAACTGCCTGCTAGCAATGATTGCAACCAGTTTGTGCCTGGACATCTGCTCGCAATGATTGCAAGAGGTCTTATGCTCGAATGCGTGCTAGCAATGATTTGCCAGAGGTCTATGCCTGAATGTGTGCTTGCAATGATTGCAAGAAGTCTATGTTTGGATGCGTGCCTGCAACGATTGCAAGAAATCTACGCTTGGATGCATGCTTGCAATGACTGCAAGAAGTCTACGCATGGATGCGTGTTTGCAATGATTGCAAGAAGTCTATTCTTGTATGCGTGCTTGCAACGACTGCCAGACTTCCATGCTTGAATGCGTGCTTGCAACGATTGCACGAAGATTATGCTTGATGCGTGCTTGCAATGATTTGCAAGGAGTCTATGCTTGGATTCGTGCTTGCAACGATTGCAAAAAGTCTACGCTTGTATGCGAACTTGCAATGACTGTACGACGTCCATGCCTGAATGCGTGCTCGCAACGGTTGCAAGAAGTCTACACTTGAATGCGAGCTTGCAACGATTGCGAGAAGTCCAGGCTTGTATGCGTACTCGCACCAACTGCAAGACGTCCATGCTTGACTGCGTACTAGCAACGATTGCAAGAGGTCCATGCTAGGATGCGTGCTTGCAACGATTGCCAGAAGTCTACGCCTGGATGCGTGTTTGCAACGATCGCAAGAAGTCTACGCTTGTGTGCGTCCATGCTTGGATGCGTGTATGCAAAGATTGCAAGAAGTCTATGCTTGAATGCGTGCTTGCAACGATTGCCAGAAGTCTGTGCCTGGGGATGTGTTTGCATGCCAGATGCGACTGACTCGAAACGGGGCGCTGTATATTACGGTCCATTTAATGAAAACCTGTTATGACAGAGGCATAAGCCGGTCATGCCGTGACTGTGACTGATGATGAACCGGACTCTGGAGCATGCACTGAAATGAGGCTAAAGCACTGGGGCACACCGTAACGAATCGGTGCATGTATGCAACTGGATTTGAAACGGAGCGCGGTACGTGGCGGTGAAATTTATTTGATTGCCATGACAGAGGCATGAGTCGGTCGTGCCGCTGATGCGACTATCCGTTAATCGTGCATGCTCTAAAGCAAGTACTGGAATGTGGCTGAAATACCTGGGGCGCGCCGGGACGAATCGGTGCAACGTAGATGCGACTGGATTCGTATCGGAAGTCCTGCGTGACAGTGAAATTGATTTCCCATGACAGAGTCATGAATCAGAGAACCGAAACCTGCAACCAATAATGAATCCTGACTCTGGAGCATGTACTGAAATGAGGCCGTAACCAACTGGGGCACACCGAAACGAATTGGTGCATCACGGATGCGACTAGATTCGAATCGGAGCGCGGTGAGTGACAGTAAAATGAGTGACAAAGTTTGCCATGACAGAGGCCCGAATCGGTCGTGCCGCGATTGCGACTGACAACGAACGGGACTCCGGAGCATGTACTGAAATGAGGCCGAAAATACCTGGGGCACGCCGGGACGAATTGGTGCATCGTAGACGCGACTGGATTCGTATCGGAACGTGATACGTGACAGTGAAATGATCCCATGACAGAGACCCGATCGCTTAGCAACGAGCGGGCTCTGGAGCATGTACCGAAATGAGGCCAACACAACTGGGACACGTTGATCGAACCTGTGCGTTTTCTTGAGAAATGCGACTGGTTTCGACTCGAACGTACTAGGTGACAGTGAAATGATTCCCAAGACAGAGACCCGATCGATTAGCCACGAGCGAGCTCTGGAGCATGTACCGAAATGAGGCCAACGTAACTGGGACACGTCGATTGAACCTGTGCGTTTTCTTGAGAAATGTGACTGGTTTCGACTCGAACGTACTAGGTGACAGTGAAATGATTCCCATGACAGAGACCCGATCGATTAGCCACGAGCGAGCTCTGGAGCATGTACCGAAATGAGGCCAACGTAACTGGGACACGTCGATCGAACCTGTGCGTTCGAAAACTGCGACTGGTTTCGATTCGAACGTACTAGGTGACAGTGAAATGAATTCCCATGACAGAGACCCGATCGATTAGCCACGAACGAGCTCTGGACCATGTACTGAAATGCGGCCAAGCAGTTAGGGGCACACCGGAATGAATCGGCGCATTTAGCGGATGCGACTGGATTCGAATCGGAGCGCCGTGCGTAACAAAAATGAGTGAAATTATGAAATGACCTACGTGAGCCAGCTATGGGAGAGGTAGGAGTCGTTGTGCCGTGAGACACGACTGGCAACGATTTTGACTGTGGAACACGGTAACGAGACTATATAACAAGTACTAAAACAGTGCAGTTTTTCCCTACCAGCAATATATACCGAAATGACGCCCGTGAAATGAAGGGCGCTGCGAAACTGGAGCGTATTGAGTGATAACAACCGGTATCATAACGAACGATTCGATATTTCAGGTTTTAACGACACTAAAAATAGTACAGGAAGGTCAAACGAGACCCTTACCTGCGGCAGTCGAGCTGGCGACGTTGTACAGAGCCGGCGACGTTGTACAAAACGAACGGGAAAGAAAACCACGAGAGAGACGTTTTGTCTGAATGGAAACGAAACACGAGCCGCCGGCCTAGTGACGTAGTGCCGCGCACCGGAAACCGACAAAGACCACAGGCGAGCGGGCTGGTTAAATACCCTCCGGGCTCCTCCCATAAATTCAGGCCACCACACTGGCCTTCTTACATATAGATGTATCTGTCTATATTAATAATTATATTTTGATTGGTGAATTATAAAATGATTATTAATAAAAGTTAAAGTTGATGAGAGCACATTCTCAGTAATTTCACATTTTAAGTGATAGGTTGACTTCATTTTGAAGAACTTTTATGTTATAGGATCTAATCAGGGTTTTTTTTCTCAGAGATTAGGTGCAGGATCTCCCAAGTCACCCCTTGTCTCCGCCCCTACCTCCCTCCAAGCACCATCCCTTGTCTCCACCCCTACACAACTCTAAGCACCATTCCTTGTCACCTCCCCCTACCCACCTCCAAGCACAATCCCTTGTCTCCGCCCCCTACCCACCTCCAAGTACCATCCCTTGTCTCCACCTCTAAGCACCATCAGTTTTCTCCACCCCTTACCCACCTCTAAGCATCATTCCTTGTCTCCACTCCTTACCCACCTCCACTTACCATCCCTTGTCTCCACCCCCTACGAACCTCCAAACACCATACCTTGTCTTTCACCCCGACCCACCTCCAGGCACCATCCCTTGTCTCAGCCCCCTACTCACCTCCACATACCATCCTTTGTCTTTACTTCACACCCACCTCCAGGCACCATCCCTTGTCTCCACCCCCTACCCACCTCCACATACCATCCCTTGTCTCCGCCCCCTACCCACCTCCAAATACCATCCCTTGTCTCCACCTCCAAGCACCATCAGTTTTATCCACTCCTTACCTACCTCTAAGCATCATTCCTTGTCTCCACCCCTACCCACTTCCAAGCACCATTTCTTGTCTCCACCCACTACCCACCTCCAAGCAACATTCCTTGTCTCCACCTCCTACCTACCTCTAAGCACCATTCCTTGTCTGCACCCCTACCCACCTCCAAGCACCATTCCTTGTCTCCACCTCCAAGCACCATCAGTTTTCTCCACCCTTTACCCAGGGCCGGACTGGGAATAAAATCCAGCCCTGGAAAAAATTTCATACCAGGCCCATAGCATTATTATACCAGCGCAACAGCATAACGTCAGTATTTTCTTGTTCATAAAAGGGAAAACCATACATTTTAAAGCACATTTGAAGAGTGTATTATATATAGATAAGACAGACATGAAATCACATAGGGCTTTATATATATATATATATATATATATATATATATATATATATATAAGAAAATTCTCGCATTCACTCCCCCCTTATATCAGTGACCCCCCCCTCCCTTCAGACTGACCTGGCAGTGCTGTCACTGACCTCCTCTCAGGTGCACCGTGCAGGGTTCAGATAGTTGGCTCCAGCTTGGTGGCTCTGTTTTTTTCCTATAGATAGTCTCCTCTCCACAGTCCACACAAGTCTGACTTGTCCCATGACCCCCCATCCTGGTGGCGCTCCCACTCTTGACTCCTCTCCAGACTCCCTCAGAGACTGCAGACATGGTACAGGAGATGGTCAGAGACTGCAAACATGATACAAGAGCTCAATGCAGCCTCACTGTGCCCATCAAATGCAGCCTCACTGTGCCCATCAATGCAGCCTCACTGTGCCCATCAAATGCAGCTTTACTCTGCCCGTGAATTCAGTCTCACTGTGCCCATGAATGCAGCCTCACTGTGCCCACAATTTCAGCCTCACTGTACCCATAATTGCTGCCTCACTGTGCCCATCAATGTAGCCTCACTGTGCCCATCAATGCAGCCTCACTGTGCCCATCAAATGCAACTTCACGTGATGTGAATGCAGTCTCACTGTGCCAATGAATGCCACCTCACTGTGCCCATGAATGCAGCCTCACTGTGCCCATCATTTCAGCCTCTCCTGTGCCCCATGTCCCAGTCTGCAGTCCCTGTCTGTAGGAATGGTACCTTGCAAGCCAGCAGGATATCCATGACTGCCAGCAGCAAGCAGGGTCTGTTCTCGTTTTGGATGAGGGACGGTGCTCCTTCCAGAAGATCTGTTTGCTGTGAGATGAAGTGGTTCCTGGCCACCTGCACCTTCAGCCGTCCTCATTTTCTGGCCCCAGTCAGCCTGTCCTCTGGTCCTGGGGAAGTGGAGAGCACTGGGTGGGAGCTGGAGAGAAGGGGGAGCAGAGAGTACTGGTGGGGTTGGAGAGCACATGGGTGGGGACAAAGAGCAGGGGAGTGGAGATCACAGGGGTGGGGAATGGAGAGTGCTGGGGGGGGAACTTGAGAGCAATGGTGGGGGCCAAAAAGAACAGGGGTGGAGAGCATGGGAGGCTGAGAGCACTGGGGGGCTAAGAGTCTGGGGTGGTAAAGATCACTGGGGGGAGCTTGAGAGCACTGGGGGGAGCTTGAGAGTACTGGGGGCAGAACAACATGGCTGTAGAGCACTGAGGGGTACAAAGAGCAGGGAGGAGGGGAGAGCAATGGGAGGATCTTGAGAGCACTAGTGGGGGCTATAAAGCACAGGGGTGGAAAACACGGGGGACTGGAGAGCACTATGGGGGGGTGGAGAGCACTATGGGGGAGTGGAGAGCACTGACGGGGTTTGTGAGCAAATGGGTGGGGACAAAATGCAGGGGGGAGTGCAAAGTACAGGGTTGGAGAGCGGAGAGTGCTGGGGGGAGCTTGAGAGAGCACTGGAGGGGGAGCCAAAAAGAACAGGGTTGGAGAGCACAGGGGCAGAGATCACTGGTGGGTGGAGCTTGAGAGCGCCAGGCCGCAGAAATAATTGGGCGGGGAGCACTGTGGGGGTGGAGAGCACTGGGGTGGGGGCTGGAGAGTGATGGGGAGAGCTGGAGAGCACTGGGGGCAAAAAGAACAGGGGTGAGAGCACTGGGGGGAGTGGCGAGCACTGGGATGGTGGCCAAAGAAGGATGAGGAGAGCAGGAGAGCGGGGAGGGACAGAAAGAACATGGGTCTGGAGCACTGGGAGGAGAGGAGAGCACACTGGGGAGAGTGGAGGACACTGGGATGGTGGATAAAAAAAGGAGGGGGAGAGCTGGAGAGCGGGAAGGGGGCAGAAAGATCAGGGGTGGAGAGCACTGGGGGGAGTGGAGAGCACTGGGATGGTGGCTAGAGAAGGATGGGGAGAGCTGGAGGGGGGGCAGAAAAAACAGGGGTTGAGAAAACTGTGGGGGGGGGGGGGGGCTGGAGAGTGTGGTGGGGAGGAGGGCACTGGAGGGGAGCCAGGGAGCACAAATAGTTGGATTGGAATTGGATTGGTAACACGGTCCCGCCCCCCTAAACCCCCTTGTGGGATAGGCGGAACACTGATTCTCTCTACTATCACAGCCAGTCTAGGAGGACGGGACCGTGTTACAGTGCGGCCGCCGAACACAGACCCAGCCAGCTTCGTGACACACAGGAACAGGAGAGAGGTGAGAACTGCAGCAGCGAAGTGGACCCAGGGCAGGTGGCCTACCGGGAAATCTCCCGGTATCCCGGTAGGCCAGTCTGGCCCTGCCCTTACCCACCTCTAAGCATCATGCCTTGTCTCCACCCCCTACCCAACTCCAAGCACCATTCCTTTTCTCCAACCCCTAACCACCACCAAGCACCATCCCTTGTCTCCACCCCCTACCCACCTCTAAGCATCATACTTTGTCTCCAACCCCTACCCACCTCCAAGCACCATCCCTGTTCTTCCACCCCCGACCCACCTCCAGGCACCATCTCTTGTCTCCACCCCTTACCCACCTCCACACACCATTCCTTTTCTGCGCCCCCTACCCACCTCCACATACCATCCCTTGTCTTTGCTTCGTACCCACCTCCATATGATGGGGTAGGGGAAGCCAGTGAAGGGATTGGCAGAGAGGATTTGTTAAATGTCTGATACACAGACATTTAACAAATCTCCCTACATAAGTTTTACTTGTATATCTGCTGTCTTCAGCTTTATATATTCTTTAAAAAGTTCAGATCATGTTAGAGATTTTCTCTCTCTGTTCTGCACTGAGTGTGATGTCTGGGCATACAGCCAAGACAGCTGATTGGAGGAAAAGCACACACCCCACTCCACATAGGGAGAGACTTGTGACACAGCAAGCTCTCTGCTAATCTATTTATAGCAAGCTCCCCCACACTAATTTCAGACTGGTTTTATCTCAGTTGACAGAGAACTTTTCAGGGTGATTACAAAAGAATGGAGCAGGAGAAAGCCATGGGACTTAGTGCTTTGAAGGGAGATAAGAAAACACTGCAGATATATGTGCCCAGCTCAAATTTTATGAATCGGATTTACATCCACTTTAAGGTGGCAAGATTTAGCCAGTGATAGGATGTGGGGCCCAAAAGAGAAGCCAGAGTCTAGGATTACACCCATCACCCTGGCATGTGTGGAGGGACCAATGGTTGTGCTGTTCATCCTAATGGTAAAGTCATGAGGGGAGGTTCGGGAAGGAGGAAATATTACAAGATCAGTTTTAGCATGACATCCCTACTGATATGTCGCTCAGTAAATTTGTGATATGTGAGGAGATCAAGGTGGTAGAAATAGATGTGGGTTTCGTTGGTGTAGAGGTGGAATTGGAAGCTGTGGGAGACTTCAGGGAAGAGGATTAGATGTAGAATAGGAGGCCCATAAACTGTCCCAGGGAAGAGGATTAGATATAGAATAGGACGGGGCCATTGACAGAACCTTGTGGTACCCCAACAGAAAGAAGAGGAGTGGAGGACATAGAGTTGTAGGTGACCATGAAGGTACGCTGAAATAGGTTACCAGTGCATGTTTGAGCAATGTAAGAAAGGTGGAGAGATTGAAGATGTGAGTTACAAAGAGTGGGATAGAAAAGGAAAGGGGCTGTCGTAGTTGTGAGGGGAGAGAGTCCAGGAGACAGGTAGAGAGGTGAGCCTCAGAAAGGAGTTTGGCAATGTGACCGAACCGATCCCACACTCCGCTTGAGTGCTTCCGTCTATATACCGCTTCCTAAGCCCTGGAACACAAGTCCAATGGATCTGGCTATAGGAACCCCCAAGAGACTAGACAACACCAGTCTTGGAGGACATCACGAATGGCCTTTATTTGAGATCTCACACAAAGTATATACAGCGGGGTGACTAAAACCTAACCTAATTAGCATGAGCTTGTGACAGACCTAGCTGGGACACAGGCTCTTGGAGGGAACTGAATGCGAGCCTCTTGCCAATCGATTATGGGCCCTGGATTTTAAGGGGCACAGGGTGAATGAGAACCCCACTATAATCTGTGCTAGTCAGATTCAATGTTGTATATATGTATATATAATGTGTGTTGCCTCATGCTGTTGGGACACACACTGTCAGATGCTAATGTCATGAACTCCAGACACATGTCTGTTGTGTAATTGAGTCTGGCTTGTAATCGTATTCCACACATTGTCGTTTGGGCTAATTAACACTGTGTTTATGTTTATGGTAATGTGTATTGAATAGTCAATCAGTGAGCTAGGAGACAGTCTTACCCTGAAAAGTACTATCACTATGACAACTAGTCTGGGTCAATGATTAGATAATTAGCTCATGCTAATTAGGTTAGGTTTTAGTCTGCCTACTGCATTATAAATACTTGTCTTTTTGGTTCTAATAAAGGAGTCCATGTTGAGCAGCTAAGCAAGTGTTGTCTTGTTTTGTGCTTGTGAGCAGTTGGAATATCTGATCTCTATATTCAGACTTAGGAAGCGGTATACTGATGGAAGCACTTAATCGGAGTGTGGGATCAGTTCCGTCACAGAGCTAATTATCTAAATCAACACTCAGATTAGTTGACTGAGGGATAAGACTTTTCGGCTCCTGCCGAATTCAATTGCAGGTTAAGTAGCACAAACAACAAAACAACAATAGGTGAAATACTCTTTAAAATCTGTGTCAAGCCAGACTAGACTAATTTACATTATACAAGACAGTCAGTATGGCTGGAGATGATGATATTAGCATCTAAGAGTTGGCATTAACAGAGTCTGTGTGTCTTGGGGGGGGGGCACGGACCTGAATCCAAGTAACACCACCTCAGGGGTCCCCAGGCATACAGCTCACAAAGATCACCATTCCCCCAAATGCGAGGGCCCATAATCACAATGCAAGAGGCTCGCATTCAGTCCCCTCCAAGAGCCTCGGTCCCAGCTAGGTCTGTCACAGGCAACTTCCTCAGGGTAAGAGAATCGAAGGAGGAAAGTGTTGAATGTGTTGTTGAACCTGTTATGTTGGATGGAGGAGACACTATCAAACACTGATCAATGTGGTTTGATGGCAGGGAAGGCTTCCCCTCATAAAACACAATAGCACAGGGGGAGTGCCCCCCCCATACTCCTCAAGTCTGCATTATGTACTGCACCTTATAGGGGCAAAAGACACAAAAGCAGCAATTAGGAATGAGCTTGGTGTTTGAGTCAAAGCCAGAACTCTGTGGGCCTTTAGTGCCATATTCGTGTCGCGCTCATGGCCCACAATGCACTGTGCCATCGCAGTGAATTACTGGCTCATGATTTGCCAAACATGCACTGTGACCCCGCATGCTTGGACAATCACAGCGCCGCCAGCGAGGAGAGCTATAATTGGCCACAGGCAGGATGCAGGGGGGTTTAGTGCATGCACCACACTATATAAGGCTGCCAGCTCGGCGGGCTTGTGTAGTGTGTTGCGGTGGTCAGGCAAAGAGGACAATAGGCAGGGACAGTGACTTTACTGCTTGGGAATCTAGCACTGTTACAGTGGATTTTGTGTGCATCCTGCACAGTATACACCTGAAGCTATAATTTATTACTGGTGTTCTATTTCTGCAATACAGGAATCTGCAGTGAAGAAGTTAGAGTGGGTGTTGTGTGCCTCCTGCACAGTATACACCTGAAGATACCCCTTATTGCTGGTGTTCTGTTTCTGTAATATGGGCATCTACAGCAGTTAAAGTGGGTGTTGTGTGCCTCCTGCACAGTATACACCTGAAGATACCCCTTATTGCTGGTGTTCTGTTTCTGTTATATAGGTATCTGCAGAAGTTAAAGTGGGTGTTGTGTGCCTCATGCACAGTATACACCTGAAGGTACCCCTTATATTGCTGGTGTTCTGTTTCTGTAATATGGGCATCTGCAGCAGTTTAAGTGGGTGTTGTGTGCCTCCTGCACAGTATACACATGAAGATATCCCTTATTGCTGGCGTTCTGTTTCTGTGATACAGGCATCTGCAGCAGTTAAAGTGGGTTTTGTGTGCCTCCTGCACAGTATAAGCCTGAAGCTACCCTTTATTACCCGTGTTCGGTTTCTGTAATACAGGCATCTTCATCAGTTAGAGTGGGTGTTCTGTGCCTCCTGCACAGTATACACCTGAAGATACCCCTTATTTCTCTTTGTTCTGTTTCTGTAATGCAGGCATCTGCAGCATTTAAAGTGGGTGTTGTGTGCCTCCTGCACAGTATACACCTGAAACTACCCTTTATTGCTGGTGTTCTGTTTCTGTGATACAGGCATCTGCAGCAGTTAAAGTGGGTTTTGTGTGCCTTCTGCACAGTATACACCTGAAGCTACCCTTTATTAGACATGTGCATTCGTTTTCTTCCGAATGCATTTTCGTCCGAATTTCAGCTATTTTCGTTTTCGTTTTGACAAACGATAACGAAAGCACAAAATCCAAAAAACGAAAGATCCGACATAAATAAATGCTTTATTTTCGTTTTCATTGTTACAACAGTTCGATATAGAATAGGAGATTCAACATGACTCTGACAATAACAATCTGTCTATAGAACCTGTGGTCGAATGTGCCTAACCTTACCTCTATTAGTCCAAGATTATATAGAGAAAATATTCGACAGAGAAAAAAGATTTGACAGAGAGAAAAGATTCTGCAAGTTACTGTCCTAAAAATTGTTTGGGGACCCGGGTCCTGCCCCAGGGGACATGTATCAACGCAAAAAAAAGTTTTAAAAACGGCCGTTTTTTCGGGAGCAGTGATTTTAATAATGATTAAAGTGAAACAATAAAAGTGTAATATTCCTTTAAATTTCGTAGGGGGGGGGGGGGGTTGTCTATAGTATGCCTGTGAAGGGGCGCATGTTTCTGGTGCTTAGAACTGTCCCTACACAAAGTGTCATTTATGCAGGAAAAAAAGTCCTTTAAAATCACTCGTAGCTATTATGAATTGTCGGCTCCATAATACAGAGAACACTCATTGAAAGTCATTGATAAAAATTAAATAAATAAATAAATAAAAAGCGTGGGGGTCCCCCAAATTCAATTACCAGGCCCTTCAGGTCTGGTATGGATATTAAGGGGAACCCTGCCTCAAATTTAAGAAAAAATTTGACGTGCGGGTCCCCCTAAAAATCCATCCAGCAGCCCCCCCCTCCATCCTGAACCGTACCAGGCCACATACCCTCAACATTGGGAGGATGCTTTGGGGGTCTGTGACCCCTCAAAGCACCTTGTCCCCATGTTGATGAGGACAAGGTCCTCATCCCCACAACCCTGGCCAGTGGTTGCGGGGGTCTGCGGGCGGGGGGCTTATCAGAATCTGGAAGCCCCCTTTAACAAGGGGACCCCCAGATCCCGCCCCCCCCGTTTGAAATGGTAAGGGGGTACAAAAGTACCCCTACCATTTCACAAAGAAAGTGTAAAAAATAGTTAAATAAGACAAACACACTTTTGAAAAATGCCTTTATTAAAAATAAAAAAAAATTAAAAAAAGATTCCAGCGGGGGTAATCCACTCTTGCTATCCAGCGACGGACGGTCATCTCTCCAGCGATGGCTCATCTGAATCAGCCGCAGCGAATCCATCCTTCTTCTGTCTCCACGGAGGAGACACTGCAAGGATTCCGGCGGCCTGACGTTTCTTATATACGGAGGGCGGGGCCACCCGTCACCTGACCCCACCCCCCTCTGACGCAGGGGGAAACCGGGGTTTCCTGTGACGTATGGGTGACACCGTACCCCTCTGATGTAACACAGGCAGGTTTCCATTACATCAGAGGGGGGCGGGGTCACCCATACGTCACGGGGAACCCCGGGTTTCCCCTTGCGTCAGAGGGGGGCGGGGTCAGGTGACGGGAGGCCCCGCCCTCCGTATATAAGAAACGTCAGGCTGCCGGAATCCCTGCAGTGTCTCCTCCGTGGAGACAGAAGAAGGATGCTGCGCTGATTCAAATCAGCCATCGCTGGACCCCGGAGAGATGATCGTCCGTCGCTGGATAGCAAGAGTGGATTACCGCCGCTGGAATCTTTTTTTTATTTTTTTTATTTTTAATAAAGGAATTTTTCAAAAGTGTGTTTGTCTTATTTAACTATTTTTTACACTTTCTTTGTTAAATGGTAGGGGTACTTTTGTACCCCCTTACCATTTCAAACAGGGGGGAGCCGGGATCTGGGGGTCCCCTTGTTAAAGGGGGCTTCCAGATTCTGATAAGCCCCCCGCCCGCAGACCCGCACAACCACCGGCCAGGGTTGTGGGGATGAGGCCCTTGTCCTCATCAACATGGGGACAAGGTGCTTTGAGGGGTCACAGACCCCCAAAGCATCCTCCCAATGTTGAGGGTATGTGGCCTGGTACAGTTCAGGAGGGAGGGGGGGCGCTCTCTCGTCCCCCCTCTTTTCCTGCGACCTGCCAGGTTGCGTGCTCGGATAAAGGGTCTGGTATGGATTTTTAGGGGGACCCCCACATCAATTTTTTTTTTAAATTTGACGCGGGGTTCCCCTTAATATCCATACCAGACCTGAAGGGCTTGGTAATTGAATTTGGGGGACCCCCACGCTTTTTTTTTATTTATTTATTTATTTTTTTATCAATGACTTTCAATGAGTGTTCTCTGTATTACGGAGCCGACAATTCATAATAGCTGCGACAGATTTTTTAAAGGACTTTTTTTCCTGCATAAATGACACTTTGTGCAGGGACAGTTCTAAGCACCAGAAACATGCGTCCCTTCACAGGCATACTATAGACACCCCCCCCCCCCCCCCACTACGAAATTTAAAGGAATATTACACTTTTATTGTTTCGCTTTAATCATTATTAAAATCACTGCTCCTGAAAAAACGACCGTTTTTAAAACTTTTTTTTGCATTGATACATGTCCCCCGGGGCAGGACCCGGGTCCCCAAACACTTTTTAGGACAGTAACTTGCAAATTAGTCTTTAAAATTAGCACTTTGGACAGGGGGGTGTGGCCGGATGGAGATGGGTGTGAGTGAGTGAGAAGGAGTGTGAGTGTGTCCGAACTCTCTGCCTCCGCCCTGTGATTAGAGGAATGTAACCCGCTGATGGCTACAGCTGCTGCTTCCTGATTACCCCTGCTGGAGCTCCGTAATGAGCGTTCGGATCTGGAGCGTGTGCTATCACTACTGCTGGCCAGCGCTGACGGAGACTGCAGAGAATATCCGAGGAGGGTCCAGCGGAAGGCTTCGCTATCGCGAGATCCCGGTCGGAGATCCGAAGTTAGACGAACCCTGGGTAGCTGCATAAAGACATGCGGAGAGGGCTCTGCGACTGCCTCGGACTGATATAAGATCCCCCGGTGACATTCGCTAGACTAGCTGACGGTAATCCTGGCCTTGGAATGGTGAGATATGCTAGGTAGCCTAGCGGAACTGATGATAGAACCTGTGTGGAGGAGACTGTAGTCTTGTCAGTAATAGACAGTGGAGAGGTGCATGGGTTTTCCCTGTTTGGACGAAATGTTTGCTTTTTTCCACCTGCTTTTCTTTTGTTAACTGACAACTGAAGAGAGCTTGCTCCACAACATAATTAACGCGGGACTTTGGCACTGCGCGGCAGGTGGATTGGCTGGCTCCCTCCCCTCAGGTTTTCTTGAATTAAAAGCTGGGTTTCTTGCTGAGGAGACTTGACTTAGCGATATAAACCACCATTTTACTATCCTCAGCTGGCTTAGCGATCCTGTATGCAGACTTTACCATGCTTAGTAAGAGAGCTGTGGAAGATATGCCCCATGGGGAGGGGAATCAAAAAACGCGTGCTGCCAAAGAAAAATTAAATCAAGCCTCTGCGGCTTTAAAACTTGAGCGCTTTGCACATGCGACTTCCCCAGGCAGGAAATTACAACACCATCCGCCAGGCCAATCTAAAACGCAGGGGTCATTGGGGGACAGGAAAAGCGCAGGTCACTCTCCACCAGATCTTGGTACCCTACCGCCAGGAGGTGGGGAAGGTTAGTTACCTCAGGAGGAAAGCAGGATGGCCCAAAAATCTGAGGGGGGTGGTGAACCTACTCTACGGGAGATATTGCTGGCGGTGTAAGAGTTCTATTTCTGGCCTGGATAGTCAATTAAGAAATATCCAAAATGATCTGGATGCTATGAGCCAACTATTAAGTAACACCATTGACAGAACAAATGCTCTCGAGGGAAGATTAAGCATGGTGGAAGACGAACTATCCCCCCTGCAGGAAAAAATAGCTACACTCCAGAAACAAATTGTCGCACAGGCATCCAAAATTGATGACATGGACAATAAGAACCGCAGGAATAATGTGTGACTAATTGGCCTGCCAGAGGGAAGCGAGGGTTCTAACCCCATAATTTTTTTGGAAAACTGGTTTAAGGAATTACTGGGAGATGTCTCCTTCTCCTCGCCCTCCTGCATCGAAAGAGCCCACAGAGTTCCTCCTAGATCCCATCTAGTAGAGGGACGCTGCAGGCCAATGATATTGAAATTCATCAATTATAATGATCGAATGATCTTGATGCGGAGGATTAGGGGATTAGGAGACATCTTTTATAAGGGGATTAGGGTATCATTTTATCCAGATTTTTCATTGGACTTACAGAAACAGAGAGCGGAGTTTATTCCTGTTAAACGCACCCTGCAAAAGCACAAGATAATGTATGCCTTATTGTATCCAGCCCGACTCCGTGTGTCTGCTCTGGGCTCAACATTTTTTTTTAATTCCCCGCAGGAGGCTGTGAACTGGCTGGAGGAATACAAGGAGACTCTTTAATGATGCTTAGAGCCGGCCTGTACTAGTTTTTGTGGGGGGAGGGGAAGGAAAGGGAAAGGAAAATTCCTTTTTTTTTGTATTATTAATGCTTAATAGGGTGGAGTAGGAAAGCTGATGGACACAATGATTGGGGTTAATGTACCACGAGTAATTGAACACTGCAGGGTGATCCATATTGTGTATAAAGATATGGCTATAGGTGTGGTGGGAAGACGGGGGTGTGGGGTTGTGGGGTTGTTCGGGGGTTGCAAGGGGGAATGCAAACTTGGGTATGTATATTATTGGAAATAACTTTACTTATGAACCCATCTCGGTGGAGGAATGGGAAGCTACAATGTTGCTACTCGTTGCTTGAGTGAGATGGGTAAAATGATATAACAAACTGATTAGTTTGGGGATGGGGTAAAGCATTATGGATTATAGAGCACTGCGATATCACAAGGCGAATTAATAGTTTACATAAATCTTGCACTAGAAGTGGTTAATGCGGTTTATTAGTTGAGTCGGGAGGGTGGGATTTGAGGGGAGGGTTGGGGGGGGGGAACATATATATTTTAAGGGTAAATAATGTTGTATAATAATAATATTGTGATTACCGAGTTTTTGAAGCTACAGCAGCAAGTGTGTTAAATGGGTGTGGTAAGACCATGTGAGGGGGTGGGGAGTTTGGACACTCTTGAATGGGGTATGATTATACCGGCTACAATCGAGACCCCTAGGGGTGGCTCTGATGGGCAGGGTTGGGTGGGGGGAGGGAGGGAGGGAGGGGAGTCTTCGAACACGTGCTGTGAGCAACGGGGTGGTGATGGGGGACAGGTTGGGACGGGGAGAGGTGTTGGGGAGAGGAAGCGGTTCCCTCCCCCCTCACCCTCTCTTCTCCATGGGCATAACAATCACTGGAGCTGATGGGTAGGTGGAATATAACTTCGTGGAATGTGAGGGGCCTGGGAGACCCTAAGAAAAGGGTGACTGTGATGTTGGAGATGGAAGGAAAGGGACCTGGTTTGCTTTTTCTACAGGAAACCCACCTAACCCCAACCACGGCCTCTTTGTTACATAATCGGTAATTCCAGGCATATTATCATTCCTTCTATTCATCGTATTCTCGCGGTGTGAGTGTGTTAGTTTGGAAGGGTATAGATTTTTTATGTAAAGAGTCTCAGATAGATGGGGAGGGGAGATTTGTCTTCTTGCATTGCTTGGTGGCTGGGCAAGAATATGTTCTAGCGAATATCTATATACCTCCTCCTTTTAGGTTAGAGGTTATGGATAAACTTCTCATGTTTAGCTTGGGTAAAATGGGCGTCCCATGGATAATAGCCGGTGATTTCAATGAAATCATAGATAAGCATCTGGACAGATTCCCTTGTCCAGCTGGGAACAGAACAGGTCGATTACATGAATTTCTATCGGAAGTTGGTTTAAGGGACATCTGGCGTATGCGACATCCTCAGGATAGGCAGTATTCCTGTTTTTCCAGTACCCACCAGACGCTATCAAGAATAGACATGGGTTTGGGGAATAAAGAGGCAGTTGGGTTGGTGGCAGACATAGAATATGGGGTACGTGGGATTTCAGATCATTCCCCCTTGGTTATAACTTTGAATATGGGAGAGTGCGCCCCACCGAGAGAGTGGAGAATAAACCCCGCTTGGTTGGAGCTAATTGATAGCTCCAACCTTTTAGGGGATCAAATAGGGGAATTTCTCCAGATTAACAGAGGGACAGCGGCACCTGGAATAGTTTGGGACTCCCTAAAAGCCTTTTTTAGAGGAATACTCATACAGAAAATTGCAATAACAAAACGGGAAGCTCGAGACCAAGAGGGGAAAATTAGAAATGATGTTATCCAGGCCGAGAGAGAGTTTGTGGAGGACCCGTCGCCGGGGAAACAACAGACCTGGGTGGATAGCCAACAGATATATAAAATGGCACTTCTAAAAAGGGTAGAGAACCAACGTATTTTCCAACGTCAATATTATTTTGGCGAAGGGGAGAAGGTGGGTCGAGTTCTCTCCTTATTGGTTCAAACTAATGGCCCCACTACAGCAATACAGGCAATTAAAACACAGAAGGGTGACCTTGTCTCTAGGCCTCCCGAGATTATGAAGGTACTTAGTGACTATTATAGAACATTATATAAATCAACCATACAGGATTGTGAGGGCTTGGCCACTAATTTCCTGCACCAAACAGCTATCCCTATGCTTTAAGACCAGGATAAATTGAATCTAGACTCACCACTTACTTTGGAAGAACTAAAATGCGCGATGAGCAGTATGCCTAATTATAAATCTCCTGGCCCTGATGGGCTTCCAGTAGAAATTTATAAACGATATAGTGAACAGCTGATGCCGGCACTACTGGAAACGTTAAACCATGCATTAGAGGCGGGGGAGCTCCCCGCTTCAATGCTGGAGGCTAATATCACTTTAATTCTCAAAGAGGGGAAGGATCAACAAGAAGTCTCGTCATATCCCTGTTATGTTCAGATGTAAAAATCCTAGCCAAGGTCCTAGCAACCCGGTTAAATAGCTATATTCATAAATTAATACATCCAGACCAGTCCGGGTTTATCCCGGGCAGAACAACTAATACTAATATTAGGAGGGTTTTTCTAAATTTACAAATACCTAGAGACAATGATAACCCAGGTGCCATACTAGCTTTGGACGCTACCAAAGCCTTTGACAGCCTGGAGTGGGGCTATCTTTGGGGCGTATTGGAACGAATATCACAGTATTCATCACAGCCAGGGGTTCCATAGCCAACACGAACAAGAGGGGAGACAACGGGCACCCCTGCCTCGTACCCCTTTCTAGATGAAACGTATCGGAGAATAGAGTCCCCAATTTAATCTTGGCCCTAGGTCCCCTATATAGTAATTTCCAATACGGAAGTATTCCGGCGCGGACTAGAGGAGGAGAAGCTGGCCTTATTTGCAGACGATGTCCTGTTCTTTATTGGCGATGTGAGCTCTACTCTGAACAGTGTAGTACGGCTGATGGAGGAATTTGGGCAACAATCAGGTTTGGTTATTAACTGGAGTAAATCAGCCCTTATGCCATTGTCGGAGTCTGGAGATCAAACATTGCCTACAGTTGTGGGACTAGAAGTGGTACCCAAGTTGAAATACTTGGGTGTCTGGATTCCTAGAGATATAAATCGGTATGTTGAGGAGAATCTGGTACCACTACTGGCGAAACTGAAGCAGAAGGTCAATAACTGGTGTCGCCTCCCCCTGTCTGTGGTGGGACGCTGCAACCTAGTAAAAATGATTTGGCAGCCACAGATCTTATATATCCTTTCACAATTCCCCAGTCTGGATTAACCAGAAGTGGTTCAACAGACTGGAGGGATTGATTTGTGAATTAATATGGAAAAAGAGACAGCCTCGGATTCGGCTGCGGACACTGCAGCTCCCTGTGGAAAAGGGAGGAGTAGCGATACCGCATCCAAGAACTTACTTTCTATCAGCCCAGCTCCAGTATTTAACTGGGGCTGGACTGGAGGGGGGTTACTGTCCGAATCATAAATTGATGATTAATAAAGCATATCATAAAACCTTAGTTGAAGTTTTGGAGGCCAACTCATTTGCTTGTAAATGCCCTACTAATGTTTTGGCGAGGAAAGTATGGCAGATAGCCAAGCAACTCCTGGGCTATGAGGGAGTAACTGAGTATACTCCCCTATGGAACAATGGAGAATTGGCCGAATTAAATAGTATAGATCGGCCCCTGGAGTGGGAGAGGAGCGGGATTAGTAGACTGGTGCATCTCTATCAGGGGAATATTATGAAATCTTTCGAAGGTCTTCGTCAGGAATTTGGTATCTCTAACAAAACATTTTATATATATTTGCAAGTGAGACACGGGATACAAGCACAGTACGGCACACTTGTTATTGAGAGGGTGAAGAGCCCCCTGTTCCAGGGATTCCTCGAGCGAGGACAAACAAAGGGTCAGATTTCTAGTTTATATATAAAACTCAAGGATAAAATCCTGAATGGAGAGGGACCGGATAAGAGCAGGAGGGGATGGGAGGAAGACTTGGGACCAATTGGGCAAGAGCAATGGGATGAGATCCTAGCTCAAGGGAACCTGGTGTCTATCTTCCCATCGCAGTGCATGTCCCACAAGCTCTTTCTTTATAGGGCATATTACACCCCTAAAAAAATGTTGAAGATACAGTAAGTAGAAAGTCTAATGGTGAGTGCCCTAGATGTGGAGCACCAGGGGATCTGCTCCATATGGTATGGAAGTGCCCAAAATTATATTGGTACTGGATAGAAATCGTACATAGAATTAACAGGATCTTTAATACCACCCTGGAACCAGAAGCTAAGACTTGTTTATTAGGGATTATGGAAAGGGGTAGAATCTCTGCTGTAACAAAAATATCTATATTAAGATGCCTGTATCAGGCCAGACGCTTAATTGCGATGAACTGGCAGGCAAAGAACCCCCCAGCACTGCAAGCATGGATAAATGCCATAAACTCTACAATTTGGTGTGAACGAGCAATGTTTATTAGACAAAACAACTTAAAAAAATTCAAGCTGCTATGGAATCCATGGTTGGGAGATATTGGTTACCCCCCAGACGAGATAGTGGAGGATGGGACTTAAGGCGTACCCACTCGGCTCAGGCTTGGCGTGGTTTGGGAGCTTTCCGGATGCTCCTTATCTCTGTTCCTGAAGGGACCTGCCACTCCTTTACCGGCTAGCCACAATAGGCTTGGCTGGACTTAACAGCACGTGTTCGAAGAACAGGGTTTTGGGGGGGGGGGGATAGATTTGTAGGTGTGTTAGGGACAACTAGAGTGTTATGTATGATTGCGCCTGCGGCGCTAAGTAAATTTTTGAAGGAAAAATCTGTATTTCTTGTTGTGATATGTATACTTTTTCTATGTTTGGAAAATCATGCTTTATGTATGTATAAACCAAATCTTTTTTTTTTAATAAAAAGCAATTAAATAAAAAATAAAAAAAATTAGCACTTTATATTTTGAACGTTGGAGTCCCATAGACTTTAATAGGGTTCTAAAGTATGCTATATACTAGCTCCGTCGAATCTTCTTTATACATTCGACAGACACCATAAGCCTTCAAAGACAGATTCGATCGTAATTCATGTGGATTTTCGGACGAATGCAATTTTTGAACGAAAAACGAAATAAATAAAAACTAATTTCGGGGGTAACTAAATAAATTAAGTTTTCGGACGAAAACAAAATTCTGAAACAAAATATTTTACTCTGCACATGTCTACAAATCATTAGTAAGACCTCATCTGGAATATGCCATTCAGTTTTGGGCACTGTGACAGAACCGATCCCACACTCCGATTGAGTGCTTCCGTCAGTATACCGCTTCCTAAGTCTGAATATAGAGATCAGATATTCCAACCGCTCACAAGCACAAAGCAAGACAACACTCGCTTAGCTGCTCAACATGGACTCCTTTATTAGAACCAAAATGCCAAGTATTTATAATACAGTAGAAGACTAAAACCTAACCTAATCAGGATGAGCTAATTATCTAAATCAACACTCAGACTAGTTGACTGAGGGATAAGACTTTTCGGCTCCTAGCTCACTAACAATTCAATAAACATTACCATAAACATAAACACAGGGTTAATTAGCACAAACAAAAATGTGTGAATACTCCTACAAGCCAGACTAGACTCATTTACACAACACACAGGTGGCTGGAGTTCATGACATTAGCATCTAACAGTTTGTGTTGTCCCAACAGCATGAGGCAACACACATTATATAAACATATATACAGCATTGAATCTGACTAGCACAGATTATAGTGGGGTTCTCATTCACCCTGTGCCCCTTAAAATCCAGGGCCCATAATCAGTCGGCAAGAGGCTCGCATTCAGTACTCTCAAAAAGCCTGTGTCCCGGCTAGGTCTGTCACAGGCACCAGTTCTCAAAAAGGATATCAGGGAACTGGAGAAAGTGCAGAGAAGAGCAACCGGAGCTCAGCTATGAGGAAAGATTAGAGGAACTGAATTTTTTCTCTACTGAGAAGAGATTAAGGGGGATATGATCAACATGTACAAATATATAAGGAATCCATATAGTGAACTTGCTGTTGAGTTATTCACTTTACAGTCAACACAGAGGACAAGGGGGCACTGTTTACTTCTAGAGGAAAAGAGATTTCATCTCCAAATACGGAAAGGTTTCTTCACAGTAAGCCCACGTACACACGGTCGGAGATTTTGCCAACCAAATCCATTGGATTTTGCCCGTTGGATTTAGTCCGACGGATTGTGTCCGAAACTGTTGCATACACACGGTCGGGCCAAGTTGGCGAAAAATCAGATCTTTCAGAACGGGATGACGTAATTTAGTTACGATGGGACTACATTCAGGCTAGTAGCCAATAGCTTTGATGTAGGAATTTGATCTGAGCATGCGTGGCACTTGGTCCGATGAAAATGCTTTACACATGATCGGATTAGGTCCGTCCGGCCCAGTTGGTCGGGAAATATTTCCAACATGTTGGAAAATTGGGTCGGACGGAGATTCGGATGGAATCAGTCCGATGCATACCACACACAGTTGGATTATCCGACGACACGGTCCGATAAGACTCATTCTGACAGATTCTCCGACCATGTGTACAAGGGCTTAGAGCTATGAAAATGTGGAATAGACTCCCTGCAGAGGTGGTTCTGGCCAGCTTAGTAGATTGCTTTAAGAAAGGCCTGAATTATTTCCTAAATGTACATAATATAACTGGGTACTGACAATTATAGGTAAAGTTGATCCAGGGAAATTCTTAATGCCTCTCGGGGGATCAGGAAGGAATTTTTCCCCTGCTGTAGCAAATTGGATCATGCTCTGCTGGGGTTTTTTGCCTTCCGCTGTATCAACTGTGGGTATAGAACTGGGTATATGGGATTGTATGATATTATTATTATTTTTTTATTTTTTTTAATGGTTGAACTGGATGGACTTTTGTCTTTTTTCATCCTGACAAACTATGTTTCTGTTTCTGTTATAAAATTTTGAAAAAAAAATCTTTCTTCATATATTTAGGCCAAAATGTATTCTGTTCCATTCATTTGGTGAAAATTTCCAAAATCAGTGTATATTATCTGTGTGAAAGTTATAGAGTCCACAGGCTATGAGATATATTGTATATGTGAGAATCGATCAATCCTGATGTAGTGACGGCCGATCTCATTTCCTGAGGCCCTAAAATGCACTGATTGAAGCTCTGACCCCGATGTTCATTGTGTTTGTATTGTTCTTCCTGCAGACAGTGAAAACTGCATGAAATGTCCTGATGAAGAATGGCCAAATAAGAAGAAGGATCGGTGTGTTCCAAAATTGGTGGAATTTCTCTCCTACACTGATGACACCATTGTTGTAGTATTTTCAGCTGTCTCCATCCTCTGTTGTCTTCTGACTGGTTTAATATTGGGGATATTTATACATTACCAGGACACCCCCATTGTTAAAGCCAATAACCGGAACCTGAGCTATCTTCTCCTGGTCTCCATCATGCTGAGCTTCCTCTGTGTCTTCTTGTTCCTCGGCCATCCAGTAGATGTGACCTGCATGCTCCGTGTCTCCTCTTTTGGTGTCATCTTCTCAGTTGCCGTCTCTTCTCTACTTGCCAAAAGTATCATGGTGTGTATTGCTTTTAAAGCCACCAAACCTGGGAGCCCCTGGAGGAAATGGATGGGAGCCAAACTACCGACTTTTATCATTGGTGTCTTATCACTGGTTCAAGTCTTAATCTGTGTCACTTGGTTGTCTATTTCTCCTCCCTTCCAGGATCGGGACACTCACTCTTATCAGGGGAAGGTCATCATTCAGTGTAATGAGGGTTCAGTTATCGGCTTCTACTCTGTCCTGGGATATATGGGGCTTCTGGCAGCTGTGAGTTTCATTATCGCTTTTTTAGCCAGGACATTACCGGACAGTTTTAATGAAGCCAAGTACATCACCTTCAGCATGCTGGTGTTCTGCAGTGTCTGGATCGCCATGATCCCGGCCTATCTGAGCACCAGAGGGAAATACATGGTGGCTGTGGAGATTTTTGCTCTAATAGCCTCAAGCTCTGGACTTCTTGGTTGTATATTTTTCCCAAAATGTTACATAATTCTGTTCAGACCTGACCTGAATACAAAAACATTTATCCACTAATAAGTATGGAGCAACGCTGGGCTACCAGTAGTTATAGCATTATATCTATTATTGTTATTTGTAGTATTTTGCTAATGTATTGAGAATGAAAATTATTAAATCTGAACATTTCATACTTACCTCTTAGGTGGACGGTGGGTTTCATTTTTGTTCTGCACACTGCTGGGATCAGACATGTTGGGTTTGTTGGAATCCTTGTTTCCTGTGGAGTGTAGTGGTTCCTCCCACCAGCCGTTACATCATTGGAGAAGAGTGTTATCACTTAGTGAGGAGGAACCACAGTGACCAGAGGGGGACAAAGTATCAAAAACAACCTAAAGTGACAGATACCTGAGACACCCATCAAGAGAGGAAGAAGTCACCCACCACCTTCCAGAAAGATTAAATAATGATAACATTTTAGTTGTGGGATCAAATATCTATATAGATGTATCTGTCTATATTAATAATTATATTTTTATTAGTGAATTCTAAAATTATTATTAATGCAAGGTAAAATTGATGAGAGCACGTTCTCAGTAATTTCACATTTTAAGTGATAGGTTGATTTCATTTTAAAGAACTTTTATGTTATAGGATCTAATCAGGGCTTTTTTTCTCAGAGATTAGGTGCAGGAACTCCCGTCTCCCAAGTAAGCCCTTGTCTCCGCCCCCTGCCCACCTCCAAGCACCATCCCTTGTCTCCACACCTACCCACCCCCAAGTACCATCCCTTGTCTTCACCTGCAAGCACCATCAGTTTTCTCCACCCTTTGCCCACCTCCAAGCGCCATCCCTTGTCTCCACCCCGACCCAGCTCCAAGCACCATCCCTTGTCTCCATCCCCTACCCACCTCCAAGCATCATCCTTTGTCTCCACACCCTACCCACCTCCAAGCACCATTCCTTGTCTCCACCCCAACCCACCTCCAAGCACCATCCCTTGTCTCTACCTTTACCCACCTCCAAGCACCATCCCTTGTCTCCACCTTTACCCACCACCAAGCACCATCTCTTATCTCCACCCCCTACCCACCTAGAAGCACAATTCCTTGTCTCCACCCCCTACCCACCTCTAAGCACCATTCCCTGTCTCCACTTCCTACCCACCTCCAAGCACAATCCCTTGTCTCCACTCTGACCCACCTCCAAGCCCCATCCCTTGTCTCCACCCCCTACCCACCACCAAGCACCATCCCTTGTCTCCACCTTTACCCACCACCAAGCACCATCCCTTGTCTCCACCTTTACCCACCACCAAGCACCATTCCTTGTCTCCACCCCCTACTCACCTCTATATACCATTCCTTCAACTCGAACACCAGCTGTTCACCTGTTTGGCGAATTCCGAACGTTATGGGCCATTCACCCAAATTCGAGTGGCACTGATGGCCCATA
Organism: Lithobates pipiens; assembly: GCF_037356315.1. Classification (NCBI taxonomy): domain Eukaryota; kingdom Metazoa; phylum Chordata; class Amphibia; order Anura; family Ranidae; genus Lithobates; species Lithobates pipiens. Next base: position 4,966,739 of record NW_027507785.1, on the reverse strand, counting down.
ATGCACTGCGGCATCGCAGTGCATTGCTGGCTGATGATTAGCCAAGCATGCACAATGACCCGCATGCTTGGCCAATCACAGTGCTGTCAGTGAAGAGAGCCATAATTGGCCACAGGCAGGATGCCTGTGGCCAATTAGGGCTCAGGGGTTTAGTATACGCCTCACACTATATAAGGCCACCTGTGTGGCAGCCTTGCGTAGTGTGTTGCGGCTCATAGAGAGAGATAGATGGAGAGACCTTGTCTTAATTTCATTTGAAGCTATTGCAATTACAGTCGGTGTATTGTACCCCCTGCACAGTGTACACCTGAAGCTACCCCAATTGCTGGTGTTGTTTATGTCCTATATTACAGGCAGCTGCAGCAGTTACAGTCAGTGTATTGTGCCCCCTGCACAGTGTACACCTGAAGCTTCCACAATTGCTGGTGTTGTTCTGGTCCTATACCACAGGCAGCTGCAGCAGTTACAGTCAGTGTATTGTGCCCCCTGCACAGTGTACACCTGAAGCTACCCCAATTTCTGGTGTTGTTCTGGTCCTATATCACAGGCAGCTGCAACAGTTACAGTCAGTGTATTGTGCCACTTGCACAGTGTACACCTGAAGCTACCCCAATTGCTGGTGTTGTTCCGGTCATATACCACAGGCAGCTGCAGCAGTTACAGTCAGTGTATTGTGCCACCTGCACAGTGTACACCTGAAGCTACTCCAACTACTCGTGTTGTTCTGGTCCTATATCACAGGCAGCTGCAGCAGTTACAGTCAGTGTATTGTGCCACCTGCACAGTGTACACCTCAAGCTACCTCAACTGCTGGTGTTGTTCTGGTCCTATACTACAGGCAGCTGCAGTAGTTACAGTCAGTGTATTGTGACACCTGCATAGTGTGCACCTAAAGCTACCCCAATTGCTGGTGTTGTTCTGGTCCTATACCACAGGCAGCTGCAGCAGTTACAATCGGTGTATTGTGTCACCTGCACAGTGTACACCAGAAGCGACCCCAATTGCTGGTGTTCTTCAGATCCTATACCATAGGCAGGCAGCTGCAGTAATTACAGTCTGTGTGCTGTGTCATCTGCACAGTGTTCACCTAAAGCTACCCCAATTGCTGGTGTTCTGCTGATCCTATACCGCAGGCAGCTCCAGTAATTACAGTCGGTGTTCTTTGTCATCTGCACAGTGGGCACCTAAAGCTACCCCAATTGCTGGTGTTCTTCAGATCCTTTACCACAGGCAGGCAACTGCAGTAATTACAGTCTGTGTACTGTGTCATCTGCATAGTGTGCACCTAAAGATGCCCAACTTGTTGGTGTTCTGCTGATCTTATACTGCAGGCAGCTCCAGTAATTACAGTCAGTGTATTATATCATCTGCACAGTGTGCACCTAAAGCTACCCTAATTGCTGGCCCCACGCCTTTCCTTTTTTAAATTTGGGTACAAGGTTCTGCAGGACATTACAGGACATTAGCACTGCTGGAGCGGAGGAAGAAGGAGGGGTGCATGCTGTTTGGGGGTAGCTGACAGTGGGTAGCTGACAGAGGAGGGGGGTAGCTGAAAGAGGAGGAGGGGGTAGCTGACAGAGGGGAGGGGCTAGCCAACAGAGGAGAGGGGTAGCTGTCAGAGAAGGGGGATAGCTGACAGAGGAGGGGAGATAGCTGACAGAGGAGGGGGTAGCTGATAGATGATGGGGTAGCTGACAGAGGAGGGGGGAGCTGACAGGGGGTAGCTAACAGAGGGGGTTGTACCTGACAGAGTAGGGTGGTAGCTCACAGTGGAGGGGTGGATGACAGAGGAGGGGGGTGGCTGACAGAGATGAGGTGAAGTAGTGCAGGATCAGTGGCACAAAAAGAGATTCCAAAGGGCACTTGTTGTGGTAGAGTAGGAAACGGTAGCTTTCATCTGCGAGTGGAAGCAGGAGTATGGCGCCTTGTACCTGAGGCGGATGATGATGGCGGAGGCCGTTGGTGTAGCGGATCCGGTGGCGAGGTGGTGATTAAGCCCCAGTTGATCATGCGCTTGATACCATCTTTGGGAGTGAAATGGTGGTACTCTGATTCTGGTGCATAACTATCAGCTTGGTAGGGAAGCCCCACTTGTACGGAATGTTGTTCTTCCTGAGGGTTGCTGTGGTCTGAGCAAACTCTCTTCTTTTCTGAGCAGTGGCAGCAGAGATGTCAGCGTACAGGGACACCGGTGAGTAGGGATCAGGAAGTGGAGAAGTGGATCTGGCAGCCGCCATGATCTTTTCTTTCACTTGGAAGAAGTGGATACGCGCTAGTACATCTCTGGGCACGGATGCAGGGAGGTGGTTGGGTTTAACAAGTCGATGTGCTCGGTCTATGACCATGTCATTTTGTCGCATTTGAGGTATAAGTGAGAGGAATAATTGTTGTATGTAGGGGGTCAAATCTGGGGGTTTAACCGACTCCGGTATCCCTCTAAATTTAATGTTATTCCTTCTCGAGCGATCTTCTAAATCTGCGACTTTGGCTTGCAGATAGTGAATCTCATCAGAGTGATGATCATGCATGTCCGCCATTTCGTTGTAGGCAGCAGTGTGTTCAGTGAGTAGCTTCTCGATATCCTCTGTGCGATCTTCAATTTGATTGATTCTAGAGTGGAGTGTGGAGATCGACGATCGTAATTTGTTACGGATATCATGTTGTAATGATAGCAGCATGAGCTTAAGCGTGTGCTCAGATGCCGGCTGGTCAGATACAGGCAGTGCAGCTAGGGAGTCATGGAGTGGCGGTTCAGGGCCTGCAGGGGCTGAGGTGTCCCAGTGCTGCTTCTTGATTAAAGGAGCCTTGGTGAGTGAGAGGACTGGGGGCTGTGCAGCTCTCTTACCTCTGTCAGCGGGCAAGGGTTGAGAGGTGCCGTCTGCAGCGGTGGAGCTATCCATCTCGTCTGGGATGATCAGCAGAGAGCTCTCAGCTTCAGTCAGTGAGGTGTGTGGCGGCGCGCCGGCACCATCTTGCGCCGTTAACATGTCAGCTCTCTGGAAGTAATGTATGAGGCGGTGGGGTTGAAGAGGGCCGGTACGTCCGCTTCTGGACATACCGATCGGGTGCCTCATGGTTCCACTCCTCTCTGGTGAAGGAGAGAGGGGGGAAGAGCTATTAACGATCGCTGGGAGTTGCTGTTTATCCTTTGGCTGAGCGGAGCTGAGGGATCAAGCGGCCATCTCAGTCCGCGGCTAGCCACGCGCCTGCAAAAACAATTTTTATAAATGATCAATCAGTGGGGAGAGGGTTTTTCAGGTGACTTTGGAAATAAAAAACTCTTCAATGCATGCTTGGGGGACACCTTAAGGCTGTACATGGTTTTATAGAACATAAAGAGTGATTTTTATTAGGTATTTTTTTTTCACAAATTGGAAATAAATTATAACGAAAAAGGGATTATCTGAATTTGAAAATGAATTTAAATTTGAATTAAAAATGAATTGGAATTTAAAAATTAGTTTAAAATTTGAAATGGAAACATATTGCAATCAATACAGTAAGGTATAAATGTGAAATATGATGATGATCCCTAATTAGGCTGCATAGTTAAGCTGGTTGAAAAAAAAAAGACACAAAAGTCCATCCAGTTCAATCAACTGAGAAAAAAGAAAAGAAAACCAATATACTTGAATAGAAAACCTCCATATACACTATCCAATACCCACAGGAAGGCAAACAAAACAAAACAAAACAAAAAAAAATATGATCTAATTTGCTCCAGCAGGGCAGATTAGAATAGAATAAAACTAAAAAGAGTATAGAAGAAATAGAATAGAATAGAAAAGAGCATAATGGAATAGATAAAACAGAATAGAAAATAGATATAGAAAATAAAAGAATAGAACAGAAAAGAGTAGATAGAATATATAAAACAGAGCAAGAATAGAAAATAAAAGAATATAATTGTGTAGAATAGAAAATAACAGAAAAAATAGAATACAATAAAATAAAACTGAAACATATATAGCCATCTTCTGAAATTCAAATTTCAAAATTATAATTTTGAAATTTAAATGTAAATTTAAATTTTGAATTGATTTGAAAGTAACAAATATACAAAATGAAACTGAATATATGAAATAAATTGCAAAAATTAGCCATTCTAACATAACGAATATAGAGAAACAAAATGATTAACTTAACGTCAAATACAAAACAAAACAAATTTTTACATCATGCACATCTCTGAAGTGTATACATTGAAAAAAATATATAAAGCTAATGCTATAAATTTCATACAAACTGCCATACTCTGTGTTTTGTACAAAGTTTAACACATGTAAACCCAGAGTGCACCAAATCACCTTCGAAGAACAAACCAAAAATTCCAGAGATGAGGCAGTTGTTTTACCAAAGCAGAACAAAAATTAGCTAAAATAAGCCATGTTTCAGAAACAACAGCCAAACACATTGCACAGTGGCTGGAGATTATGAAAGCAAATTATCTGGGCCTGGAGCCGGAATCTAAGAGGAAGAGGTTATTCAGGCTTTGTTTCTGAAATAACAACTATAGAGTGATGGTATCCATACATATTGTGTCGACTCACTGCACATTATACAGTGGTGTGAAAAAGTGTTTGCCCCCTTCCTCATTTCCTGTTCCTTTGCATGTTTGTCACACTTAAAGTGGGGTACCCCCTAAAAAAAAAAAATTAAAAGTCAGCAGCTACAAATACTGCAGCTGCTGGCTTTTAATAATCGGACACTTACCTGTCCCGGGTTCCAGCGATGCGGGGGAACGAAGCCCCCCCCCTCGCTCCCCGCTCCGCTCGCGGCGCCGTCATGCATACTGTGGGCACCCGGCTGTGGCTTCACAGCCGGGCACCCACTGCGCATGCGCGAGCGGCGCAGGGCGCCGTGATACGCCGTACAGTCACCTGGGACACGTGACAGGTCCCAGGTGAATGTGCGGCGCGAGGGGAAGTGATGTCACCAGCCCGGGCAATGAAGAAGGCAGACTACGAGGGACCCCCTAGCAACCGGTATTTAGAGGTGAGTAAAAAATTTTTTTTTTGCCAATTATTTTTTTTTGATTTTTTTTAAGATTTTTAAGTAGTTTTATTTTTTGGGGGGCAACTCCACTTTAAGTGTTTCGGAACATCAAACCAATTTAAACAATAGTCAAGGACAACACAAGTAAACACAAAATGCAATTTGTAAATGAAGGTGTTTATTATTAAAGGTGAAAAAAAATCCAAACCATCATGGCCCTGTGTGAAAAAGTGATTGCCCCCTAAACCTAATAACTGGTTGGGCCACCCTTAGCAGCAACAACTGCCACCAAGCGTTTGCGATAACGTGCAATGAGGCTTTTACAGCGTCCTGGAGGAATTTTGGCCCACTCATCTTTGCAGAATTGTCCTAATTCAGTTACATTAGAGGGTTTTCGAGCATGAATGGCCTTTTTAAGGTCATACCACAACATCTCAATAGGATTCAGGTCAGGACTTTGACTAGGCCACTCCAAAGTCTCCATTTTGTTTTTCTTCAGCCATTCGGTGGTGGACTTGCTGGTGTGTTTAGGATCATTGTCCTGCTGCAAAACCCAAGTTCGTTTCAGCTTGAGTACACGAACAGATCGTCGGACATTCTCCTTCAGGATCTCTTGGTAGTTCCTTTTATCACTGCAAGTCTTCCAGGTCCTGAAGCAGCAAAACAGCCCCAGACCATCACACTACCACCACCATATTTTACTGTTGGTATAATGTTCTTTTTATAAAATGCAGTGTTCCTTCTACGCCAGATATACTTGGACACACACCTTCCAAAGAGTTCCACTTTTGTCTCATCGGTCCACAGAATGTTGTCCCAAAAGTCTTGGGGATCATCAAGATGTGTTGTGGAGAAATTGAGACGAGCTTTGATGTTCTTTTTGCTCAGCAGTGGTTTTCTCCTTGGAACTCTGCCATGCAGGCCATTTTTGCCCAGTCTTTTCCTGATGGTGGAGGCATGAACGCTGACCTTAACTGAGGCAAGTGAGGCCTGCAGTTCCTTGGACGTTGTTGTGGGGTCTTTTGTGACCTCTTGGATGAGTCGTCGCTGCGCTCTTGGGGTAATTTTGGGCGGCCGGCCACTCCTGGGAAGGTTCACCACTGTTCCATGTCTTCGCCATTTGTGGATAATGGCTCTCACTGTGGTTCACTGGATTCCCAAAGCTTTGGAAATGGCTTTATAACCCTTTCCAGACTGATAGATCTCAATTACTTTCTTTCTCAATTGTTCCTGAATTTCTTTGGGTCTCGGCATGATGTGTAGTTTTAAGGATCTTCTGGTGGACCTTACTGTGTCAAGCAGCTCCTATTTAAGTGATGCCTTGATTGTGAACAGGTGTGGCAATAATCAGGCCTGGGTGTGGCTAGAGAAATTGAACTCAGGTGTGGACAACCACAGTTATAGTATGTTTTAACAAGGGGGGCAATCACTTTTTCACACAGGGCCATGATGGTTTGGATTTTTTTTCACCTTTAATAATAAACACCTTAATTTACAAATTGCATTTTGTGTTTACTTGTGTTGTCCTTGACTATTGTTTAAATTGGTTTGATGTTCCGAAACACTTAAGTGTGACAAACATGCAAAGGAACAGGAAATGAGGAAGGGGGCAAACACTTTTTCACACCACTGTAGAAGCATTTGTTCTTGTCCCTTTATTAACCTCTTCCCGCCAAAGGTACGTCATATGTCATCCTTGAATTATTTAGAAACACCAAACATTAAATATATTTTTACTGACAGACTCCATGGCAGCCTACGTGTGGGTTAACCCTGCCCCCTCTCCAATGCTATAGGACCCCCTTCCCATAAATTTGAGCTCATCACTAGAGACTGCGTTAATTTTTTGTCCTCCTCTTGGACCTATAAGATATGCACCTAAGTTTCCTCATGTCCGAAACGGTCGAATGAGCCTCGAGCGGGTCTATGTTTGGTATACCAACGGAGCGGTGTGGAGAGCCAAGGGCCCAGCCACAGGTGGGTGTGTGGCTTCAGGCATGTATGCCCCAAGTGGTGGGGGGCAGCCTGCGTATGCCCAGTGTTGTGGAAAATTTGATTGTATAACATTTTATTCTAGGATGTGTGTTTTATAGTTTGTCATCTGTCTCCCTGTGTCCGGTTTGATCGAGGAGCGCTCTAGCAGAGCGTACTTGGGTCAAATCGAGACCAGTGGTAAAAAGTCAGTATGAAAATCTTCTCATCGGATTTGAGACGTGTTCTTTGTGTCTGTGGATATTTGTAGGTACCAAGCGCAATGCGCTGGGCTTCTTGCCTTCAAATGAATATGGGCATTAGAGAAGCGAAGTCTACATAGCAAGATAGACATATTATTTTATCTCTGTGTGGCTACGTTATCCTTTTTGGATACATATCTGCTTTAATAAGAGGACATTGGTATCTGCCTTGTTAATATACTAGTACTGTATGTTAACAACACCAGTAGCAATGTCCCCCGCAGATTGTCTCAAGCTTTTAAGAATCATAATGAGCTCACCCCATACTGTTTACTTTGAAAGCACTATGGTCTGTGCGCCATACTGACTAAAAGGGGGCGTGTGCATTTCCTCGTGTGAATGCCCTCCCCTTTAATGTATTTCATTTCCTGTGATGTTATTATCTGTACTAAGGGAGTGCCTGCCTGTTGGGGGCAGGACTTCCTGTTTGTCATTCTTTGGGAGATAATAAAAGTCGATGTTGAGCCCCCAGGGGGGGCATAAGGATGGAACTGAGAACGTAGAAGGATGGTTGAGTCTGTTCATTAGGATGAATGTGTTGGAAGGTAAGCTAAAGCATTATATCATTAAGACGGAAATGGGTGCTTATTGGAAGCACAGCAGTAGATGGGGCTGTGTGCATAGCATATAGCCGAATTACCACGACACCAGGAGGAGACGTGCAAACACTACTGGCAAGGTTGGGATTCTTCATTTTTATTCTCCATGTAAGTACTTATGTAATTTATGTGTTTTCCCTTGACCTCCCTTCCCATGGCTCTTCCTGGCCCCTCATGGCACCTGGAGCACTTCTGCATTCAAGCGTGCAGTCTTCCTTCTGGGTCACGGCCACGGCGGGTTTGGGTGCATTCCGAGGCTGGGTTTGCGCAAGGCCCAGCGACCACATAGGCATCCTCTGGTAAATATACATGGCACAGGTGCTAGCGAAGGACACAGCAATGATGTCACCTGGGCGGGGGTTTTTAAAAAGCCTGTCAGCCTCTGCCTCTGTGGGATTCCCTGCGGGCGGTGTGCGGCAGCTTCCCCAAGCCCTGGGCACCTTACAAGAGGTAAGCACCAGCTCTGGTCTATTCTTTGCAGGTCAGCAGAGCCTCTTAAAGTGACAGTAATCTGTTTTTTTGTTTACCATGCCTCTCCCGTTCCTCCTGTTCCAGGACAGTCCGGTTTCTACCTACAAGCTGTGGGTCTTTAAGCCCGGTCTTCCTCTGTGGTGCTATGGATAAATCACTGCCTTCATGCAGCCAGCCCTCACACTCAAGGTACGTGAGTGGGGAGGGGCCAGGATTGTTCATAGTTGGACGGGTGTCCTAGCGGCATGTATTGTGTCTTTCCCTACCCTCCCTTTTGCTATGTTCAGCCCATATAGGTCAGATCATCATCTTGGACCAGACCACAGAGACCTTGTCAGGCCGCAACATCAATATCAACATTCTTCTTCCCTGTCCAGACGTGACTCTCCGTTCAGGACCCACCAGCAGAAGAGATGTTCCCATTCCTCTTCCAGACACTGCGCCCACCGCCATGACAGCTGCTCTGATCACAGAACCTGCTCGGGATGTGGGTCACGAGTCCCGGAGGGCAAATCACTGTGTGACCCATGTTATGCCTGATCGGTTTCAGAAAAAGAGGCAGAAAACCAACAGACAAAGTCTCTTATTAAGCATGTGGTGCAGCAATGCCTAAAGGATTGAGATACAATCCACATGTAGAGCAAGTCCACCCCTCTATCTGGCTCTCTGGCTGATGAGGCCCATGGGGATCCGGGCCCATTCCAGCCTTATAATGCCTCCCCTAATTCCTCGAACATCGAGATGGAGGGAGATGAGTTTGTCGGAGGATTCAACTTTACCCTGGTTTCTCCACTAATTAAAATGGTCAAGGAGGCCCTTAAGTGAGAAGATGCTTCCACTCCCCCGACCAAGCAGAAGAAGTTCTTTAGGCATCTGGGGAAGGAACGTTCCAATTTTCCACTCCTTTCTGAATTAAAGGATATTATTGTTGAAGAATGGAGCGAGGTAGATAAGAAGGCCTCTATGTCAGGTAAAACCTCCAGGTTATACCCCTTCAAGGTCGAGGAAGTGAAAAATCTGGAGAACGCTCCCCTCATAGACACAGCTCTAATGCGACTGGTCAAACATGTCACTCTTTCCTTGGAAGATGTGGTATCCTTGAAGGATGGGCTTGAGAGAAGAATAGATCAAGACCTGAAGAGGATTTATGAGTTAGCCAGCACAGATTGCAAACCCGCTTTGGCCCTTGCGACCATGTCCAAGGCCATGGGAGGCTTGGACAGAGAACATAGACTCTGTGCTCAAGGGCATTTCAGAAGAACTGGCCAGAAGCTCAGCAGTTCAGGAATTGAAGCCTGGATTCAGGAATATTGGCCTGGATTATGCTATCCTCAGTCACGGCTAGCTGGGCCCTACGGTAAGCAGGCCTTGTGTAGGATTCCCTTTGAGGGGTCCTCGTTGTTTGGTAACAGGCTGTATAGCACCATAGTCTGAGCTACAGGTGGGCAATCGGGTTTCCTCCCCAAGGATAGGCGTTTGTTTGGTCAGAAGAGGCCTCAGAGCAGAAGACGCAGTACTGAGCATTCAAGGGAAGCACGCTCTTACAAGCCCGGCCGAGATGTCAGAAAGAATTGGAGCAGAGGTCAGACATCCTTCAGAAAATCTGCTAAGAGTCAGGCGTCCAGTTGTCGAGAGTTGGCTAAGTCCTTTTGAGATTGGGCCCACCCAGGCAGGTCGGGTGGGGGAGCGTCTGCTTCTCTTCTGGCCTGTCTGGGTGGCTTTGATCTTGAACTACTGGACCATCAAGCTGGTCTCCATAGGCCACACTTGGTCCTTCACCAGTACCCCTTCCCCCAGATTTATCTCCACTCTGCTACCACAGTCAGAAGAAAAGAAACGGATGTTACTGTCTTACGTGGACTCGCTGATGGTTCAAGGGGCTGCGGTGCCTGTCCCCAAAGGCAAAGAGTTCCAAGGGGTATACTCCCCTCTCTTTCTTGTGCAGAAGAAAAATGGCTCATAGCTCCCCCTGATAGATCTAACTTACCTAAACAAGTTCATAAAATACAAAAGATTCAAGATGGAAACATTGTCCACCATCCAACAAGCCGTGCAGCCAGGAGATTGGCTAATTTCTATTGACTTAAAATATGCCTATTTTCATGTGCCTATGGCAGAAGAATTCCGCAAATACCTCCGGTTCAGAATCGGGCTAGATATCTACACACTTGCCTCCCTTTTGGGTTGACAACCTGACCCCTAGTCTTTTCAAAGGTATCTTCTGGCCATAGTGGCCCTCATCACAACAAAAGGGATATGCTTGTACCACTATCTCGATGACCTACTGCTAATGTCCCAAGACAAGGAGCAGCTATTGATCCACCGAAAGCAGGTCATCACCACACTGCTCGAGTTTGGTTGGCTCCTAAACTTGGAGAAAAGCAATTTGGAACCAGTTCAGCACCTGGTATACCTAGGGGCGCAGTTTAACATGGCGGAGAACACTATCTCTCTCCCAGTGGAGAAGATCTCGGTCAACCAAGGGAGAAACTCACGGGCCTCACATTGGCTAAAAATTATTGACATGATGGTCTCTACTTCCTCCATGGTCAAGTGGTCCCTGTGGAGGTTACGCCCTTTCCAAACGGGGTTCTTCCACCAGTGGCATTCACGAGATGGCAATCGGGCCATTCACATAACCTCAGCAATGAGGGAGAGCCACTTCTGGTGGCTCCAATGCAGAAATCTGCTCACCTGCCACTCCATTATTCCCATCTCATGGGTCGCAGTCACAACAAATGCCAGTGAGACTGGTTGGGAACCCCTCTGCAGATCAGAACTCACAGAGGGCAAGTGGGATACCTGTCTTTGCAACCTGGGCTAAAAAGTCCTGGAACTACGGGCAGCCTGGTGTGCCCTTCAATCATTTTCTCATCTCCTGAAAGAGAAGTCTGTCTTACTGAGAATGGACAACACCACAGCAGTCTTCTATGTGAAGAGGCAAGGGGGCACTCAGAGCTCTACACTGCTCCCAGAAGTTGAGCCCATCATGGGCTCAGAAAAACCTGGCCAAAATTTCAGTGGTCTTCATCCCTGTAGTCCAGAACGTCCAAGCGGACTTCCTGTCTTGAACAGTTAGTCAACAACCAATGGTCACTTCATGTGCAGACGTTCAAATGGATCCTGTTCTAATCTCAAAGTGGACCTATTTGCACCCCCCTGCAACCTCAAGATCAAGAAGTATTACTTGACCAGACTGCTGGTTGGAAGCTAAACGGTGGGGACCTTGAGTGGAGAGTGAACAAGTCTTGCTTTTTGACTACTGGTGATTACTGGGTTGCATTTTGAGTCTTTGAGTCTGAATCTGCTGTATACAATGCAAACATACCACAGAGCTTGTACCCATAAAATTATAATTACTGTGTCACAACTGATAATCTTACAGACACAAATCTCAGTCAAAGGATCATTTGTTTTTAAAATAAATGTTTCCATTATATATGTTTTTTTAAGCACAAATATATATGTATGTATACTGTATATACACACACAGTATACATACAGTATATACACACACAGTATACGCACACAGTACACATAAAGTACACACACACACACACAGTATACATACATTATATACACATACACACACACTATACATACAGTATACACACACACAGTATACATACAGTATATACACACATACAGTATACACACACACACAGAGTATATATTCAGTATATATACACACACACAGTATACATACAGTATATATACAATATACACACACACAGTACACATACAGTACACACACACACACACAGTACACATACAGTATACACACACACACACACACACTATACATGCAGTATACATACAGACACACACACTATACATACAGTATACATACACACACTATACATGCAGTATACATACAGACACACACACTATACATACAGTATACATACACACACTATACATGCAGTATACATACAGACACACACACTATACATACAGTATACATACACACACTATACATGCAGTATACATACACACACACACACACACACACACACACACTATACATACAGTATACATACATACACACAGTGTATACACACAGACGCACGCATGCACAGTATACATATACACAGTCACACATACACCCAGTAATGTTTTTTTTTTTTAATTCAGCTGTCAGCGGGGAAGGACGCACTTCCCAGCCCCACTCCTTAACAACCAGCTTTTCACTGCACCCTGATTGGGCAAAGCTTTGCCCAATCAGGGGGCAGAATACACTGTGCAATGCAACACATTACAGGGCATTGGGCGGGGGAGGGGAGCGAACGCCCGCCGAATGCCCGCCGAAAGCACTGCAAATTCGGGTGTTTCCTGAACAGAGCAAATGGCCAGTGTTCGGACCAAATTCATGCTCATGCTGAACCACTCACTCAACACTAATGACAAACACTCAGGCTTTTTTTTTTTTTTTTTTCTACAACAGCATAGTGTACAGGATTTTTACTAATTACTACACAGAAAGAAGCCAGTCACATTATTTTATTTATTTATAAATAAAATGTTGATTTGCATTATATACTGCATTTTGTAGGGGAAAAATGTCCAAAAGCATCACTAATTTTAAGTTCAACCTTAATAGCAAACGAGAACCACAATGTACACATCACTGTACAATTTATCAATTATTTCCATAGTGCTAATTAATAAAAAAAAGAAAAAAAAGAAAGGAAAATAATACTAATATTGTTGTCCATTTTATTCTAATTTAATGTATTAGTTATTTCATATTATCGTATTTTTTTTTTAATTTGTATTTTATTATTATTCACCTAAACTAGATAGGTCAATGAGTAGTTAAAGTGAAGGAGACATAGTAAGATTTGTATGATGACAGTTTGTATTGGAAAGCAGATGTTCAGTAAATTCAGTGTCTTTTTCCTGGGGGAATCCGGCAGAAACTTTCAGGTTTGTTGTTCTTTGGTGACTTCATTGTTCTTTTCTTGTATTGTGAATGGAGCGGTCCCACCACTGTAATCATGTGCCGCTCTTGTGGCGTCTCTAGCGGGCACTCAGGCGTCGGTAGTCCTGGGAGAACGGCACACAGAAGGTTTACAGTCGCTCTAATAATGGAGATCGATGTCATCAGATTTACTATTCTCTGCAATGTTAGAAATATCAGCAGCATATGGTGACCGGCCTCCGGAATATCACCTATCAGGGGAATCCAACACAACACCGAGAATAAAGATATTACTGTATAAGACACAAGAAATACAAACTTCTAAATGTGTCTCTAAACTGACTTCAGTGATCAGATGAAGAATAATAAATTCACATTCCATCTCCTGAGAGATCTACAGAAACTTCCATCCAATAGAACAAACTCCGACTCTTCCCTGAAGAAGATGTCTAATAATAATCTACTAAAGAACCGCTTTCCAGTATCAGCAATGCAGAGAGAAAAAAAAGTTATAAAGTTTAGTAGTTGCTTTTACTGGAAATTATTAGTATACAAAATAATAAAATTTGTTATTAGCATGTAAAATATTAAGTAAATGTAATTTATAATTAAAGATAAAATGTATTGTTCAACAAAAAATCAATATTAATAATTAGAATAAATACTTTAAATAATGGACATACTGTACAGTATAATTTGAGAAGAAACATTTTGTAATATATATGAATGTTTTGTTTGTGAAATGCGTCTACAGCACCAAATACTTTGCTTTTATATTATAACCAGAGAAGGCACATGTGGGAAATTTCCCTGCTGAGGGGCAGAAAGCAGGTTGGCGCTGTTGTCATACATGACTTTTCCTGGCACAAGAGGAGCGCCACCTCTGGGTCTGCCATGCAGAACTTACAGAGTCTCTGCCCCAATGTGGATTCTGTTCCCTAGACATAAAAGCTGCAATGCTACATGACTTCATTTTGCCTAAAATCATTGTATAGTCTATTGGAAATGGGTCTCCTGGAGGAGTATAATATCTGCCTTAGCTTTAGGCAAACTGTATCAAATCTGTCCTCTTTTTGACTCATTATTCAGACCTTTGACATTATAGGTTCAAAGCTTCAGTAGAGATTAGGGATGAGCTTGGTGTTCAAATCGAACACCGGCTGTTTGCACGTTCTGCGAATACGGAACGTTATGGGCTGTTCGCGCCAGATTCATGTGGCGCTTAAGGCCCACAATGCACTGCGCCATCGCAGTGCATTGCTGGCTCATGATTGGCCAAGCATGCACTTTGACCCCACATGCTTGGCCAATCACAGCACCAGCAGCAAGGAGAGCCATAATTATAGCTCAGGGGGTTGAGTACACACCCCACACTATATAAGGCTGGCAGCGCGGTGGCCTTGTGTAGTGTGTTCCAGCGTGCAGGGAAAGAGCAAGATAGGCAGGGACAGTGTGTTATTTTCTCAGGCATCTGCAGGAGTTAAAGTGGGTGTTGTATGCCTCCAGCACAGTATACACCTGTATCTACCCTTCATTGCTGGTGTTCTCTAATACAGGCATCTGCAGAAGTTAAATTGGGTGTTGTGTTCCTCCAGCACAGTATACACCTGTATCTACCCTTTATTGCCGGTGTTCTCTAATACAGGCATCTACAGGAGTTAGTGGGTGTTGTGTTCCTCCAGCACAGTATACACCTGTATCTACCCTCTATTGCTGGTGTTCTCTAATACAGGCATATGCAGGAGTTAAAGTGGGTATTGTGTGCCTCCAGCACATTATACACCTGGATCTACCCTTTATTGCTGGTGTTCTCTAATACAGGCCTCTGCAGGAGTTAGTGGGTGTTGTGTGCCTCCAGCACAGTATACATCTGTATCTACCCTTTATTGCTGGTGTTCCCTGACACAGGCATCTGCAGGAGTTAAAGCGGGTGTTGTGTGCCTCCAGCACAGTATACACCTGTAGCTACCCTTTTTTGGTGGTGTTCTCTAATACAGGCATCTGCAGGAGTTAGTGGGTGTTGTGTGCCTCCAGCACAGTATACACCTGTATCTACCCGTTATTGCTGTTATTCCCCAATACAGGAATCTGCAGGAGTTAAAGTGGGTGTTGTGTGCCTCCAGCACAGTATACACCTGTATATACCCTTCATTGCTGGTGTTCTCTAATACAGGCATCTGCAGAAGTTAAATTGGGTGTTGTGTGCCTCCAGCACAGTATACACCTGTATCTACCCTTTATTGCTGGTGTTCTCTAATACAGGCATCTACAGGAGTTAGTGGGTGTTGTGTTCCTCCAGCACAGTATACACCTGTATCTACCCTTTATTGCTGGTGTTCTCTAACACAGGCATATGCAGGAGTTAAAGTGGGTATTGTGTGCCTCCAGCACATTATACACCTGGATCTACCCTTTATTGCTGGTGTTCTCTAATACAGGCCTCTGCAGGAGTTAGTGGGTGTTGTGTGCCTCCAGCACAGTATACACCTGTATCTACCCTTTATTGCTGGTGTTCCCTAATACAGGCATCTGCAGGAGTTAAAGTGGATGTTGTGTGCCTCAAGCACAGTATACACCTGTAGCTACCCATTTTTGGTGGTGTTCTCTAATACAGGCACCTGCAGGAGTTAGTGGGTGTGGTGTGCCTCCAGCACAGTATTCACCTGTATTTACCCTTTATTGCTGGTGTTCTCTAATACAGGCATCTGCAAGAGTTAAAGTGGGTGTTGTGTGCCTCAAGCACAGTATACAGTGGTGTGAAAAAGTGTTTGCCCCCTTCCTCATTTCCTGTTCCTTTGCATGTTTGTCACACTTAAGTGTTTCGGAACATCAAACCAATTTAAACAATAGTCAAGGACAACACAAGTAAACACAAAATGCAATTTGTAAATGAAGGTGTTTATTATTAAAGGTGAAAAAAAATCCAAACCATCATGGCCCTGTGTGAAAAAGTGATTGCCCCCTAAACCTAATAACTGGTTGGGCCACCCTTAGCAGCAACAACTGCAACCAAGCGTTTGCGATAACGTGCAATGAGGCTTTTACAGCGTCCTGGAGGAATTTTGGCCCACTCATCTTTGCAGAATTGTCCTAATTCAGTTACATTAGAGGGTTTTCGAGCATGAACGGCCTTTTTAAGGTCATACCACAACATCTCAATAGGATTCAGGTCAGGACTTTGGCTAGGCCACTCCAAAGTCTTCATTTTGTTTTTCTTCAGCCATTCGGTGGTGGACTTGCTGGTGTGTTTAGGATCATTGTCCTGCTGCAGAACCCAAATTCGTTTCAGCTTGAGTACACCAACAGATGGTCGGACATTCTCCTTCAGGATCTCTTGGTAGACAGCAGAATTCATAGTTCCTTTTATCACGGCAAGTCTTCCAGGTCCTGAAGCAGCAAAACAGCCCCAGACCATCACACTACCACCACCATATTTTACTGTTGGTATAATGTTCTTTTTATGAAATGCAGTGTTCCTTCTACGCCAGATATACTTGGACACACACCTTCCAAAGAGTTCCACTTTTGTCTCATCGGTCCACAGAATGTTGTCCCAAAAGTCTTGGGGATCATCAAGATGTGTTGTGAAGAAATTGAGACGAGCTTTGATGTTCTTTTTGCTCAGCAGTGGTTTTCTCCTTGGAACTTTGCCATGCAGGCCATTTTTTCCCAGCCTTTTTTCTGATGGTGGAGGCATGAACGCTGACCTTAACTGAGGCAAGTGAGGCCTGCAGTTCCTTGGACGTTGTTGTGGGGTCTTTTGTGACCTCTTGGATGAGTCGTCGCTGCGCTCTTGGAGTAATTTTGGGCGGCCGGCCACTCCTGGGAAGGTTCACCACTGTTCCATGTCTTCGCCATTTGTGGATAATGGCTCTCACTGTGGTTCGCTGGATTCCCAAAGCTTTGGAAATGGCTTTATAACCCTTTCCAGACTGATAGATCTCAATTACTTTCTTTCTCAATTGTTCCTGAATTTCTTTGGGTCTCGGCATGATGTGTAGCTTTTAAGGATCTTCTGGTGGACCTTACTGTGTCAAGCAGCTCCTATTTAAGTGATGCCTTGATTGTGAACAGGTGTGGCAATAATCAGGCCTGGGTGTGGCTAGAGAAATTGAACTCAGGTGTGGACAACCACAGTTATAGTATGTTTTAACAAGCGGGGCAATCACTTTTTCACACAGGGCCATGATGATTTGGATTTTTTTTCACCTTTAATAATAAACACCTTCATTTACAAATTGCATTTTGTGTTTACTTGTGTTGTCCTTGACTATTGTTTAAATTGGTTTGATGTTCCGAAACACTTAAGTGTGACAAACATGCAAAGGAACAGGAACCACACCACTGTACACCTGTAGCTACCCTTTTTTGCTGGTGTTCTCTAATACAGGCATCTGCAGGAGTTAGTGGGTGTTGTGTGCCTCCAGCACAATATACACCTGTATCTACCCTTTATTGCTGGTGCTCTCTAATATAGGCATCTGCAGGAGCTAGTGGGTGTTGTGTGCCTCCAGCACAGTATACACTTGTATCTACCCTTTATTGCTGGTATTCCCTAATACAGGCATCTGCAGGAGTTAAAGTGGGTGTTGTGTGCCTCTAGCACAGTATACATCTGCAGCTACCCTTTTTTGCTGGTGTTATCTAATATAGGCATCTGCAGGAGTTAGTGGGTGTTGTGTGCCTCCAGCACAGTATACACCTGTATCTACCATTTATTGCTGGTGTTCTCTAAAACAGGCATCTGTAGGAGTTAAAGTGGGTGTTGTGTGTCTCCAGCACAATATACACTACCCAGTTGTTGGTTTTCTCATCTCCCTGCAGGCCATTACTATGTCTGGAAGGCCAACGAGGAGAGGCAGACAGTCACTAGCCAATAAAAGAGGGCAAGCAGGCTCTGTTTCTAGAGACAACAGTGCTTGTCGTGGACGTGGTGCATCATCATCAACACGTGGCCATGGGACATGCTTGTCCTTATTTTCGGCAGGTGAACATGTTGAGCCGCATCATGCTGAAGACTTGGTAGAGTGGATGACCAAGCCCTCCTCATCGTCCTCATCCTCTCTCACCCAGGCTCAGGGTACTAGCAAAACAGCAGCCAATGCGTCTTTTTCCCTCGTCTCAATGTCATCCGTCACTCCTTCCTTAGACTGCTGGATGCCCAGCATTTTTAAGGCTCTGATGATGATACCCAGCTAGAGGAAGGCAGTAGCGTGAGCACAGAGAGAGGGGATGCTCAAGAAGGACAGCAATCTGGCAGTCATGTTCCACCAGCTGCAGCATACTGCCAGGTTTGCTCCAGCGATGAAGAGGTAGGGGATGATGAGGTCACTGACTCCACGTGGGTGCCTGATAGGAGAGAGGAGGAGGAAGCGGAGGAGGAGGATGCTCATCTCTAATGAGGCATAATGCCCACCGGGGGCCAGCTTAAGGACAGCACACCAACTGAATCACACCGCAGAGCTCCGCCTCTGCAGGGCACTGCCTCTGCACGTTATTCCAAAAGTTGTTTGGTGTGGGCCTTTTTTGAGATGAGTTCATCAGATCACACCACTGCTATTTGCAACATATGTCTCAAGCGTATATCGCATGGCCAAAACATCAGCCGCTTGGGCACCACATGGTTGACCAGACATATGTTGACCTGCCATGCAGCTCGTTGGCTAATGTACCCTAAAGACCCACACCAAAGACCCAGTGGACCTCTCCTTGCTCCTCATCAGCTGGGATCTCCAACCCTCCAACCCCACTAGACCTTCAGTCATCTTTGAAACCTGCACTGAGAGGAATGAAGGTGTAGAATTAGGTGTGTCACAGCCAAGTACTTGCGGGCACTCTGCTAGCAGTACACCGACATCCACTTGTAGTAGGCTAATTTCCCTGCCCCAGCTTCTGGACCGTCAAAAGAAGTTCACTCCCAGCCATCCACATGCCCTGCAGTTTAATGCTAGCTTGGCTAAATTGCTAGCACTTCAACTGCTGCCTTTTCAGTTGGTAGATTCGGCCCCCTTCCGTGAGTTTGTGCAATGTGCAGTTCCTCAGTGGCAGGTCCCCAAACACTACTTTTTCTCATGGAAGGCGATTCCGGCTCTCTACCGGCATGTGGAAGGCAATGTCCATGCCTCGATGGACAGGACGGTCAGCAGTAAGTTGCATATTACCGCTGACTCATGGCCCAGCAGGCATGGACAGGGATGTTACCTATCTTTCACAGCCCATTGGGTCACTCTTCTGCCAGCTGGGAAGGATGTAGGACAAGGTTCAGTAGTGTTGGAGGTTGTTCCACCACTACGCCTCCAAAATGCTACTACTGGTTGTGTCACACCTCTCTCCTCAACCTCCTCCCCTTCTTCTTCCTCCGTGGTCTCTTCCAGTGCTCTGTCCTCGGAACCAGCGGTGCTCCGTAGGCATTCAACCGGCTATGAAAGTACGCAGGCAAAAAGATGCCATGCCGTGCTTGCTCTGTTTTGTTTGGGGGACAGGAGCCACACTGGGGCAGATATTTTGTCAGCTCTGCAGGGGCAGGCCAAGAAGTGGTTGACACCACGCCAGCTTAAGCCAGGAATGGTGGTTTGCAACAATGGCACCAACCTCCTCTCTGCCCTCCGACAGGGACAACTGACCCATGTGCCCTGTGTGGCTCACGTCCTTAACCTAGTGGTGCAGCGGTTATTGGGCAGGTACCCGGGCTTACAGGATGTCCTGAGGAAGGCCAGGAAAGTCTGTGTGCATTTTGGCCGATCATTTAATGCCAGTGCTTGGCTGAGCTCCAAAAGGAGTTGAACCTGCCCAAGAACCACCTTATATGTGACATGCCCACCAGGTGGAACTCAACGTTGGCCATGCTGCAGTGGCTGTACACGCAACAGAGGACCATCAATGAGTATCTGTGTGACTACGGCACCAGGAAAGGGTCAGGGGAGCTCGATCTTTTTACCACGCCAGTGGGGCATGATCAGGGATGCATGCTCTGTCCTCTCACCATTTTAGGAGGCAACAAGGATGGTGAGCAGTGACAATTCATGCATCAGTGACACTGTACCTCCTGTCCACCTGTTGGAGCATACGCTGCGTGGAATAATGGACAGGGCACTTGAGGCAGAACAGGGGCAGGAAGAGGAGGACTTCCTTGCCTCTCAAGGTCCCCTTTATCCAGACAGTGTTCCTGCTGTCCCACCCATCACACAGGAAGAGGAGAAGGAGGAGGAGGCTTGTGTCAGCATGGAGGTGGAGCCTGGCACTCAGCATCAGCAGCAGCATTCTTTTAGGGATGATTTACAGTCCTAAGAAACCCGTGGACTTGTATGCAGCTGGAAGGAGGTGGCTGCGGATCATGTTTTCCATAGTGACCCAGAGGACTCCGGACCCAATGCCTCAGCTAACCTATGCTGCATGGCCTCCCTGATCCTGCAAAGCCTGCGGAAAGGATCCTTGTATTCTTCGGATCAAGGAGAGGGACCATTACTGGCTGGCCACTCTCCTTGATCCACAGTACAAGGGTAAGTTTGCAGACCTTATCTTGCCGTCTGTCAGGTCACCTAGAGGCCAGGGGACAGATGCACACCGTAGGGATCAGGAGTGCACCCCAAGTTTGTGGACCCTACGGCTGACAGGGCCGCCGGAACACCAAGACGGATCCCACCAGGGTTAGAGAGTAAGATTTCCTGGGGCACGGAATCTAAAAGCCAGCAGGTGTTCACCAGAGCCTCTAGTGGTGAGGAGGGACTGGGCTGAAACTGGCTCCAGATCGCGACCCACGGGGTCCCTCAGCTCCCACCCACAGTAGTCAACAGGAGGATAGGGATAGTGAGGGATAAAGCCAAGGTCGGGGCCACAAGCAGACAGGGATAGTCAGGGACACGCCAAAGGTCAGGATCACAGTCAAACAGAGATAGTCAGGGACACGCCAAAGTCGGTAACAGAACAACAGAAGAGCACACGGCAGATAACAGGAAGCCAAACACACAAAGGTTGATCAGTAGGGTTGGCCTGCAGTTCACAGGTTAATATAGAGTTCTCTGAGAGGAGGCCATGAATTCAGAAGATACAGTCAATCCACTTGTTGGTAATATTTTTTCCAGATTGGATGAGCAAGATCACCACATGCATCAGTTTGCCTTGGCGTTACAAATGCTCCTGAATCGCACGGCTCACCTGGAGTCCCCCTCGGTGGCTGCTCCGGTACAGCCTGAGTCGCAGGCCGTCCCTGCTGCTGCACCAGTCTCTGTGCAGGCACCCGCCTCGAGTATTACCTCTATAAGAGGTATGTCTGGTTCTGCTCTGCTTCCCCAACGATTTGGGGGCAATCCAGTTCAATGCAGAGGGTTTCTCAATCAGGTTGAGATATACTTTGAAATGTTGCCCCAGGCGTTTCCCACGCACAGAAGCAAAGTAGGTTTTGTGATATCTTTGCTTTCTGAGAGAGCCTTGGCCTGGGCTAACCCTCTATGGGAGACGCAAAAACCTGTTGTCTTGAGTTACCCTCAGTTTGTGGCCTCCTTTAAAAGGGTTTTTGACATTCCTGCACGCTCCGCTTCTGCTGCCAAGTGCCTCATGTCCATGAAACAGAGTATGAGAACTGTTGCCGATTACGCCATTGAATTCCGTACTCTGGCAGCAGAGGTTGCTTGGAACAATGAGGCCCTCTTGGCTGCTTTTTCTCATGGTCTCTCGGATTCCATGAAGGATGAGATAGCAGCCCGAGATATACCCACTGAATTGGAGAGCTTGATCTCGTTTGCCATCCTCATTGACTCCAGACTCAGAGAAAGACTTTCTCTTAAGGAGCGCTTGTGGAATCCTCCTGTACGTTTGCCTCCGAGCTTTGTAGTCCCACCCATGCCTCCCTCACCTCCCATACCTCCTGGTACCGAGTTGGTCAGTGAAGATGAACCCATGCACCTGGGCTTCACGTGCCTCTCTGCGGATAAGAGAGCCTTTAGGAGGAGGGAGAGATTGTGCCTTTATTGTGGTCAGGCAGGTCACTTTTTGAAGTCTTGTACTACCCGTCCAGGAAACGCCCGAACCTTGAGGTCCTGTCATGGACAGACCTTAGGTGGCATTGTTTCGTCCCCAGTTATCCAGAAGGATAAGCCCCTAGTTTTGGTCACCCTTTCTTGGGCTGAGTCGTCCATCGAGATACAGGCTCTAATCGACTCTGGGGCTGCAGGCCTGTTCATTGATGCTGCATTTGTTTCGCAGCACTCAATTCCGCTGCAGCTGCGTGACACTCCACTTGCCATTGAGGCTCTTGACGGGAGACCTTTACAGCCTGCCCATGTGACTCATGAGACGGTTCCATTGTCCATGGCCGTTTAGGCTCTTCACCATGAGATAATCCAATTCCAAGTTATTTCCTCACCCAGATTTCCGCTGGTTATTGGTTATCCTTGGTTACAGAGGCACAACCCCTCTTTTGATTGGCTCCGTGCTGAGGTTCTCTCCTGGTCACCACAATGCAGTGAGACATGCTTCCTGAAGGTATCTGTCAGGTCACCTTGAGGCGAGGTGACAGATGCACACCATAGGGATCAGGAGTGCACCGCAAGGTTGTGGACCCTAAGGCTGACTTCTGCGGATGGGAGACAGATCCCACTGAGGTTAGAGCATAAGATTCCCTGGGGCACAGAGTCTAAGAGCCAGCAGGTGTTCACCAGAGGCTCTAGTGGTGAGGATTGACTTGGCTGCAACTGGCTCCAGGTCGCGACCCCCAGGGTCCCCCAGCTCACACCCACAGTAGGCAACAGGAGGATAGGGACAGTGGGGGATAAAGCCAAGGTCGGGGCCACAAGCAGACAGGAATAGTCAGGGATACGCCAATAGGCCAGGATCACAGGCAAACAGGGATAGTCAAGGACACGCCAAAGTCGGTAACGGAACAACAGACTAGCACACGGCAGGTAACAGGAAGCTAAACACACAAAGAAATACACAATGGTTGATCAGCAGGGTTGGCCTACAGTGCACAGGTTAATATAGAGTTCTCTGATAGGAGCTAGGGTGGAGTCATGCCAGAGGATGGATTACAAAAGCAGTCAGGGGAGGGTCGGCTGGTCTCTAGAGATGAACACATGGAGACAGGTAAGCAGACAAACTCTATTGCATAACCATGACAGTACCCCCCTCTTACAAGGCCTCCCCTTCCCCGCCTGGGACCAGGTTTAGAGGGGAACTTCAAATGAAACTTCCTCAACAGATGAGGTGCAAAGACCTCGGAAGCCGAAATCCACAACCTCTCCTCAGGGCCAAACCCTTTCCAGTGCACAAGGTACTGGAGAATGCCTCTACAGAGTTGGGAATCCAAAATTTGGCTAACCTTGTACTCCTGATCATCCTCAGAGACCGGTGCTATGTTAGAGAGAGGACAAGAGAACTTATTGAGGAATAAAGGTTTCAGAAGGGCAACATGGAAGGAGTTAGAGATTTTGAGGCTTTTGGGAATCTGGAGCTTGAAACAAACTGGATTCAGTTTAGAAGTTATGGTGTACGGACCAATGAATCTTGGGGCAAATTTGAGAGAAGAAACCCAGAGTTTGATGTTCCTGGTGGAGAGCCAGACTTTGTCTCCTGGCTGAAGAGAAGGTGGCTTACGCCTGCGACGGTCAGCAAAACTCTTGAATTTGTTGGCAGCTTTCTGGAGGGAATCATGAACGTCAGCCCACATGGAATTGAATGATTTCTAAACAGTAGCCAAAGCTGGAATGTCAGAAGAACAAGTCATAGGAAGAGGGAGTTGAGGATGTCTTCCATATACAGTGACAAAGGGTGTTTTCTAAGAACTAACGTTGACATGATTATTGTGGGAGAACTCAGCCCATGGTAATAGTGATGCCCAATCATCATGATGGGCCGAGACCAAGGTACAGAGAAAGACCTCTAACTCCTGATTAACCCTCTCAGTCTGGCCATTGGATTGGGGATGGTAAGAAGAGGTCAAATCCAAGGTAATGTCGAGGGATTTGCAAAAGGCTCTCCAAAATCGAGAAGTAAACTGCAGACCCCTGTCCAAAACGACATGGGAAGGAACACCATGAAGGCGGAAAATCTCTCGTACAAAAATGGGAACCAAGGCAGGGGCAGAAGGGAGACCAAGAAGAGGAACAAAATGAGCCATCTTGGAGAACTGATCGATTACCACCCAAATGGCCGTATTAATTTCCGACAGTGGAAAATCAGTGATAAAATCCATGACGATATGAGACCAGGGCTCCTTAGGAATGGGCAAGGGCATGAGAAGACCAGCAGGGGCTTGAGTGGAAGATTTAGACTGAGCACAGACGTGACAAGCCTTAACGTAGTCTTTAACATCCGAGCGGAGATTAGGCCACCAGTAGTGACGACTGATGTGCAGGAAGGATCGGAGGAACCCAGCATGACCTGCCACCTTGGAATCATGTCCCCAACAAAGGATCTTAGCTCTTAGCTCCATGGAAACAAAGGTCTTGCCAGGAGGAATTTTTGATTCCAGGGTGTTAGAATGGGCAACAATGCATGAGGTAGGAATGATCGGCTCAGGATCACGGGTGGACTCCTCGTCCAAAGTATCAAATGACCTAGAGAGCACATCAGCTCGACCGTTGCAGGAACCAGGTTTGTACTTAATTGTGAATTTAAAACGGGAAAAGAAGAGACTCCACCTGGCCTGTCTGGGGTTCAGACGTTTAGCATTCTGTAGGTATTGTAGATTCTTGTGATCAGTAAAGATCGTTATGGAGTGAAGGGAACCTTCCAAGAGATGACGCCACTCCTCCAAAGCCAATTTAATTGCGAGAAGTTCCCGATCACCAATGGCATCATTTCTCTGTGCCTGAGAATTTTTTTTGGAGAAGAACGCACATGGTTGACATTTCTTCTCAAAGAACTGAAGAAGCACAGTTCCCACCCCCATCGAAAAAAAGCGTCTACTTCAATAAAAAATGGGTCCCCAGGATTTGGTCTCCTCAAGAGAGGTCCAGAGACAAAGGCCTGTTTCAGATCGTGAAACGCAGAGACAGCCTCGGGAGGACAGTCTTTGGCATTCACACCCTTCTTGGTCAAAGAAATACTAGGCGCGGTAATGGAAGAGTAATTCCTTATGAACTGCCTATAATAATTTGTAAAGCCAAGAAAGCGCTGTGTGGCCTTGAGGCTAGTGGGAAGGGGTCAGTTGGTAATGACTGAGACCTTTCCGGGATCCATGTGAAGACCCGAACTAGCAACAAAACATCCCAGAAACAGGACCTCAGAACATTCAAAGGAACATTTCTCCATCTTGGCATAGAGATTATTCTCTCTAAGGCACTGAAGTAAGGTGCGGACGTGGTTTCTGTGAGCAGGCAGATTTTTAAAAAAGATGAGAATAGATGACAACAAACTGGTACAGTAGATCCCTGAAGATTTCATTGACAAAGTTCTGGAACACAGCTGGAGCATTACACAAACCAAAAGGCATAACCAGGTATTCGTAATGCCTGTCCCTAGTGTTAAACGCAGTCTTCCATTCGTCACCTTCCCGTATTCGAATGAGATTGTATGCACCTCTGAGATCCAACTTAGTGAAAATGGAAGCCCCCATCAACTTGTTGAATAGCTCAGATATTAGAGGTAAGGAGTATCGGTTTTTGATAGTCACTGCGTTTAAACCTCTATAGTCGATGCAGGGTATGAGCGTACCATCCTTTTTGGCAACGAAAAAGAACCCTGCTCCTGCAGGCGATGAGGATTTCCAGATGAAACCTCTCTCCAGATTCTCGACGACATACTCAGACATGGCCTTGGTCTCTGGAATGGACAGAGGGTAGGTACGACCCCTGGGCAGGGTTGCTCAACGGAACAAGGTCAATAGCACAGTCAAAAGATCTGTGTGGAGGAAGCACCTCAGCAGACTTCTTACAGAACACATCCCGGTAATCGCTGTATGCCGCGGGAAGATCAGACAATACGGATGTGGTAGCAATGGGAAGTTTCCCCTTGGGGGCCACCTTGAGAAGACAGGACGAGAAACACGAAGGACCCCAAGCCAGGATCTGCACAGAGACCCAGTCCACATGTGGAGAGTGGAGCTGTAGCCAAGGAAGGACCAATACAATGGGGGTAGAGGCCTTGGTTAGGATGAGGAAGGAAATCCACTCCTGGTAGAGTATCCCTACCGACATCCTAATAGGTAGCGTCTGGAAACGGATAGGGCCCCCTGGGAGCACAGTGCCATCAATTGCCGAGACTACCAGTGGTGTAGTGAAGGGAGAAAGGGTAAGCTTCATAGAAGAAGCAGTTCTCCAGCCCATAAAATTGCCGGCAGCCCCAGAGTCCAGATATGCTAGGACCGATTGGAGAGAAGTGCCTACATGGAGGAACACCGGAAGAATAAGACGAGAAGGTGATGTTTCTGGGTCCAATACTCTACCTTCCAAATGTATTAGACCCAAGGGTTTCCCGGATGAAGCGAGCAGGAGTCCCGAAAATGACCCTTGCCCCCACAATAAAGACACAAGCCCAGAGTTCTGCGTCTAGCTCGTTCTTCGGGGGTTAGTCTGGTCCGGCCCAGCTGCATGGGTTCCTCAGCAGGCAGAGGATGCTCCACAGGGTGACGGGGAAAAAGTTCAGGCTGACTAGGACCTAGGGGGTGCTGGCGTCTTTTCTTTTCAAAAGTTTTATTGAGAAATTAAAGAATACACAACAAAAAGAGCAGAACATTTTGCATTAGTCACAGAGATACGTAGTGGCAAACTATACATGAAAAAATAATGTTGAGAATTCCAGGTTGGATCTAAAGTCCAGGTAGGCTTAATGCGTGCCTATTACGAATATACCAAGAAGAAAGCTGGGTTAGGTCAAACATAAGGTCCCAAAAGAGGGAAGAGCAGTCAGCTGACATCATCAAGTTAACATCAATCATGGGGACATCTGGTAACGATCTTGTTCTGCATATCTTAGTTTACAGTCATAAGAGGAGAAGAAGATGGAAAGATAGTTGGAAAGGAAAGTTAGGAACATGTAAGGGGGAGGGAATACAAGAGAGAGAAATGGGGCAGAAGGGGGGGGGTGGTCGGAGAGCCCACACGGCCCAAGGCGGCATATTCTGTGCTCAGACCATGTCTGGGATGGTCTAAGGTTCTAGCATGTGTGGGTCAAAATTATAGTGTAAAAAGTGCTCTATCCAGGGTTGCCATACCTTACTATGTTGGGGTATTTTGTCAAGAATTACCACCTCTATCCTGCTATGGATCATAGCATGGGTGACTCTGTTTTTCACTTCAATAACATTCAAAGACAGGGTCCTCCAGGCTTTCGCGATAGTTTGCTTGGCTGCCGTAGTTATTTGAAGAAAAAGACGAGATTGGGCTTTAGTGAGTTTGTGGGGTAACAAGTTCAGTAAAGCTATTGCTGGGTCGGGTTCTATGGGGCTTTACATCAACACGAATAGCATTTGAAATATTGTCACCCAGAAGCACTTCACCACAGGGTAAGTCCACCATATGTGGACATGATTACCACGGTCCTTGCAACCCCTAAAACAGTTTTTTGGGTAACTGGGTACAAATTTGGCGATCCTGGAAGGAACCAGGTACCAGCACATTAGGACCTTATAGTTGGTCTCTGAGGCGACAACATTCTGTGTGGAGTTTTTAGTGTTAATCCAAAGTTCTTAGTGTTAATCAGCCCAGGACTCTGCATTAAGATCAATCGATAGGTCTTCAGACCATTGTGTAGCATAGCGTGGAAGATCGTCTGATATGGAAGATAAATGGGTATAAAGACGTGAGATGATTCCTGTGGCATGTGGGTCCAAGGTGCATACAGATTCAAACTGGGTTAAATTATAAAAATCCGTACAGGGTTTTATCATGGTCTGGAGAAAGTGGTTATCTGGAGGTAACGAAAACACTCCTTATGAGGTAGTTGTGCCTGAATCTGTAGGTCTGGGAAGGTAGTAAAGGAATTTCTGGAGGATAGGTCGCATATACGAGTCAACCCCGCACGGGACCTTGCTGTAAAAGCATTGGGTTCCACATAGGCTGGATAGAAGCAAGGGTGGCCTAGAAATGAGAGTAAGGGCACGTGCGGAGATTGCAGTTTAAAAGGGGTACATACTTTATCCCAGATTTTGAGGGAATTACGGGTAATAGGGTTGGTTAGAGGTTTACGCACCTGGGGGGGCAACCAAAGTAAATTTGAAACAGTTATAGGATGGGCCTCCACAGCCTCCAGGCTAACCCATATGGGGATTTCCATCTTCGCATAATAGAGGGCCATTTGGGACAATTGGGCAGCGTAAAAGTAGTTCCTAAAATTTGGTATTCCCAGTCCCCCTCTGGACTTGTGGCGAAAAAGAACTAGTCTAGAAATTCTAGGCCTCGTTTTCCCCCAGATAAATGTGAAAGTTTGGTTCTGTATGACCCTGTGAAAATATGGCGGAATCGCTACTGGGAGCACTCTATACAAGTATAGCAGTTTGGGTAATAGGGACATTTTCACAGCCGCAACCTGTCCTAACCAAGAAACACATAGAGGCTGCCAGGCAGTAAGGAGGGATGAGAGGTTACGTAACATGGGAAGGTAGTTTGCTTGAAATAATTGAGCTGGATTGCCGGTCAATTTTATTCCTAAATAGGGCATAGAAGACGTGGACCACTGAAAGGGAAAATTTTCGCGTAGTTGTTGAAAAACATCCCCCTGGAGAGACATATCAAGGGCTCTAGATTTAGTTTGATTCACTTCAAGGCCTGAGACCCGAGCAAATTTATCAAGTACATGGAAGTGATTCGGCAAGGTGATGTGGGGTGAGGTAATAAAAAGGAGGGCGTCATCTGCGAAGAGACATAATTTATGTGATGTTGAGGCTATTTCCAATCCACGAATATCTGGGTTCGATCTAGGAGAAGAAAAAGAGGTCAGCTCACCCCGGATTTGGAAGGATGGATTGCAGGCAACAAAACCCCCATATACATTCCCCCCACGGCGGACATGGGGGATTGACCCAACAGCCCCAATAAAGGAGGGGAGGAGGAAAAACTCCTTAATATTTTCAATTATATATAAAAAAAAGAATAATAATAATTTTTATATATATTGAATTAAAATTGACTTACCAAAAAATAAAAAGCTCTTTGGCTTAGAATTGTCCGAATATGTCAGGTAAAGATCATGGGATTGCATCAAATTGGATTGGTATGTGTGGTGAAAGTATATAGATATACCCAATATAATCAGGTCAGCAAAGGTAGATTGCAGCCGTTTATATCTGTGGACAAAAAGGCAGCAGTCGCTATAATAGGCCAAATTATCCAAACCCCATTAGTAATCATAATAAATTTTCAATCTGTAAAAAGTTGTTTACCTTATAGTGGAAATCGCCCTTGGATTAGACCTCAGGGAAACCTTCACAGTGTCACCAATTTGTGTCGCCAAGAAGAGCCGTGTGGTCTGCCCATCCAGCGGTCTGACAGACCGCTTAAATAGGCTCCCCAACACACTCGTGTCAGACGTCCGCCGGAAACCGGCGGACGTCTGACGTCATGTGGTCAGTTCCTCCACGTTGCGCAAGTGCGGCATTCGGCCGCTATTGCGCAAATGTGCAGGGAACCGCCAACGGACCTGCAGGTTCTAGCGCTAGCCACTGCAAGCCAGAGGGGAATCACATTCACTCGCTGGCCAGGAGAAACACATGTCCACCAGAGGGGGATAAAAACGGAGGACTATGCTGTCTCAAAACAAAACCAGAACAAAACAAAACCAAAAACAAAACAAAACCAAAACAAAACAAAGCAAAACTAAAACAAAACCAAAACTAAAACAAAACAAAGCAAAACCAAAACCAAATCCATAACAAACCAAACCAAAAACAAAAACAAAACAAAACCAAAACAAACCAAAACAAAACAAAGCAAAAACAAAACAAAACCAAGACAAAAAAAACGGAGGGGGATAAAAACGGAGGACTGTGCTGTCTGAAAACAAAACAAAACCAAAACAAAACCAAAACAAAACAAAGCAAAGCAAAACTAAAACAAAACAAAAACAAAACAAAAACAAAACAAAGCAAAACCAAAACAAAACCAAGACAAAAAAAAAAAAAACATCCGTCAAACATCAAGAGTAGAGCAGAACTACAAAAAATTATTACAAACTATAATATATATAATAATATACAATATTATTACAGATAAGATCATTTGTACATCAGGGTTATGTAATGCCCTAATAAAGAGACCGCTTCGTCAGGTAACTGTTCCTAAAAAAAAAATAATAATTATTTTGGAGTTATGTGGAATAACATAAATTAACAAAATTTATAGAAATGGTTTATAGGAGATTGTCTCATTAAGACCCGGGGGATGGGTGACATTAAGCCGTTCAATCCATAGGGTCTCCCTCTGTAGAATCGTTTGGTCCCAATCCCCACCCCTAGGGTTTGGAGGGACAACCTCCAAAATAAAAAAAACTGAATCACTGAGGTATCAAAGCGGTGGTGGAGACCAACATGTCTGCCAACCGTTGTGAGTTTACCATTTTCCGAATAATAAAGGTGGTCACCGATTCGCTGTCTAAATTCCCGTGTTTGTTGTCTGCAATCCATCCTTCCAAATCCGGGGTGAGCTGACCTCTTTTTCTTCTCCTTTTTCCCAATAAAATTATGTATTTTATAACATTAATGACTAATTCTATGATAATTTGCTTTTGTTTGTTAATTGCTATATATCATTTATTATGTTCTGTATAGATATCCTCCTGAAGAAGCGGTTTTGTCCCACAAAACTTGTAGAGGAGACCCCCACGCGCCCTTGATTTGAATTCCTTTCTGTGGAGAATTCGTCAAAGACGCTTCTATTGTGATATGTATTTATTCGCATTTTAATTGGGTGATGTGTATCATTTTGTCCCCTTTATTTTGTTTTTCTTATATGTTTATTAAACAAGATAACATTTTAAATGTTATTGTTTTTCTTTAAAAGGTACAGATATAGTCCAATTTTCACTATTTTTGGTCTAGGACTGCCTAGAGGATTAGCATGAGCAACTATCCCTAGAAATCTCATACCAACCCTTTTCTTAATATTATGACTTGTGGATGATGGTACTTATTTGTTATCCATACTAATTAGTGATGGACGAACTTCCGACGGGACGTTTCGCGAACGCGAAACGCGAACGGGCACAAACGTTCGCGAAAACGACCGTTCGCCGCGGGCTCCATTGACTTCAATGGGAGGCGAATTTCGCAAACCTTTAGGTCGAATTTGCGGCCACGGGGTAATTATTAGGGGGTAGCACGTAGTCCCACCACCTGGACAATAGCATAATACATGTATGAGGTGAATTTGGGATCGATAACTACAAGCATTTTTTTTTTATTTGGGAAATTGTTCTGACAATTCAGGACTATGGAGCTAATGAAGGCAATGGAGGAGAGGGAAGGTCAGGGACCAGGGTAGGCAAACAAGAGGGTGCAGGAGATACAGAGCACTGACAGCAGCACCGTAATACAGAGCACTGACATCAGCACCGTGACATACAGCGCTGACAGCAGCTCCGTGACATACAGCGCTGACAGCAGCTCCGTGACATACAGCGCTGACAGCAGCTCCGTGACATACAGCGCTGACAGCAGCTCCGTGACATACAGCGCTGACAGTAGCTCCGTGACATACAGCGCTGACAGCAGCACCGTGACATACAGCGCTGACAGCAGCTCCGTGACATACAGCGCTGACAGCAGCTCCGTGACATACAGCGCTGACAGCAGCTCCGTGACATACAGCACTGACAGCAGCTCCGTGACATACAGCGCTGACAGCAGCTCCGTGACATACAGCGCTGACAGCAGCTCCGTGACATACAGCGCTGACAGCAGCTCCGTGACATACAGCGCTGACAGTAGCTCCGTGACATACAGCGCTGACAGCAGCACCGTGACATACAGCGCTGACAGCAGCTCCGTGACATACAGCGCTGACAGCAGCTCCGTGACATACAGCGCTGACAGCAGCTCCGTGACATACAGCACTGACAGCAGCTCCGTGACATACAGCGCTGACAGCAGCTCCGTGACATACAGCGCTGACAGCAGCACCGTGACATACAGCGCTGACAGCAGCTCCGTGACATACAGCGCTGACAGCAGCTCCGTGACATACAGCGCTGACAGCAGCTCCGTGACATACAGCACTGACAGCAGCTCCGTGACATACAGCGCTGACAGCAGCTCCGTGACATACAGCGCTGACAGCAGCACCGTGACATACAGCGCTGACAGCAGCTCCGTGACATACAGCGCTGACAGCAGCTCCGTGACATACAGCGCTGACAGCAGCTCCGTGACATACAGCGCTGACAGCAGCTCCGTGACATACAGCGCTGACAGCAGCTCCGTGACATACAGCGCTGACAGCAGCACCGTGACATACAGCGCTGACAGCAGCTCCGTGACATACAGCGCTGACAGCAGCTCCGTGACATACAGCGCTGACAGCAGCACCGTGACATACAGCGCTGACAGCAGCTCCGTGACATACAGCACTGACAGCAGCTCCGTGACATACAGCGCTGACAGCAGCTCCGTGACATACAGCGCTGACAGCAGCACCGTGACATACAGCGCTGACAGCAGCTCCGTGACATACAGCGCTGACAGCAGCTCCGTGACATACAGCGCTGACAGCAGCTCCGTGACATACAGCGCTGACAGCAGCTCCGTGACATACAGCGCTGACAGCAGCTCCGTGACATACAGCGCTGACAGCAGCACCGTGACATACAGCGCTGACAGCAGCTCCGTGACATACAGCGCTGACAGCAGCTCCGTGACATACAGCGCTGACAGCAGCACCGTGACATACAGCGCTGACAGCAGCTCCGTGACATACAGCGCTGACAGCAGCTCCGTGACATACAGCGCTGACAGCAGCTCCGTGACATACAGCGCTGACAGCAGCTCCGTGACATACAGCGCTGACAGCAGCTCCGTGACATACAGCGCTGACAGCAGCTCCGTGACATACAGCGCTGACAGCAGCTCCGTGACATACAGCGCTGACAGCAGCTCCGTGACATACAGCGCTGACAGCAGCACCGTAAGCAGCCCCTGGAGGAAGTCAGCACAGCACAGGGATGGTGTGATCCCCTCATAATAAGAACCCCCAGGAGGAAGTCAGCACAGCACAGGGATGGTGGGAGCCCCTCATAATAAGAACCCCCAGGAGGAAGTCAGCACAGCACAGGGATGGTGGGAGCCCCTCATAATAAGAACACCCAGGAGGAAGTCAGCACAGCACAGGGATGGTGGGAACCCCTCATAATAAGCAGCCCCAGTAGAAATATGACACCGCTCAACCTCTTCAAAGAGGAGGGTAGGGGCATATAGTACGGTGTGCTTTTTTGGGTCAGGGAAGTGAGCCAAATGAATTAAGAAGGTCTGTGTGCTTGATTCCAAAAATTGTTTATAGACATATACATGGTCTACTGATCACATGTGTTGAATTCCTCCGAGATCCATGCCTCATTCATTTTTAGAAATGTGAGGTAGTTAACACTGTGGTGAGCTAGGCGAGTACGCTTATCGGTCACAATCCCCCCTGCTGCGCTGAACGTCCTTTCGGACAGGACACTGGATGAGGGGCAAGCCAACAGTTCGATTGCAAATTGGGCAAGCTCTGGCCAGAGGTCAAGCCTGCCCACCCAGTAGTCTAGGGGTTCATCACTCCTCAGAGCGTCCACATCGGCCGTTAACCCAATGTAGTCGGACACCTGACGGTCTAGGCGTTCCCTGATGCTGGATCCGGATGACACCTGTCGATGGGTCGGCTGAAAGAATGACCTCATATCCGAAGTCACCAACACATCTTCAAACCGGCCTCTTCTTGCAGGCGCTGTTGGATTGGTACCCGCAAATCCTTCTCTGGGAGTGGGAATTGCTCCTCTGCCAGCGCACGCAAAAGCAGAATGCAGCATTTCTCGAAGCAAGGCCTGGAAGTGCTGCATTCTGACAGCCCTCTGCGACGGCGGTAACATTTCCGCCATTTTGTGTTTGTACCGGGGATCTAAGTACGTTGCCACCCAGTACTGGTCCTTGACCCTCATGCTTTTTATACGGGGGTCCCTATTAAAACACTGGAGCATGAAGGCCCCCATTTGCACTCAAGCGGAAGGTATGTGGTGGTGGTGGTGGTGGTGGTAGTGTCTTTGGGGGTGCACATAGCAGAGAGTGAAGAAGAGGGTGCAGATCGAGAGGATGAGGAGGGTGCAGAAGAGTAAGGCTGAGTGAGCCACTCAACCAAGTCTGGTGCGTCCTTTAAAGTAATTGAACGCACCTTCTGCAACTTCCCACTTTGGCTCAAGGCTGTTGCTCCTGCCCTACCCCTACCACCCCTGCGGAAGGGCCTGCCTCTTCCTCTGCCTGTCATTTTTTAAATCACCCTGTGACAAAACTCTTAGTCCCTATACCGCTGAAGGACTGCTGCAGTATAGGGCAGCGGTCAGCAGTAGTGCACGGCAACCCTATGTATTGTGGACCGATAGCGGTCCTTACAGAACAGCAGACTGTAACGCACTCAGGCCTATGTACCGTAGCACCCTATACCAAGTTACCAGTCCTTATAAGAACTTTTGTGGACCAAGCAGGTTGTGTGTTAGTGATTAGCAGACTGTACGTCAGTCCCTATACCAATGAAGGACTGCTGCAGTATAGGGCAGCGGTCAGCAGTAGTGCACGGCAACCCTATGTATTGTGGACCGATAGCGGTCCTTACAGAACAGCAGACTGTAACGCACTCAGGCCTATGTACCGTAGCACCCTATACCAAGTTACCAGTCCTTATAAGAACTTTTGTGGACCAAGCAGGTTGTGTGTTAGTGATTAGCAGACTGTGCGTCAGTCCCTATACCGCTGAAGGACTGCTGCAGTATAGGGCAGCGGTCAGCAGTAGTGCACGTCAACCCTATGTATTGTGGACCGATAGCGGTCCTTACAGAACAGCAGACTGTACTGCACTCAGGCCTATGTACCGTAGCACCCTATACCAAGTTACCAGTCCTTATAAGAACTTTTGTGGACCAAGCAGGTTGTGTGTTAGTGATTAGCAGACTGTACGTCAGTCCCTATACCAATGAAGGACTGCTGCAGTATAGGGCAGCGGTCAGCAGTAGTGCACGGCAACCCTATGTATTGTGGACCGATAGCGGTCCTTACAGAACAGCAGACTGTAACGCACTCAGGCCTATGTACCGTAGCACCCTATACCAAGTTACCAGTCCTTATAAGAACTTTTGTGGACCAAGCAGGTTGTGTGTTAGTGATTAGCAGACTGTGCGTCAGTCCCTATACCGCTGAAGGACTGCTGCAGTATAGGGCAGCGGTCAGCAGTAGTGCACGGCAACCCTATGTATTGTGGACCGATAGCGGTCCTTACAGAACAGCAGACTGTACTGCACTCAGGCCTATGTACCGTAGCACCCTATACCAAGTTACCAGTCCTTATAAGAACTTTTGTGGACCAAGCAGGTTGTGTGTTAGTGATTAGCAGACTGTACGTCAGTCCCTATACCAATGAAGGACTGCTGCAGTATAGGGCAGCGGTCAGCAGTAGTGCACGGCAACCCTATGTATTGTGGACCGATAGCGGTCCTTACAGAACAGCAGACTGTAACGCACTCAGGCCTATGTACCGTAGCACCCTATACCAAGTTACCAGTCCTTATAAGAACTTTTGTGGACCAAGCAGGTTGTGTGTTAGTGATTAGCAGACTGTACGTCAGTCCCTATACCAATGAAGGACTGCTGCAGTATAGGGCAGCGGTCAGCAGTAGTGCACGGCAACCCTATGTATTGTGGACCGATAGCGGTCCTTACAGAACAGCAGACTGTAACGCACTCAGGCCTATGTACCGTAGCACCCTATACCAAGTTACCAGTCCTTATAAGAACTTTTGTGGACCAAGCAGGTTGTGTGTTAGTGATTAGCAGACTGTGCGTCAGTCCCTATACCGCTGAAGGACTGCTGCAGTATAGGGCAGCGGTCAGCAGTAGTGCACGTCAACCCTATGTATTGTGGACCGATAGCGGTCCTTACAGAACAGCAGACTGTACTGCACTCAGGCCTATGTACCGTAGCACCCTATACCAAGTTACCAGTCCTTATAAGAACTTTTGTGGACCAAGCAGGTTGTGTGTTAGTGATTAGCAGACTGTGCGTCAGTCCCTATACCGCTGAAGGACTGCTGCAGTATAGGGCAGCGGTCAGCAGTAGTGCACGGCAACCCTATGTATTGTGGACCGATAGCGGTCCTTACAGAACAGCAGACTGTAACGCACTCAGGCCTATGTACCGTAGCACCCTATACCAAGTTACCAGTCCTTATAAGAACTTTTGTGGACCAAGCAGGTTGTGTGTTAGTGATTAGCAGACTGTGCGTCAGTCCCTATACCGCTGAAGGACTGCTGCAGTATAGGGCAGCGGTCAGCAGTAGTGCACGGCAACCCTATGTATTGTGGACCGATAGCGGTCCTTACAGAACAGCAGACTGTAACGCACTCAGGCCTATGTACCGTAGCACCCTATACCAAGTTACCAGTCCTTATAAGAACTTTTGTGGACCAAGCAGGTTGTGTGTTAGTGATTAGCAGACTGTGCGTCAGTCCCTATACCGCTGAAGGACTGCTGCAGTATAGGGCAGCGGTCAGCAGTAGTGCACGGCAACCCTATGTATTGTGGACCGATAGCGGTCCTTACAGAACAGCAGACTGTACTGCACTCAGGCCTATGTACCGTAGCACCCTATAC
Source organism: Lithobates pipiens (assembly GCF_037356315.1). Lineage (NCBI taxonomy): Eukaryota > Metazoa > Chordata > Amphibia > Anura > Ranidae > Lithobates > Lithobates pipiens. The sequence goes on along the minus strand of NW_027507785.1, from coordinate 4,929,766 downwards.
CAAGTTACCAGTCCTTATAAGAACTTTTGTGGACCAAGCAGGTTGTGTGTTAGTGATTAGCAGACTGTACGTCAGTCCCTATACCAATGAAGGACTGCTGCAGTATAGGGCAGCGGTCAGCAGTAGTGCACGTCAACCCTATGTATTGTGGACCGATAGCGGTCCTTACAGAACAGCAGACTGTACTGCACTCAGGCCTATGTACCGTAGCACCCTATACCAAGTTACCAGTCCTTATAAGAACTTTTGTGGACCAAGCAGGTTGTGTGTTAGTGATTAGCAGACTGTACGTCAGTCCCTATACCAATGAAGGACTGCTGCAGTATAGGGCAGCGGTCAGCAGTAGTGCACGGCAACCCTATGTATTGTGGACCGATAGCGGTCCTTACAGAACAGCAGACTGTAACGCACTCAGGCCTATGTACCGTAGCACCCTATACCAAGTTACCAGTCCTTATAAGAACTTTTGTGGACCAAGCAGGTTGTGTGTTAGTGATTAGCAGACTGTACGTCAGTCCCTATACCAATGAAGGACTGCTGCAGTATAGGGCAGCGGTCAGCAGTAGTGCACGGCAACCCTATGTATTGTGGACCGATAGCGGTCCTTACAGAACAGCAGACTGTAACGCACTCAGGCCTATGTACCGTAGCACCCTATACCAAGTTACCAGTCCTTATAAGAACTTTTGTGGACCAAGCAGGTTGTGTGTTAGTGATTAGCAGACTGTACGTCAGTCCCTATACCAATGAAGGACTGCTGCAGTATAGGGCAGCGGTCAGCAGTAGTGCACGGCAACCCTATGTATTGTGGACCGATAGCGGTCCTTACAGAACAGCAGACTGTAACGCACTCAGGCCTATGTACCGTAGCACCCTATACCAAGTTACCAGTCCTTATAAGAACTTTTGTGGACCAAGCAGGTTGTGTGTTAGTGATTAGCAGACTGTGCGTCAGTCCCTATACCGCTGAAGGACTGCTGCAGTATAGGGCAGCGGTCAGCAGTAGTGCACGGCAACCCTATGTATTGTGGACCGATAGCGGTCCTTACAGAACAGCAGACTGTACTGCACTCAGGCCTATGTACCGTAGCACCCTATACCAAGTTACCAGTCCTTATAAGAACTTTTGTGGACCAAGCAGGTTGTGTGTTAGTGATTAGCAGACTGTACGTCAGTCCCTATACCAATGAAGGACTGCTGCAGTATAGGGCAGCGGTCAGCAGTAGTGCACGGCAACCCTATGTATTGTGGACCGATAGCGGTCCTTACAGAACAGCAGACTGTAACGCACTCAGGCCTATGTACCGTAGCACCCTATACCAAGTTACCAGTCCTTATAAGAACTTTTGTGGACCAAGCAGGTTGTGTGTTAGTGATTAGCAGACTGTGCGTCAGTCCCTATACCGCTGAAGGACTGCTGCAGTATAGGGCAGCGGTCAGCAGTAGTGCACGTCAACCCTATGTATTGTGGACCGATAGCGGTCCTTACAGAACAGCAGACTGTACTGCACTCAGGCCTATGTACCGTAGCACCCTATACCAAGTTACCAGTCCTTATAAGAACTTTTGTGGACCAAGCAGGTTGTGTGTTAGTGATTAGCAGACTGTGCGTCAGTCCCTATACCGCTGAAGGACTGCTGCAGTATAGGGCAGCGGTCAGCAGTAGTGCACGGCAACCCTATGTATTGTGGACCGATAGCGGTCCTTACAGAACAGCAGACTGTAACGCACTCAGGCCTATGTACCGTAGCACCCTATACCAAGTTACCAGTCCTTATAAGAACTTTTGTGGACCAAGCAGGTTGTGTGTTAGTGATTAGCAGACTGTGCGTCAGTCCCTATACCGCTGAAGGACTGCTGCAGTATAGGGCAGCGGTCAGCAGTAGTGCACGGCAACCCTATGTAT
>NW_027507785.1:4150000-4305160 GCF_037356315.1 Lithobates pipiens | reverse complement strand
AGATTCCCCGCCCCCCCCTCCACTCAGATTCCCCCCCCATTCAGATCCCCCCTCCCTCCACTCAGATTCCCCCCCCCCTACACTCAGATTCCCCCCCCCTACACTCAGAATCCCCCCCCTACACTCAGATTCCCCCCTCCCTCCACTCTACTCAGATTCCCCGCCCCCTCCCTCCACTCAGATTCCCCCCTCCCTCCACTCAGATTCCCCGCCCCCCTCCCTCCACTCTACTCAGATTCCCCCCCCCTCCACTCTACTCAGATTCCCCCCCTCCACTCTACTCAGATTCCCCCCCTCCACTCTACTCAGATTCCCCGCCCCCGCCCTCCACTCTACTCTACTCAGATTCCCCGCCCCCCTCCCTCCACTCAGATTCCCCGCCCCCCCTCCACTCTACTCAGATCCCCCCCCTCCACTCAGATTCCCCCCCTCCCTCCACTCAGATTCCCCCCTCCCTCCACTCAGATTCCCCCCTCCCTCCACTCTACTCAGATCCCCCCCTCCCTCCACTCTACACTACTCTCCTCAGATCCCCCCTCCCTCCACTCTACTCAGATCCACCCCCTCCCTCAACTCTACTCAGATCCCCCCCACATCCTCCACTCTACTCAGATCCCCCCACATCCCCACTCTACTCAGACCCCCCCCTCCCTCTACTGTACTCAGATCCACCCCCCTCCCTCCACTCTACTCAGATCCACCCCCCTCCCTCCACTCTACTCAGATCCACCCCACATCCTCCACTCTATTCAGATCCCTCCCACTCTACTCAGATCCCCCCCACTCTACTCAGATTCCCCGCCCCCCTCCAATCTACTTGATTCCCCGCCCCCCCCCTCCACTCAGATTCCTCCCCCCTCCACTATACTCAGATTACCCCCCACCCTCCCTCCACTCTACTCAGATTCCCCCCTTCCCTCCACTCATGATAACTTATCTTGCTGACCTGTCTTTGTGTATAAATATCTCTGAATAAAACCGAACCTGGCACGGGACTTCTTGCTCGGAGCTGATACACGGAGAACGGTCTCTGTGCCTTATTTCTATGATAAGAGCATAATAATTGGGAAACAGCAATATAAACCCATTAATGTGACCCATTGATAGTCACACTTAACACCCGCCCCCCCCCCTCCACTCTACTCAGATTCCCCCCCTCCACTCTACTCAGATTCCCCCCCTCCACACTACTCAGATCCCCCCCCTCCACACTACTCAGATCCCCCCCCCGCCCCCCCTCTCCACTCCACTCAGATTCCCCCCTCTCCACTCAGATCCCCCCTCCTCCTCCACTCAGATTTCCCCCCCCCTCCACTCTACTCAGATTCCCCCCCCCTCCACTCTACTCTACTCAGATTCCCCGCCCCCCCCTCCCTCCACTCTACTCAGATCCCCCCCTCCCTCCACTCTACTCATATCTCCCCCCTTCCTCCACTCTACTCATATCTCCCCCCTCCCTCCACTCATATCTTCCCCCTCCCTCCACTCTACTTTACTCAGATCCCATCCTCCCTCCACTCTACTCAGATCCCCCCCTCCCTCCACTCAGATCTCCCCCTCCACTCAGATTCCCAGCCCCCCCATCCACTCAACTCAGACCCCCCCTCCACTCAGATTCCCCCCCTCCACTCAGATTCCCCCCCTTACACTCAGATTCCACCCCTCCTATCTACTCTACTCAGATTCCCCCGCCCCTCCTCCGCTCTACTCAGATTCCCCTCCCTCCCTCCACTCTACTCAGATTCCTCCACATCCCAACACTATACTCTACTCAGAATTCCCCGCCCCCCTCCACTCTACTCAGATTCCCACCCTTCCTCCACTCTACTTCAGATTCCCACCCCCCTCCACTCTACTCAGATTCCCGCCCCCTCCACTCTACTCTACTCAGATTCCCCGCCCCCCCCCTCCCTCCACTCTACTCAGATTCCCCGCCCCCCTCCACTCTACTCAGATCCCCCCCCCCCTCCACTCTACTCAGATTCCCCCCCCCTCCACTCAGACCCCCCCTCCACTCAGGTTACCCGCCCCCCCTCCACTCTACTCAGATTCCCTCCCCCTCCACTCTACTCAGATTCCTCCCCCTCCACTCTACTCAGATTCCCCCCTCCCTCCACTCTACTCAGATTCCCCCCTCCCTCCACTCTACTCAGATTCCCCCCTCCCTCCACTATACTCTACTCAGATTCCCGCCCCCCTCCACTCTACTCAGATTCCCCCCCCCCTCCACTCTACTCAGATTCCCCGCCCCCCCTCCCTCCACCTCTACTCAGATTCCCCGCCCCCCCTCCACTCCACTCAGATTCCCCCCCTCCACTCAGATCCCCCCCCCCCTCCACTCTACTCAGATTCCCCGCCCCCCCTCCACTCAGATTCCCCCCTCCCTCCACTCTACTCAGATTCCCCGCCCCCTCCCTCCACTCAGATTCCCCCCTCCCTCCACTCAGATTCCCCGCCCCCTCCCTCCACTCTACTCAGATTCCCCGCCCCCCTCCACTCAGATATTCCCCCCCCATTCAGATCCCCCCTCCCTTCACTCAGATTCCCCCCCCTACACTCTTCTCAGATCCCCTCCCCCCTCCACTCAGATCCCCCCTCCCTCCACTCTACTCAGATTCCCCCCCCTCCACTCTACTCAGATTCCCCCCCCTCCACTCTACACTACTTAGATCCCCCCCTCCCTCTACTCCAGATTCCCCCCTCCCTCCACTCAGATTCCCCCCTCCCTCCACTCTACTGAGATCCCCCTCCCTCCACTCTACTCAGATTCCCCGCCCCCGCCCTCCACTCTACTCTACTCAGATTCCCCGCCCCCCCTCCACTCTACTCAGATCCCCCCCCCTCCACTCAGATTCCCCCCTCCCTCCACTCAGATCCCCCCTCCCTCCACTCTACTCATATCTCCCCCTCCCTCCACTCTACTCATATCTCCCCCCTCCCTCCACTCTACTCAGATCCCCCCTCCCTCCACTCTACTCAGATCCCCCCCTCCCTCCACTCAGATTCCCCGCCCCCCCATCCACTCAACTCAGATTCCCCGCCCCCCCCATCCACTCAACTCAGACCCCCCCCCCCCTCCACTCAGATTCCCCCCCTCCACTCAGATTCCCCCCCTTACACTCAGATTCCACCCCTCCTCTCTACTCTACTCAGATTCCCCGCCCCCCCTCCGCTCTACTCAGATTCCCCTCCCTCCCTCCACTCTACTCAGATTCCTCCACATCCCTACACTATACTCTACTCAGATTCCCCGCCCCCTCCCACTCTACCTCAGATCCCCCCCCCCCCACTCTACTCAGATTCCCCCCCTCCACTCAGATCCCCCCCTCCACTCAGATTACCCCGCCCCCCCTCCACTCTACTCAGATTCCCCCCTCCCTCCACTCAACTATACTCAGATTCCCCCCCCCCTCCCTCCACTCTACTCAGATTTCCCCCCCTCCCTCCACTCTACTCAGAATCCCCCCCCCCCTCCACCCTACTCAGATTCCACCCCCTCCACTCTACTCAGATCCACCCCCCTCCCTCCACTCTACTCAGATCCCCCCACATCCTCCCAGTCTACTCAGATCCCCCACATCCTCCAGTCTACTCAGATCCCCCCCCACATCCTCCACTCTACTCAGATCCCCCCCACATCCACTCAGATTCCCCCCCCTCCACTCAGATTCCCCCCCCCTCCACTCTACTCAGATTCCCCCCCTCCCTCCACTCTACTCAGATCCACCCCCCTCCCTTCACTCTACTCAGATCCCCCCACATCCTCCACTCTACTCAGATCCCCCCCACATCCACTCAGATTCCCCCCCCCCTCCACTCAGATTCCCCCCCCCACTCAGATTCCCCCCCTCCACTCAGATTCCCCCCTCCACTCAGATTCCCCCCCTCCCTCCACTCTACTCCGATTCCCCCCCTCCCTCCACTCTACTCCGATCCCCCCCCTCCCTCCACTCTACTCAGATTCCCCCCTCCCTCCACTCAGATTCCCCCCTCCCTCCACTCTACTCAGATTCCCCGCCACCCCCTCCACTCTACTCAGATTCCCCCCCACCCTCCCTCCACTCTACTCAGATTCCCCCCCACCCTCCCTCCACTCTACTCAGATTCCCCCCTTCCCTCCACTCAGATTCCCGGCCCCCCCATCCACTCTACTCAGATTCCCCGCCCCCCCTCCACTCTACTCAGATTCCTCCACATCCCTCCACTATACTCTACTCAGATTCCCGCCCCCCCTCCACTCTACTCAGATTCCCCCCCCCTCCACTCTACTCAACTCAGATTCCCCGCCCCCCCTCCCTCCACTCTACTCAGATTCCCCGCCCCCCCTCCACTCCACTCAGATTCCCCCCCTCCACTCAGATTCCCCCCCCCCTCCACTCTACCTCAGATTCCCCGCCCCCCCTCCACTCAGATTCCCCCCTCCTCCACTCTACTCAGATTCCCCGCCCCCTCCCTCCACTCAGATTCCCCCCTCCCTCCACTCAGATTCCCCGCCCCCCTCCCTCCACTCTACTCAGATTCCCCCGCCCCCCCTCCACTCAGATTCCCCCCCCATTCAGATCCCCCCTCCCTACACTCAGATTCCCCCCCTACACTCAGATTCCCCCCCTACACTCAGATTCCCCCCCCTACACTCAGATTCCCCCCTCTCCACTCTTCTCAGATTCCCCTCCCCCCTCCACTCTACTCAGATTCCCCGCCCCCCCTCCACTCAGATCCCCCCTCCCTCCACTCTACTCAGATTCCCCCCCCTCCACTCTACACTACTTAGATCCCCCCCTCCCCTCTACTCAGATTCCCCCCTCCCTCCACTCTACACTACTTAGATCCCCCCCTCCCTCTACTCAGATTCCCCCCTCCCTCCACTCAGATTCCCCGCCCCCCCTCCACTCTACTCAGATCCCCCCCCTCCACTCAGATTCCCCCTCCCACCACTCAGATCCCCCCCCTCCCTCCACTCTACTCATATCTCCCCCTCCCTCCACTCTACTCATATCCCCCCTCCCTCCCACTCTACTCAGATCCCCCCTCCCTCCACTCTACTCAGATCCCCCCCTCCCTCCACTCAGATTCCCCGCCCCCCCCATCCACTCAACTCAGATTCCCCGCCCCCCCATCCACTCAACTCAGACCCCCCCCCCCCCTCCACTCAGATTCCCCCCCTCCACTCAGATTGCCCCCCTTACACTCAGGATTCCACCCCTCCTCTCTACTCTACTCAGATTCCCCGCCCCCCCTCCGCTCTACTCAGATTCCCCTCCCTCCCTCCACTCTACTCAGATTCCTCCACATCCCTACACTATACTCTACTCAGATTCCCCGCCCCCCCCTCCACTCTACTCAGATCCCCCCCCCTCCACTCTACTCAGATTCCCCCCCCTCCACTCAGATCCCCCCCTCCACTCAGATCCCCCCTCCACTCTACTCAGATTCCCCCCTCCCTCCACTCAACTATACTCAGATCCCCCCCCCCCCTCCCTCCACTCTACTCAGATTCCCCCCCTCCCTCCACTCTACTCAGAATCCCCCCCCCCCTCCACCCTACTCAGATTCCACCCCCTCCACTCTACTCAGATCCACCCCCCTCCCTCCACTCTACTCAGATCCCCCCACATCCTCCAGTCTACTCAGATCCCCCCCACATCCTTCCCACTCTACTCAGATCCCCCCACATCCACTCAGATTCCCCCCCCCCCTCCACTCAGATTCCCCCCCCCACTCAGATTCCCCCCCTCCACTCTACTCAGATTCCCCCCTCCCTCCACTCTACTCAGATCCACCCCCCTCCCTCCACTCTACTCAGATCCCCCCACATCCTCCACTCTACTCAGATCCCCCCCACATCCACTCAGATTCCCCCCCCTCCACTCAGATTCCCCCCCCTCCACTCAGATTCCCCCCCCACTCAGATTCCCCCCCCTCCACTCTACTCAGATTCCCCCCTCCCTCCACTCTACTCAGATCCACCCCCTCCCTCCACTCTACTCAGATCCCCCCACATCCTCCACTCTACTCAGATCCCCCCCACATCCACTCAGATTCCCCCCCTCCACTCAGATTCCCCCCCCCACTCAGATTCCCCCCCTCCACTCAGATTCCCCCCCTCCATTCTACTCAGATTCCCCCCCTCCCTCCACTCTACTCCGATTCCCCCCCTCCCTCCACTCTACTCCGATCCCCCCCCTCCCTCCACTCTACTCAGATTCCCCCCTCCCTCACTCAGATTCCCCCTCCCTCCACTCTACTCAGATTCCCCGCCACCCCCTCCACTCTACTTCAGATTCCCCCCACCCTCCCTCCACTCTACTCAGATTCCCCCCACCCTCCCTCCACTCTACTCAGATTTCCCCCCCACCCTCCCTCCACTCTACTCAGATTCCCCCTTCCCTCCACTCAGATTCCCGGCCCCCCCATCCACTCTACTCAGATTCCCCGCCCCCCCTCCACTCTACTCAGATTCGCCCCCCCCATCCACTCTACTCAGATTCCCCGCCCCCCTCCACTCCACTCAGATTCCCCCCCCCCCTCCACTCTACTCAGATCCTCCCCCTCCACTCTACTCAGATTCCCCCCCCTCCACTCTACTCAGATTCCCCCCCTCCACTCTACTCAGATTCCCCCCCCCCCCTCCACTCTACTCAGATTCCCCCCCCCCTCCACTCTACTCAGATTCCCCCCCCCTCCACTCTACTCAGATTCCCCCCCTCCACTCTACTCAGATTCCCCCCCCCTCCACTTAACTCAGATTCCCCCCCCCCCCTCCACTCTACTCAGATTCCCCCCCCCCTCCACTCTACTCAGATTCCCCCCCCCCTCCACTCTACTCAGATTCCCCCCCCCTCCACTCTACTCAGATTCACCCCTCCCTCCACTCTACTCAGATTCACCCCCCCCTCCACTCTACTCAGATTCACCCCCGCCCTCCACTCTACTCAGATTCACCCCCCCCCCTCCACTCTACTCAGATTCACACCCCCCCCTCCACTCAGATCCCCCCCCTTCCTCCACTCTACTCAGACCCCCACTCCCTCCACTCTACTCAGATCCCCCCCTCCCTCCACTCTACTCAGATCCCCCCCCCCTTCCTCCACTCTACTCAGATTCCCCCCCCTCCCTCACTCAAATCCCCCCTCCCTCCACTCAAATCCCCCCCCTCCACTCAGATTCACCCCCCCCCCCCTCCACTCTACTCAGATTCCCCCCTCCCTCCACTCTACTCAGATTCCCCCCCCTCCCTCCACTCTACTCAGATTCCCCCCCCTCCCTCCACTCTACTCAGATTCCCCCCTCCCTCCACTCTACTCAGATTCCCCCCCTCCCTCCACTCTACTCAGATTCCCCCCCTCCCTCCACTCTACTCAGATTTCCCCCCCCCTCCACCCTACTCAGATTCCACCCCTCCACTCAGATTTCCACCCCCTCCACTCTACTCAGATCCACCCCCCCTCCTTCCACTCTACTCAGATCCCTCCACATCCTCCACTCTACTCAGAACCCCCCACATCCTCCACTCTACTCAGATCCCCCCATCCCTCCACTCTACTCAGATCCCCCCCTCCCTCCACTCAGATCCCCCCTCTCCCTCCACTCAGATTCCCCGCCCCCCCCCCCCCATCCACTCTACTCAGATTCCCCGCCCCCCATCCACTCAACTCAGACCCCCCCTCCACTCAGATTCCCCCCCTTACACTCAGATTCCACCCCTCCTCTCTACTCTACTCAGATTCCCCGCCCCCCCTCCGCTCTACTCAGATTCCCCTCCCTCCCTCCACTCTACTCAGATTCCTCCACATCCCTACACTATACTCTACTCAGATTCCCCGCCCCCCTCCACTCTACTCAGATTCCCCCCCCTCCACTCAGATCCCCCCCTCCACTCAGATTACCCGCCCCCCCTCCACTCTACTCAGATTCCTCCCCCTCCACTCTACTCAGATTCCTCCCCCTCCACTCTACTCAGATTCCCCCCCCCCTCCCTCCACTCTACTCAGATTCCTTCACCCTACTCAGATTCCACCCCCTCCACTCTACTCAGATCCACCCCCCTCCCTCTACTCTACTCAGATCCCCCCCATCCTCCACTCAACTCAGATCCCCCCAACATCCTCCACTCTACTCAGAACCCCCCCCACATCCTCCACTCTACTCAGAACCCCCACATCCTCCACTCTACTCAGATCCCCCCCACATCCTCCACTCTACTCAGATCCCCCCACATCCACTCAGATTCCCCCCCGCCACTCAGATCCCCCCCCCCCTTCACTCAGATCCCCCCCCCACTCAGATTCACCCCCCCTCCACTCTACTCAGATCCCCCCCCTCCACTCTACTCTTCTCAGATTCCCCCCCCCCTCCACTCTACTCAGATTCACCCCCCCCTCCACTCTACTCAGATTCACCCCCCTTCCACTCTACTCAGATTCACCCCCCCCTCCACTCTACTCAGATTCACCCCCCCCCTCCACTCTACTCAGATTCACCCCCCCCCCCCTCCCACTCTACTCAGATTCACCCCCCCCCCTCCACTCTACTCAGATTCACCCCCCCCCCCTCCACTCTACTCAGATTCACCCCCCCCCCCTCCACTCTACTCAGATTCACCCCCCCCTCCACTCTACTCAGATTCACCCCCCCTCCACTCTACTCAGATTCACCCCCCCCTCCACTCAGATCCCCCCCCTTCCTCCACTCTACTCAGACCCCCCACTCCCTCCACTCTACTCAGATCCCCCCCTTCCTCCACTCTACTCAGATTCCCCCCCTCCCTCCACTCAAATTCCCCCCCTCCCTCCACTCAAATTCCCCCCCCCCCCCCTCCACTCAGATTCACCCCCCCCCCCTCCACTCTACTCAGATTCCCCCCCTCCCTCCACTCTACTCAGATTCCCCCCCTCCCTCCACTCTACTCAGATTCCCCCCCCCCCTCCACCCTACTCAGATTCCACCCCCTCCACTCTACTCAGATCCACCCCCCTCCCTCCACTCTACTCAGATCCCTCCACATCCTCCACTCTACTCAGAACCCCCCACATCCTCCACTCTACTCAGAACCCCCACATCCTCCACTCTACTCAGATCCCCCCTCCCTCCACTCAGATCCCCCCCTCTCCCTCCACTCAGATTCCCCGCCTCCCCCCCCATCCACTCTACTCAGATTCCCAGCCCCCCATCCACTCAACTCAGATTCCCCGCCCCCCCATCCACTCAACTCAGATCCCCCGCCCCCCATCCACTCAACTCAGATTCCCCGCCCCCCATCCACTCAACTCAGATTCCCCGCCCCCCCATCCACTCAACTCAGATTCCCCGCCCCCCCATCCACTCAACTCAGACCCCCCCTCCACTCAGATTCCCCCCCTTACACTCAGATTCCACCCTCCTCTCTACTCTACTCAGATTCCCCGCCCCCCCTCCGCTCTACTCAGATTCCCCTCCCTCCCTCCACTCTACTCAGATTCCTCCACATCCCTACACTATACTCTACTCAGATTCCCCGCCCCCCTCCACTCTACTCAGATCCCCCCCCCCTCCACTCTACTCAGATTCCCCCCCTCCCCTCAGATCCCCCCCTCCACTCAGATTACCCGCCCCCCCTCCACTCTACCAGATTCCCCCCTCCCTCCACTCAACTATACTCAGATTCCCCCCCCCTCCCTCCACTCTACTCAGATTCCCCCCTCCCTCCCACTCTACTCAGATTCCCCCCTCCCTCCACTCTACTCAGAATCCCCCCCCCCTCCACCCTACTCAGATTCCACCCCCTCCACTCTACTCAGATCCACCCCTCCCTCCACTCTACTCAGATCCCCCCACATCCTCCACTCTACTCAGATCCCCCCACATCCACTCAGATTCCCCCCCCCTCCACTCAGATCCCCCCCACTCAGATTTCCCCCCCTCCACTCTACTCAGATTCCCCCCTCCCTCCACTCAGATTCCCCCCTCCCTCCACTCTACTCAGATTCCCCGCCACCCTCCCTCCACTCTACTCAGATTCCCCCCCACCCTCCCTCCACTCTACTCAGATTCCCCCCCACCCTCCCCTCCACTCTACTCAGATTCCCCCCTTCCCTCCACTCAGATTCCCGGCCCCCCCCATCCACTCAACTCAGATTCCCCGCCCCCCCCTCCCACTCTACTCAGATTCCCCGCCCCCCCCTCCACTCTACTCAGATTCGCCCCCCCCCATCCACTCTACTCAGATTCCCCGCCCCCCCCTCCACTCTACTCAGATTCCCCGCCCCCCCCTCCACTCTACTCAGATTCCCCCCCCTCCACTCTACTCAGATCCCCCCCCTCCACTCTACTCAGATTCCCCCCCCCCTCCACTCTACTCAGATTCCCCCCCCCCCCCCTCCACTCTACTCAGATTCCCCCCCCCCCTCCACTCTACTCAGATTCCCCCCCCCCCTCCACTCTACTCAGATTCCCCCCCCCCTCCACTCTACTCAGATTCCCCCCCCCTCCACTCTACTCAGATTCCCCCCCCCCCCTCCACTCTACTCAGATTCCCCCCCCCCTCCACTCTACTCAGATTCCCCCCCCCTCCACTCTACTCAGATTCCCCCCCCCTCCACTCTACTCAGATTCCCCCCCCTCCACTTAACTCAGATTCCCCCCCCCCCCCCTCCCACTCTACTCAGATTCCCCCCCCCCCTCCACTCTACTCAGATTCACCCCCCCCCCCTCCACTCTACTCAGATTCACCCCCCCCCCCTCCACTCTACTCAGATTCACCCCCCCCCCTCCACCTCTACTCAGATTCACCCCCCCTCCTTTCTACTCAGATTCACCCCCCCCCCACTCTACTCAGATTCACCCCCCCTCCACTCTACTCAGATTCACCCCCCCCACTCAGATCCCCCCTTCCTCCACTCTACTCAGATCCCCCCTCCCTCCACTCTACTCAGATCCCCCCCCTTCCTCCACTCTACTCAGATTCCCCCCCCTCCCTCCACTCAAATTCCCCCCCTCCCTCCACTCAAATCCCCCCCCCCTCCACTCAGATTCCCCCTCCCCTCCACTCTACTCAGATTCCCCCTCCCTCCACTCTACTCAGATTCCCCCCTCCCTCCACTCTACTCAGATTCCCCCCCTCCCTCCACTCTACTCAGATTTCCCCCCCCCTCCACCCTACTCAGATTCCACCCCCTCACTCAGATTTCCACCCCCTCCACTCTACTCAGATCCACCCCCCTCCTTCCACTCTACTCAGATCCCTCCACATCCTCCACTCTACTCAGAACCCCCACCATCCTCCACTCTACTCAGATCCCCCCCTCCCTCACTCTACTCAGATCCCCCCCTCCCTCCACTCAGATCCCCCCCTCTCCCTCCACTCAGATTCCCCGCCCCCCCCCCATCCACTCTACTCAGATTCCCAGCCCCCCATCCACTCAACTCAGATTCCCCGCCCCCCCATCCACTCAACTCAGATTCCCCGCCCCCCCCATCCACTCAACTCAGACCCCCCCTCCACTCAGATTCCCCCCTTACACTCAGATTCCACCCCTCCTCTCTACTCTACTCAGATTCCCCCCCTCCCTCCACTCTACTATACTCAGATTCCCCCCCCCTCCCTCCACTCTACTCAGATTCCTCCACCCTACTCAGATTCCACCCCCTCCACTCTACTCAGATCCACCCCCCTCCCTCTACTCTACTCAGATCCCCCCACATCCTCCACTCTACTCAGATCCCCCCCACATCCTCCACTCTACTCAGATCCCCCCCACATCCTCCACTCTACTCAGAACCCCCCACATCCTCCACTCTACTCAGATCCCCCCCACATCCTCCACTCTACTCAGATCCCCCCACATCACTCAGATTCCCCCCCGCCACTCAGATCCCCCCCCCCTTCACTCAGATCCCCCCCACTCAGATTCACCCCCCTCCACTCTACTCAGATCCCCCCCCCCTCCACTCTACTCTACTCAGATCCCCCCCCCTCCACGCTACTCAGATTCCCCCCCCCCCTCCACTCTACTCAGATTCACCCCCCCTCCACTCTACTCAGATTCACCCCCCCTCCACTCTACTCAGATTCACCCCCCCCTCCCACTCTACTCAGATTCACCCCCCCCCCCTCCACTCTACTCAAATTCACCCCCCCCCTCCACTCTACTCAGATTCACCTCCCCCCCTCCACTCTACTCAGATTCACCCCCCCCCTCCACTCTACTCAGATTCCCCCCCCCCTCCACTCTACTCAGATTCACCCCCCCCTCCACTCAGATCCCCCCCCCCCCTTCCTCCACCTCTACTCAGACCCCCCACTCCCTCCACTCTACTCAGATCCCCCCTTCCTCCACTCTACTCAGATTCGCCCCCTCCCTCCACTCAAATTCCCCCCCCCCCCTCCACTCAGATTCCCCCCCTCCACTCTACTCAGATCCCCCCCCCTCCACGCTACTCAGATTCCCCCCCCCTCCACTCTACTCAGATTCACCCCCCCCCTCCACTCTACTTCAGATTCACCCCCCCCCTCCACTCTACTCAGATTCACCCCCCCCCCCTCCACTCTACTCAGATTCACCCCCCCCTCCACTCTACTCAAATTCACCCCCCCCCTCCACTCTACTCAGATTCACCCCCCCTCCACCTCTACTCAGATTCACCCCCCCCTCCACTCTACTCCAGATTCACCCCCCCCCCATCCACTCTACTCAGATTCCCCGCCCCCATCCACTCTACTCAGATTCCCCGCCCCCCCCCTCCACTCTACTCAGATTCCCCCCCCCTCCACTCTACTCAGATTCACCCCCCCCTCCACTCAGATCCCCCCCCCTTCCTCCACTCTACTCAGATCCCCCCCTTCCTCCACTCTACTCAGATTCCCCCCTCCTCCACTCAAATTCCCCCCCCCCCCCCCTCCCACTCAGATTCCACCCCCCCCCCCCTCCAACTCTACTCAGATTCCCCCCTCCCTCCACTCTACTCAGATTCCCCCCCCCCCCTCCCTCCACTCTACTCAGATCCCCCCCCCCCCTCCACCCTACTCAGATTCCACCCCCTCCACTCAGATTTCCACCCCCCTCCACTCTACTCAGATCCACCCCCCTCCCTCCACTCTACTCAGATCCCTCCACATCCTCCACTCTACTCAGAACCCCCCACATCCTCCACTCTACTCAGAACCCCCACATCCTCCACTCTACTCAGATCCCCCCTCCCTCCACTCTACTCAGATCCCCCCCTCCCTCCACTCAGATCCCCCCCTCTCCCTCCACTCAGATTCCCCGCTCCCCCCCATCCACTCTACTCAGATTCCAGCCCCCCCATCCACTCAACTCAGATTCCCCGCCCCCCCATCCACTCAACTCAGATTCCCCGCCCCCCCATCCACTCAACTCAGACCCCCCCCTCCACTCAGATTCCCCCCCTTACACTCAGATTCCACCCCTCCTCTCTACTCTACTCAGATTCCCCGCCCCCCTCCGCTCTACTCAGATTCCCCTCCCTCCCTCCACTCTACTCAGATTCCTCCACATCCCTACACTATACTCTACTCAGATTCCCGCCCCCCTCCACTCTACTCAGATCCCCCCCCCCCTCCACTCTACTCAGATTCCACCCCCTCCACTCAGATCCCCCCCTCCACTCAGATTACCCGCCCCCCCTCCACTCTACTCAGATTCCTCCCCCTCCACTCTACTCAGATTCCCCCTCCCTCCACTCTACTATACTCAGATTCCCCCCCCCCTCCCTCCACTCTACTCAGATTCCTCCACCCTACTCAGATTCCACCCCCTCCACTCTACTCAGATCCACCCCCCCTCCCTCTACTCTACTCAGATCCCCCCACATCCTCCACTCTACTCAGATCCCCCCACATCCTCCACTCTACTCAGATCCCCCCCACATCCTCCACTCTACTCAGATCCCCCCACATCCTCCCACTCTACTCAGATCCCCCCCACATCCTCCACTCTACTCAGAACCCCCCCACATCCTCCACTCTACTCAGATCCCCCCCACATCCTCCACTCTACTCAGATCCCCCCCACATCCACTCAGATTCCCCCCCGCCACTCAGATCCCCCCCCCCCTTCACTCAGATCCCCCCCACTCAGATTCACCCCCCCTCCACTCTACGCAGATCCCCCCCCTCCACTCTACTCTACTCAGATTCCCCCCCTCCACTCTACTCAGATCCCCCCCCTCCACGCTACTCAGATTCCCCCCTCCCTCCACTCTACTATACTCAGATTCCCCCCCCTCCCTCCACTCTACTCAGATTCCTCCACCCTACTCAGATTCCACCCCCTCCACTCTACTCAGATCCACCCCCCTCCCTCTACTCTACTCAGATCCCCCCACATCCTCCACTCTACTCAGATCCCCCCCACATCCTCCACTCTACTCAGAACCCCCCACATCCTCCACTCTACTCAGATCCCCCCCACATCCTCCACTCTACTCAGATCCCCCCCACATCCACTCAGATTCCCCCCCACCACTCAGATCCCCCCCCCCTTCACTCAGATTCACCCCCTCCCACTCTACTCAGATCCCCCCCCTCCACTCTACTCTACTCAGATTCCCCCCCCTCCACTCTACTCAGATCCCCCCCCCCTCCACGCTACTCAGATTCCCCCCCCCTCCACTCTACTCAGATTCACCCCCCCCCTCCACTCTACTCAGATTCACCCCCCCTCCACTGTACTCAGATTCACCCCCCCTCCACTGTACTCAGATTCACCCCCCCCCCCCCTCCTCTCTACTCAAATTCACCCCCCCCTCCTCTCTACTCAGATTCACCCCCCCCCTCCACTCTACTCAGATTCACCCCCCCCCTCCACTCTACTCAGATTCACCCCCCCCCCCCTCCACTCTACTCAGATTCACCCCCCCCTCCACTCAGATCCCCCCCCCTTCCTCCACTCTACTCAGACCCCCCACTCCCTCCACTCTACTCAGATCCCCCCCTTCCTCCACTCTACTCAGATTCCCCCCCTCCCCTCCACTCAAATTCCCCCCCCCCCTCCACTCTACTCAGATTCCCCCCCTCCCTCCACTCTACTCAGATTCCCCCCCCTCCCTCCACTCTACTCAGATCCCCCCCCCCCCTCCACCCTACTCAGATTCCACCCCCTCCACTCAGATCCCCCCCTCCCTCCACTCTACTCAGATCCCCCCCCCTCCCTCCGCTCTACTCAGATCCCCCCCCTCCCTCCGCTCTACTCAGATCCCCCCCCCTCCCTCCGCTCTACTCAGATCCCCCCCCCTCCCTCCACTCTACTCAGATCCCCCCCCTCCCTCCACTCTACTCAGATCCCCCCCTCCCTCCACTCTACTCAGATCCCCCCCTCCCTCCACTCAGATCCCCCCCTCTCCCTCCACTCAGATTCCCCGCCTCCCCCCCATCCACTCTACTCAGATTCCCAGCCCCCCCATCCACTCAACTCAGATTCCCCGCCCCCCCATCCACTCAACTCAGATTCCCCGCCCCCCATCCACTCAACTCAGACCCCCCCTCCACTCAGATTCCCCCCCTTACACTCAGATTCCACCCCTCCTCTCTACTCTACTCAGATTCCCCCCTCCCTCCACTCTACTATACTCAGATTCCCCCCCCCTCCCTCCACTCTACTCAGATTCCTCCACCCTACTCAGATTCCACCCCCTCCACTCTACTCAGATCCACCCCCCTCCCTCTACTCTACTCAGATCCCCCCACATCCTCCACTCTACTCAGATCCCCCCCACATCCTCCACTCTACTCAGATCCCCCCCACATCCTCCACTCTACTCAGAACCCCCCCACATCCTCCACTCTACTCAGATCCCCCCCACATCCTCCACTCTACTCAGATCCCCCCCACATCCACTCAGATTCCCCCCCGCCACTCAGATCCCCCCCCCCCTTCACTCAGATCCCCCCCACTCAGATTCACCCCCCCTCCACTCTACTCAGATCCCCCCCCCTCCACTCTACTCTACTCAGATCCCCCCCCCTCCACGCTACTCAGATTCCCCCCCCCCCCCTCCACTCTACTCAGATTCACCCCCCCCTCCACTCTACTCAGATTCACCCCCCCTCCACTCTACTCAGATTCACCCCCCCCTCCACTCTACTCAGATTCACCCCCCCCCCTCCACTCTACTCAAATTCACCCCCCCCCCCTCCACTCTACTCAGATTCACCTCCCCCCCTCCACTCTACTCAGATTCACCCCCCCCCTCCACTCTACTCAGATTCCCCCCCCCCTCCACTCTACTCAGATTCACCCCCCCCTCCACTCAGATCCCCCCCCCCCTTCCTCCACTCTACTCAGACCCCCCACTCCCTCCACTCTACTCAGATCCCCCCCTTCCTCCACTCTACTCAGATTCGCCCCCTCCCTCCACTCAAATTCCCCCCCCCCCCCTCCACTCAGATTCCCCCCCTCCACTCTACTCAGATCCCCCCCCCTCCACGCTACTCAGATTCCCCCCCCTCCACTCTACTCAGATTCACCCCCCCCCTCCACTCTACTCAGATTCACCCCCCCCCCCTCCACTCTACTCAGATTCACCCCCCCCCTCCACTCTACTCAAATTCACCCCCCCCCTCCACTCTACTCAGATTCACCCCCCCCTCCACTCTACTCAGATTCACCCCCCCCCCCTCCACTCTACTCAGATTCACCCCCCCCCCATCCACTCTACTCAGATTCCCCGCCCCCATCCACTCTACTCAGATTCCCCGCCCCCCCCCTCCACTCTACTCAGATTCCCCCCCCCTCCACTCTACTCAGATTCACCCCCCCTCCACTCAGATCCCCCCCCCCTTCCTCCACTCTACTCAGATCCCCCCCTTCCTCCACTCTACTCAGATTCCCCCCCTCCCTCCACTCAAATTCCCCCCCCACCCTCCACTCAGATTCACCCCCCCCCTCCACTCTACTCAGATTCCCCCCTCCCTCCACTCTACTCAGATTCCCCCCCCCTCCCTCCACTCTACTCAGATCCCCCCCCCCCTCCACCCTACTCAGATTCCACCCCCTCCACTCAGATTTCCACCCCCTCCACTCTACTCAGATCCACCCCCCTCCCTCCACTCTACTCAGATCCCTCCACATCCTCCACTCTACTCAGAACCCCCCACATCCTCCACTCTACTCAGAACCCCCACATCCTCCACTCTACTCAGATCCCCCCCTCCCTCCACTCTACTCAGATCCCCCCCTCCCTCCACTCAGATCCCCCCCTCTCCCTCCACTCAGATTCCCCGCCTCCCCCCCATCCACTCTACTCAGATTCCCAGCCCCCCCATCCACTCACTCAGATTCCCCGCCCCCCCCATCCACTCAACTCAGATTCCCCGCCCCCCCATCCACTCAACTCAGACCCCCCCTCCACTCAGATTCCCCCCTTACACTCAGATTCCACCCCTCCTCTCTACTCTACTCAGATTCCCCGCCCCCCTCCGCTCTACTCAGATTCCCCCTCCCTCCCTCCACTCTACTCAGATTCCTCCACATCCCTACACTATACTCTACTCAGATTCCCCGCCCCCCTCCACTCTACTCAGATCCCCCCCCCCCTCCACTCTACTCAGATTCCACCCCCTCCACTCAGATCCCCCCCTCCACTCAGATTACCCGCCCCCCCCTCCACTCTACTCAGATTCCTCCCCTCCACTCTACTCAGATTCCCCCCTCCCTCCACTCTACTATACTCAGATTCCCCCCCCCTCCCTCCACTCTACTCAGATTCCTCCACCCTACTCAGATTCCACCCCCTCCACTCTACTCAGATCCACCCCCCTCCCTCTACTCTACTCAGATCCCCCCACATCCTCCACTCTACTCAGATCCCCCCCACATCCTCCACTCTACTCAGATCCCCCCCACATCCTCCACTCTACTCAGATCCCCCCCACATCCTCCACTCTACTCAGATCCCCCCCAACATCCTCCACTCTACTCAGAACCCCCCCACATCCTCCACTCTACTCAGATCCCCCCCACATCCTCCACTCTACTCAGATCCCCCCCACATCCACTCAGATTCCCCCCGCCACTCAGATCCCCCCCCCCCTTCACTCAGATCCCCCCCACTCAGATTCACCCCCCCTCCACTCTACTCAGATCCCACCCCTCCACTCTACTCTACTCAGATTCCCCCCCCTCCACTCTACTCAGATCCCCCCCCCTCCACGCTACTCAGATTCCCCCCTCCCTCCACTCTACTATACTCAGATTCCCCCCCCCTCCCTCCACTCTACTCAGATTCCTCCACCCTACTCAGATTCCACCCCCTCCACTCTACTCAGATCCACCCCCTCCCTCTACTCTACTCAGATCCCCCACCATCCTCCACTCTACTCAGATCCCCCCCACATCCTCCACTCTACTCAGAACCCCCCCACATCCTCCACTCTACTCAGATCCCCCCACATCCTCCACTCTACTCAGATCCCCCCCACATCCACTCAGATCCCCCCCGCCACTCAGATCCCCCCCCCCCTTCACTCAGATCCCCCCACTCAGATTCACCCCCCCTCCACTCTACTCAGATCCCCCCCTCCACTCTACTCTACTCAGATTCCCCCCCTCCACTCTACTCAGATCCCCCCCCCTCCACGCTACTCAGATTCCCCCCCCCCTCCACTCTACTCAGATTCACCCCCCCCCCTCCACTCTACTCAGATTCACCCCCCCCCTCCACTGTACTCAGATTCACCCCCCCCCCCCTCCTCTCTACTCAAATTCACCCCCCCCCTCCTCTCTACTCAGATTCACCCCCCCCCTCCACTCTACTCAGATTCACCCCCCCCCTCCACTCTACTCAGATTCACCCCCCCCCCCTCCACTCTACTCAGATTCACCCCCCCCTCCACTCAGATCCCCCCCCTTCCTCCACTCTACTCAGACCCCCCACTCCCTCCACTCTACTCAGATCCCCCCCTTCCTCCACTCTACTCAGATTCCCCCCCTCCCTCCACTCAAATTCCCCCCCCCCCCTCCACTCTACTCAGATTCCCCCCTCCCTCCACTCTACTCAGATTCCCCCCCTCCCTCCACTCTACTCAGATCCCCCCCCCCCTCCACCCTACTCAGATTCCACCCCCTCCACTCAGATCCCCCCCTCCCTCCACTCTACTCAGATCCCCCCCCTCCCTCCGCTCTACTCAGATCCCCCCCCCCCCTTCCGCTCTACTCAGATCCCCCCCCCTCCCTCCGCTCTACTCAGATCCCCCCCCCCTCCCTCCACTCTACTCAGATCCCCCCCCTCCCTCCACTCTACTCAGATCCCCCCCTCCCTCCACTCTACTCAGATCCCCCCCTCCCTCCACTCAGATCCCCCCCTCTCCCTCCACTCAGATTCCCCGCCTCCCCCCCATCCACTCTACTCAGATTCCCAGCCCCCCCATCCACTCAACTCAGATTCCCCGCCCCCCCATCCACTCAACTCAGATTCCCCGCCCCCCCATCCACTCAACTCAGACCCCCCCTCCACTCAGATTCCCCCCCTTACACTCAGATTCCACCCCTCCTCTCTACTCTACTCAGATTCCCCGCCCCCCCTCCGCTCTACTCAGATTCCCCTCCCTCCCTCCACTCTACTCAGATTCCTCCACATCCCTACACTATATTCTACTCATACTACTCTACTATATTCTATTCTACTTCCCCGCCCCCCCTCCACTCTACTAAGATTCCCCACCCCCCTCCACTCTACTCAGATTCCCCCCCCCTCCACTCAGATTCGCCCCCCCTCCACTCAGATTCCCCGCCCCCCCTCCCACTCAGATTCCCCGCCCCTCCTCCACTCAGATTTCCCCCCTCCCTCCACTCAGATCCCCCCCCCCTCCCTCCACTCTACTCAGATCCCCCCCTCCCTCCGCTCTACTCAGATCCCCCCCCCTCCCTCCGCTCTACTCAGATCCCCCCCCTCCCTCCGCTCTACTCAGATCCCCCCCCCTCCCTCCACTCTACTCAGATTCCCCGCCCCCCTCCCTCCACTCTACTCAGATTCCCCCCCCTCCCTCCACTCTACTCAGATTCCCCCCCCCTCCACATCTGCTGTGGAGACTATGTCAGGATGGAGAGCAGGGAAGGCTTCCATGCCTGAAATGACAGAGCAAGTTGTCTGTACAAATCACTTACTCTGTCCATTCCTAAGTGTAGCAAAATAAACTGTTTACAGACAACACAGTTCACTATTCTACCACACCCACCGCGGTGCACTACACTTGTCACAGGTCATTCTCCCCCCTACATGTCCCTCATTATTACCTTCAAAGGTTGGGAGGTGTGCACTGGTGAGGCTGCATTGATCTCCTGTACCAGGTCTGCAGTCTCTGACCATCTCCTGTACCACGTCTGCAGTCTCTGACCGTCTCCTGTACCATGTCTGCAGTCTCTGATCATCTCCTGTATCATGTCTGCAGTCTCTGATCATCTCCTGTATCATGTCTGCAGTCTCTGACCATCTCCTGTACCATGTCTGCAGTCTCTGATCATCTCCTGTATCATGTCTGCAGTCTCTGATCATCTCCTGTACCATGTCTGCAGTCTCTGATCATCTCCTGTACCATGTCTGCAGTCTCTGATCATCTCCTGTATCATGTCTGCAGTCTGACCATCTCCTGTAGTATGTCTGCAGTCTCTGATCATCTCCTGTATCATGTCTGCAGTCTCTGATCATCTCCTGTATCATGTCTGCAGTCTCTGATCATCTCCTGTATCATGTCTGCAGTCTCTGATCATCTCCTGTATCATGTCTGCAGTCTCTGACCATCTCCTGTACCATGTCTGCAGTCTCTGATCATCTCCTGTATCATGTCTGCAGTCTCTGACCATCTCCTGTACCATGTCTGCAGTCTCTGATCATCTCCTGTATCATGTCTGCAGTCTCTGATCATCTCCTGTACCATGTCTGCAGTCTCTGATCATCTCCTGTATCATGTCTGCAGTCTCTGATCATCTCCTGTATCATGTCTGCAGTCTGACCATCTCCTGTAGTATGTCTGCAGTCTCTGATCATCTCCTGTATCATGTCTGCAGTCTCTGATCATCTCCCTGTATCATGTCTGCAGTCTCTGACCATCTCCTGTATCATGTCTGCAGTCTCTGATCATCCCCTTACCATGTCTGCAGTCTCTGATCATCCCCTTACCATGTCTGCAGTCTCTGATCATCCCCTTACCATGTCTGCAGTCTCTGATCATCCCCTTACCATGTCTGCAGTCTCTGATCATCCCCTTACCATGTCTGCAGTCTCTGATCATCCCCTTACTATGTCTGCAGTCTCTGATCATCCCCTTACCATGTCTGCAGTCTCGGATCATCCCCTTAACCATGTCTGCAGTCTCTGACCATCCCCTTACCATGTCTGCAGTCTCTGATCATCCCCTTACCATGTCTGTAGTCTGTGATCATCCCCTTACCATGTCTGCAGTCTCTGATCATCCCCTTACCATGTCTGCAGTCTCTGATCATCCCCTTACCATGTTCTGCAGTCTGTGATCATCCCCTTACTATGTCTGCAGTCTCTGATCATCCCCTTACCATGTCTGCAGTCTGTGATCATCCCCTTACTATGTCTGCAGTCTGTGATCATCCCCTTACCATGTCTGCAGTCTCTGACCATCTCCTGTGTAAAATTTTTAGAAACAGGTCATTTTCGGTATCGGTTTTCAGCACCAAAAAAAAAAAAAAAAAAAACATTTGGTGCACCCCTAGTAAAAAAAAAAAAAAGTGGCTCTGGTCATTTAAGGGGGAAAATCCTTCCGGTCCTTAAGTGGTTAATTTTTTTTCCCCCCAATAAAGTATCCCCCCACTCAAAAAAAGAAATTGCATTATAAAGACCCCCATGTACATACAATGCAACATACAATTGTGCAGCATTTTGCAATTTTCTAGCAAAAGAAATACAGATTTTTACTTGTAAACACCAAACTCCAGGAAAAGCCGGGGTCAGCCGGGGGGAAATCATGGTGACAGACGGTGGTACAGTGTGGGGGAAACAAAAAAAAAAAAAAAACACACGCACACGCACACACACACACACACACACACACACACACACACACACACACTCTATATGACCAAAAGTATTGGGACACCTGCCTTTTTACACACGAAATTTATTGGCATCCCAGTCTTAGTCCGTAGGGTTCAATATTGAGTTGGCTCCGCCCTTTGCAGCTATAACAGCTTCAACTCTTCTGGGAAGGCCGTCCACAAGGTTTAGGAGATGTGTCTATGGGGATGTTTGACCATTCTTCCAGAAGTGCATTTGTGAGGTCTCTGTTTAATTTATCCCAAAAATGTTGAGGTCAGGACTCTGTGCAGGCCAGTCAAGGTCCTCCACCCCAAACTCGCTCATCCATGTCTTTATGGACCTTGCTTTGTTGGTGATGGTCAAACATCCCCCATAGACACATCTCCTAAACCTTGTGGACGGCCTTCTCAGGAAAAGTTGAAGCTGTATAGCTGCAAAGGGCGGAGCCAACTCAATATTAAACCCTACAGACTAAGACTGGGATGCCATTAAAGTTCATGTGCGTGTAAAGGCAGGCGTCCCAATACTTTTGGAAATATAGTGTAATATATATATATATATATATATATATATATATATATATATATATATATATATATATATATATATGTGTGCGTGTGCACACACACACACACACACACAGTGGCACACACAGATGATTGGTCACATGGAGGAAGAGCCGGTCACACATCATATATACACCTAAAGCAGAGACAGGAGCCCCGAACTACGAATAGGACACCCACCATGACTTACCTGTGTGGTTGGGGTAGAAGAACGCGATGGTGGCCGCGTCTTTAGGATGGAGACTGAGAACGTGCCCACCGTGTGGATGGAGACTGAGAACGGGCCAACCGTGTGGAATGGCCGAAAACAAGACAGCAAGTGACATTCCGCACATGCTCAGACCGCCATTTCCTGGATTTTTCTCGTAAGTAGGGCCTTTCAAATAACAGCACTGATAAATACAGAGGGTGCAGTACAGAGAGCCGACACTAGATGGTGTTGGTACAAAGATCTGAAAAGTATAAAAACAAAAAAAGACAAAAAAGAAAAAAGAAAAAAGAAGAAAGAAAAAAGAAGAAAAAAGAAAAAAGAAAAAAGAAAAAAGAAAAAAGAAAAAAGAAGAAAAAAGAAGAAAAAAGAAAAAGGGAGCAGGAAAAAAAATAAAATAAAATAAAAAAGCAAAAGAAGAAATGAGTAAAAAGACCCCAGTAGGAGGACAAACTGGGAGTGTTGGGAACAACCAAAACATGGTTTAAAAAATGTAAATTATATAACAAAAAAAAAAAAATATATAATGTAATTATTTTTTTTTTTTTTTTTGTATTTTTATATAGATTGTGAGTTCAGGCTGCTGGAGGAAGCCAACAAACAACAACATTGCAACTGAAGAAGTGAGACTACAGAACACATAACTGTGTGTATAGAAGGGTCATTCAGGGTTAATGGCATTTTGCCCATAGAAAAAAAAAATAAAAAGCTCCAGATAACGGCTCCATTGACTGCAATACAAAAGTGCGTCCCCATTGCTTGGAATGCAAAATCGCAACTCGTTGATGTAAAAGCGCCCCCTATTGACTTCAATGCACAAATCACCTCCCATTTACTTCAAAGAAAAAAAAGCCCCCATTGACTTCAATGCAAAAAAATGCCTCTGATTGACTGTAAAGCAAAAACGCCCCCCTTATTACCTGCAATGCAAAATTGCATCCCATTGATTTTAATACAAAAAACGCCCCCTATTGACTGCAATGCAGAATTTGCATCCCATTAAACTTTAAACCACATTCAGCCCCGGGACCATTTTGCTGGCTTAAGACCAGGCCCCTTTTTTGTGATTCGGCACTGTGTCGCTTTAACGGACAATTGCGCGGTCGTGCGACGTGGCTCCCAAACAAAATTGGCATCCTTTTTTTTTCCCCACAAATAGAGCTTTCTTTTGGTGGTATTTGATCGCCTCTGCAGTTTTTATTTTTTGCGCTATAAACAAAAATAGAGCGACAATTTTGAAAAAAAATAACATTTTTTTAATTTTTGTTATAATAAATATCCCCCCAAAAAATCTATTAAAAAAAAAAGTTTTTTTCCCCTCAGTTTAAGTCGATATGTATTCTTCTACATATTTTTTTTATTTATTTATTTATTTATTTATTTTGGTTAAAAACACACAATGAGCGTTTATTGATTGGTTTGCGCAAAAGTTATAGCGTGTACAAAATAGGGGATAGTTTTATGGCGTTTTTATTATTATTTTTTTTTTTTCACTAGTAGTGGTGGTGATCAGCGATTTTTTATTGTGACTGACATTATGGCGGACACAATCGGACATTTTTGACACATTTTTGGGACCATTGCTGTATAAATGCCAATCAGTGCTATTTAAATGCAGTAATTCCTGTGTAAATGACACTGGCAGTGAAGGGGTTAACCAGGGGGTGGCAGTGTAGGGGTTAAGTGTTCCTAGGGGCGTGGCTTTGTGTTAGTTAACACTGATCTCTGCTCCAATCACATGGAGCAGAGATGAGTGTCACTTGTTGCTAGGCAGAACGGGAAGATGCTGTTTACAACGGCATCTCCCTGTTCAGCCTCCCCGTGAGACGATCGCGGGTATCCCCGCGGCGATCTAGTCCGCGGGACCCGCGACCGGACTCACAGGTGTCCTGACCGGCACGTGAGCACGCCGCCAAGGGGGTGTGCTCGCGATGGCAGGGCGGCATATAGAAATGGAAAAACACCCCTTATTGACTGCAAAACGAAATTGCATCCCATTGACTTCACTGCAAAAATGCCCCCTATCGACTGCAATGCAAACATCACATCCATTGACTTCAATGTAAAAAACGCCCTCTATGGACTGCAATGCAAAATCGTGTCCGATTGACTTTCATGACAAAAAAAATAAAAAATAAAAATCGCATCCAATTGACCCCAAATGCAAAAAAACACCCCCTATTGCCTCCAATGGAAAATAATTCCCTATTGACTTCAATCCAAAAATGCCCCCTATTGACTTTAATTCAAAAAATCACATTCCAATTGACTTCAAAAGCAAAAAATTCATTCAATTGACTTAAATTCAAACATACTTCCTATCGACTGCAATGCCAAAATCGCATTCCCATTGACTTCAATGCAAAAATGCCCCCTATCCACTGCAATGCTAAATCACATCTCATTGACTGCAAAGCAAAAATGTCCCCCATCGACTGCAATGTAAAAAACACCCCCTATTGACTTCAAAGCAAAAAAAAAAAAATTAAAATAAATATCGCATCCCGTTGGCTACTGTGCCCGAACGCCGTAAATGCATTCTCTGTCTGGTACCACGCGATCCGAGATCTTTTAGCCCACCAAAATGCAAAAGCAAAAAACGCCCCTATCGACTTCAATGCAAAAATGCCCCCTGTTGACTTCAATGCACAAATTGTATCCAATTGACTTGAGATTAAACATACTCCCTATTGACTGCAATGCAACATTTCACCCCATTAACTTCAATGCAAAAACGCCCCCTATTGACTGCAATGCAAAAATGCCAGCTATGTTAATTAAATGTAATAATTTCTTAAATTTCAGGGGGTTTTTTTTTTTTTTTTTTGGCCAAACCCATCCTGAATTTTTGGTTTTGCCACCAGATTTTCATTTCGGTGCCTCACTATTGTGTGCATCAAAAAAAAAAAACACCAATCGAATGAAACAATAAAAGTAGAAGCACAAATGAAGGAATTGAGATTCCGGTAAGAAGCACGACGGTCACAAATTGATACTAAGCCCCGCCCCCTGGGTTTCCCCCCTGTGTAAGGTGTGGATCCAGAAGGAGTGAAGTAGAAATGTCTCCTCGGGGATCAGGAGTGATAAATGACCGTCTCTCAGAGTTTCTGGATTTCATGTTTTGCCCCCACAAAGTGAACAGTGACCGGGTTGTCATGGGAAGTTCGGGGAAGTTCAGAGAAGTTCGGGGAAGTTCAGAGAAGTTCGG
The DNA here is from genome assembly GCF_037356315.1 of Lithobates pipiens. Taxonomy (NCBI): domain Eukaryota; kingdom Metazoa; phylum Chordata; class Amphibia; order Anura; family Ranidae; genus Lithobates; species Lithobates pipiens. The sequence goes on along the minus strand of NW_027507785.1, from coordinate 4,279,179 downwards.
GGAAGTTCAGGGAAGTTCAGAGAAGTTCGGGGAAGTTCAGGGAAGTTCAGAGAAGTTCAGAGAAGTTCGGGGAAGTTCAGGGAAGTTCAGAGAAGTTCGGGGAAGTTCAGAGAAGTTCGGGGAAGTTCAGAGAAGTTCGGGGAAGTTCAGAGAAGTTCAGAGAAGTTCGGGGAAGTTCAGGGAAGTTCAGAGAAGTTCGGGGAAGTTCAGAGAAGTTCGGGGAAGTTCGGGGAAGTTCGGGGAAGTTCAGAGAAGTTTGGGGAAGTTCAGGGAAGTTCAGAGAAGTTCGGGGAAGTTCAGGGAAGTTCAGGGAAGTTCAGAGAAGTTCGGGGAAGTTCAGGGAAGTTCAGAGAAGTTCGGGGAAGTTCAGAGAAGTTCGGGGAAGTTCAGGGAAGTTCGGGGAAGTTCAGAGAAGTTCGGGGAAGTTCAGGGAAGTTCAGAGAAGTTCGGGGAAGTTCAGAGAAGTTCAGAGAAGTTCGGGGAAGTTCAGAGAAGTTCGGGGAAGTTCAGAGAAGTTCGGGGAAGTTCAGAGAAGTTCAGAGAAGTTCGGGGAAGTTCAGGGAAGTTCAGAGAAGTTCGGGGAAGTTCAGAGAAGTTCGGGGAAGTTCAGAGAAGTTCGGGGAAGTTCGGGGAAGTTCAGAGAAGTTTGGGGAAGTTCAGGGAAGTTCAGAGAAGTTCGGGGAAGTTCAGGGAAGTTCAGGGAAGTTCAGAGAAGTTCGGGGAAGTTCAGGGAAGTTCAGAGAAGTTCGGGGAAGTTCAGAGAAGTTCGGGGAAGTTCAGGGAAGTTCGGGGAAGTTCGGGGGAAGTTCGGGGAAGTTCAGAGAAGTTCGGGGAAGTTCAGAGAAGTTCGGGGAAGTTCAGGGAAGTTCAGAGAAGTTCGGGGAAGTTCAGGGAAGTTCAGAGAAGTTCAGAGAAGTTCGGGGAAGTTCAGGGAAGTTCAGAGAAGTTTGGGGAAGTTCAGAGAAGTTCGGGGAAGTTCAGAGAAGTTCGGGGAAGTTCATAGAAGTTCAGAGAAGTTCGGGGAAGTTCAGGGAAGTTCAGAGAAGTTCAGAGAAGTTCGGGGAAGTTCAGGGAAGTTCAGAGAAGTTCGGGGAAGTTCAGAGAAGTTCGGGGAAGTTCAGAGAAGTTCGGGGAAGTTCGGGGAAGTTCGGGGAAGTTCAGAGAAGTTCGGGGAAGTTCAGGGAAGTTCAGAGAAGTTCGGGGAAGTTCAGAGAAGTTCGGGGAAGTTCAGGGAAGTTCAGGGAAGTTCAGAGAAGTTCGGGGAAGTTCAGGGAAGTTCAGAGAAGTTCGGGGAAGTTCAGAGAAGTTCGGGGAAGTTCAGGGAAGTTCAGAGAAGTTCGGGGAAGTTCAGAGAAGTTCGGGGAAGTTCAGGGAAGTTCGGGGAAGTTCGGGGAAGTTCAGAGAAGTTCAGAGAAGTTCTGATGCTGAATCCAGGGGTGCCAATTATACATCATTTACTGAGAGTTTTTAAGTGTCGGAGCTCTTATAGACATCCATGACCACCATCTCCGTCCAGATGTGGGGGATCAGATTTGGAGCTGTAGCACTGACCCACGAAGGAGCTGCTGGTTTGATTGGGCTTACCGTTACCTTCTTCACCTCGATTTGTGTCTAGGGGTTTCCCATGGTCGATGGCCCAGTAACTTTGGAGACTGACGACTGATCCGCTTAAAGGGATTTTTATTTGCAAAAACCGTCGTTAATGAACAGTCTCTCAGAATAGGATCAGAGGGTTAGGAGGAAAGTTCAGGTACTGTTAGTGTCAAAGTCAATAATGAAGAACTCTCTTACTTTGACTGCATCCAGAGAATAGCCATTCACAGCTGGATGATCACTCAGGTTGGACAGTCCCTCTCTCACAAGGCCTAGCAGCCAACAAGGTGCTTAACTCAGAAACAAGTCTCTGCCACAGACGTTGTTGTAGAACACGTAGGAAACTAGGACGTAGAACACTCGTGTGGTACCTGGATCTTTCAGCCGGTTTGGCGGTACCCACAAGACTGGATTTACTTAGGTCCTTTAGCCCCACCAGGCTCTTGCTAAGAAGTCAACCCATACGTGGCCTTCTTCTGAAGAGTCCTAGTGCTACAAAGTCGCTAGGCCTCTCCACGATCGGAGACGGCACCGGGCCACCTCTGAATCCTTCCTTTAGTTTCCTTGCCTCGGGCTAGCCAACACCGAGACATAAAGTCGGGTGGATCCACACCCCAGGCCATAGCCTTCCCGGGGGCTGGTCAGGAGGACCAGGACCTTGGAGTCAGAACATACTTTCTGGACCGGAACCCTGAACGACGTGTGATCCGCATCTTAAGTACCCTCTCCCAGAAAGCACAGCAAGAGGGACACTCCCACTGGGTGGGCTCTGAGAGAAGGTAACCTTAAAGCCTGCCAGAAGAGACAGTGCCTCCGGTGGCCAGGCTGAACACCTCATAGTCCAGTCAGACTGATGCTGAAGACAAAATTTGGAATAATTATAACCAAACTGCAGTTCAGGTTTAACCTAAAATTTCAAAAACAACGCATGCTCTTATAGATATCCATGACCACCATCTCTGTCCAGATGTGGGGGGGGGGGGTAAGATTTGGAACTCTCATACATATCCATGACCAACCATCTCTGTCCTCACCCCATTTCCTGACCGGCCGGGCTGCGTGCTCGGATAATGGTCTGGTATGGACTTTGGGTAGACACCCCCCCCCCCCCCACACCATTTTTTTTCAGTGTTAGGGGTTCCCCTTAAAATCCATACCAGGTGACGGGGCCAGCGAGGTGTCAATCTTGCCAATGGAGGCGGAGACATCGACTTCCTTCTCTAGTCCCGGCTACCTGGAGCCACGTTCAAAATGAACGGACTTTTCTCCCTGTGCGGGCAAGTCCGTTCATTTCAAAAGTCCGGGGGATTATCACACAGATGGGAGGATTGTCCGCCGAACAGCGGAGTCTGGTGGACAATTTTGAGTCAAGACTTCTTTCTAAATCCGCCGGGTAGTCCGATCGTGTGTACGCACCATTAGAAATCCTGAAGGAAGGCGGTGTTTGCCATTATAGCACCTTGTGTAATGAGAGTATTTTTTTATTTTTTTTGGGGGGGGGGGTGGTTGTCGATTTTCTAGCAAAAGAAATACAGATTTTTACTTGTAAACACCAAACTCCAGAAAAAGCCAGGCTCAGCCGGGGGGAAATCATGGTGACAGACGGTGGCAAAGTGTGGGGAAAATATATAAATTAAATACACACATTATATACACTATATGACCAAAAGTATTGGGACACCTGCCTTTACACACACACGATCTTTAATGGCATCCCAGTCTTCGTCCGTAGGGTTCAATATTGAGTTGGCTCCGCCCCTTGCTGCTAGAACAGCTTTAACTCTTCTGGGAAGGCCGTCCACAAGGTTTAGGAGTATCTATGGGAATCTTTGACAATTCTTCAAGAGCATTTGTGAGGTCAGGCACTGATGCTGGATGAAAAAGCCTGGCTCGCAGTCCCCGCTCTAATTCATCCCAAAAGGTGTTCCATTGGGTTTGACCTCACAAATGCTCTTCTGAAAGAATGGTCAAACATTCCCATAGCCACACTCCTAAACCTTGTGGACGGCCTTTCCAGAAGAGTTGAAGCTGTTATAGATGAGAAGGCCTGGCTGGCAGTCTATATTCAAATTCATTCCAAAGGTCTTGTTTCGGGTTGAGGTCAGGACTCTGTGCAGGTCAGTCAAGTTCCTCCACCCCAAACCCACTCACCCATGTCTTTATGGACCTTGCTTTATTGGTGATGGTCAAACATTACAATAGACACATCTCCTAAACCTTGTGGACGGCCTTCCATGAAGAGGTTAAAGATGTTATAGCTGCAAAGGGCGGAGCCAACTCAGTATTGAATGGGATGCCATTAAAGAGTGTGTGTGTGGCCCGCAGCCGATCTAGGGCCCGGTGAGTGGCCTTACTATGCGGGTGCGGGCCACACCGGGTGACACCCACCTGTGCCTTCTGTGCTCGAGCGCAGGCTGAGGGACGCAGCGGCGCGGACCTAAGCCACCTCCCCTCCTCTCTGTTTACATCCACAGAGGAGGAGGAGCCTGCGCTTGAGCATCGAGGAACACACTGCTGTATGGGGAGAATGTCAGCGCTGTTGTGAGGTATGTAAGGGGGGGGGGTCTGCTCTGCACTACTGAGGGGGGGTCTGCTCTGCACTATTGAGGGGGGTTTTCTCTGCACTACTGAGGGGGGGTCTGCTCTGCACTACTGAAGGGGGGGGTCTGCTCTGCACTACTGAAGGGGGGGTCTGCTCTGCACTACTGAAGGGGGGGTCTGCTCTGCACTACTGAAGGGGGGGTCTGCTCTGCACTGCTGAAGGGGGGGGTCTGCTCTGCACTACTGAAGGGGGGGGTCTGCTCTGCACTACTGAGTGGGGGGTCTGCTCTGCACTACTAGGAGAGTCTGCTCTGCACTACGTGGGGGGGTCTGCTCTGCACTACGTGGGGGGGTCTGCTCTGCACTACGAGGGGGATCTGCTCTGCACTACTGAGGGGGGTCTGCTCTGCACTATTGAGGGGGGTTTGCTCTGCACTACTGAGGGGGGGTCTGCTCTGCACTACTGAAGGGGGGGTCTGCTCTGCACTACTGAAGGGGGGGTCTGCTCTGCACTACTGAAGGGGGGGTCTGCTCTGCACTACTGAAGGGGGGGTCTGCTCTGCACTACTGAAGGGGGGGTCTGCTCTGCACTGCTGAAGGGGGGGTCTGCTCTGCACTACTGAAGGGGGGGTCTGCTCTGCACTACTGAGTGGGGGGTCTGCTCTGCACTACTAGGAGAGTCTGCTCTGCACTACTAGGAGAGTCTGCTCTGCACTACGTGGGGGGGTCTGCTCTGCACTACTGAGGGGGGTCTGCTCTGCACTACTAGGAGGGTCTGCTCTGCACTACTGAGGGGGGTCTGCTCTGCACTACTGGGGGGGTCTGCTCTGCACTACTGGGGGGGTCTGCTCTGCACTACTAGGAGGGTCTGCTCTGCACTACTGAGGGGGGTCTGCTCTGCACTACTAGGAGGGTCTGCTCTGCACTACTGAGGGGGGGGGGTCTGCTTTGCACTACTGAGGGGGGGGGTCTGCTCTGCACTACTGAGGGGGGGGGGTCTGCTCTGCACTACTGAGGGGGGGTCTGCTCTGCACTATTGAGGGGGGTTTGCTCTGCACTACTGAGGGGGGGGGGGGTCTGCTCTGCACTACTGAAGGGGGGGTCTGCTCTGCACTACTGAAGGGGGGGGTCTGCTCTGCACTACTGAAGGGGGGGTCTGCTCTGCACTACTGAAGGGGGGGGTCTGCTCTGCACTACTGAAGGGGGGGGTCTGCTCTGCACTACTGAAGGGGGGGGTCTGCTCTGCACTACTGAGTGGGGGGTCTGCTCTGCACTACTAGGAGAGTCTGCTCTGCACTACGTGGGGGGGTCTGCTCTGCACTACGAGGGGGATCTGCTCTGCACTATTGAGGGGGGTCTGCTCTGCACTATTGAGGGGGGTTTGCTCTGCACTACTGAGGGGGGGGGGGGTTTGCTCTGCACTACTGAGGGGGGGGGTTTGCTCTGCACTACTGAGGGGGGGGGTTTGCTCTGCACTACTGAAGGGGGGGTCTGCTCTGCACTACTGAAGGGGGGGGTCTGCTCTGCACTACTGAAGGGGGGGTCTGCTCTGCACTACTGAAGGGGGGGTCTGCTCTGCACTGCTGAAGGGGGGGGTCTGCTCTGCACTACTGAAGGGGGGGTCTGCTCTGCACTACTGAGTGGGGGGTCTGCTCTGCACTACTAGGAGAGTCTGCTCTGCACTACGTGGGGGGGTCTGCTCTGCACTACGTGGGGGGGTCTGCTCTGCACTACGTGGGGGGGTCTGCTCTGCACTACTGAGGGGGGTCTGCTCTGCACTACTGAGGGGGGTCTGCTCTGCACTACTGAGGGGGGTCTGCTCTGCACTACTGTGGGGGGTCTGCTCTGCAATACTGCGGGGGGTCTGCTCTGCACTACTAGGAGGGTCTGCTCTGCACTACTGAGGGGGGTCTGCTCTGCACTACTAGGAGGGTCTGCTCTGCACTACTGAGGGGGGGGGGTCTGCTTTGCACTACTGAGGGGGGGGGGGGTCTGCTCTGCACTACTGAGGGGGGGGGGGGGTCTGCTCTGCACTACTGAGGGGGGGTCTGCTCTGCACTATTGAGGGGGGTTTGCTCTGCACTACTGAGGGGGGGGGTTTGCTCTGCACTACTGAAGGGGGGGTCTGCTCTGCACTACTGAAGGGGGGGTCTGCTCTGCACTACTGAAGGGGGGGTCTGCTCTGCACTACTGAAGGGGGGGTCTGCTCTGCACTGCTGAAGGGGGGGGGTCTGCTCTGCACTACTGAGTGGGGGGTCTGCTCTGCACTACGTGGGGGGGTCTGCTCTGCACTACGTGGGGGGGTCTGCTCTGCACTACGAGGGGGATCTGCTCTGCACTACTGAGGGGGGTCTGCTCTGCACTATTGAGGGGGGTTTGCTCTGCACTACTGAGGGGGGGGGGGGTCTGCTCTGCACTACTGAAGGGGGGTCTGCTCTGCACTACTGAAGGGGGGGTCTGCTCTGCACTACTGAGGGAGGGGGGGGGTCTGCTTTGCACTACTGAGGGGGGGGGGTCTGCTCTGCACTACTGAGGGGGGGGGGTCTGCTCTGCACTACTGAGGGGAGTCTGTACTGCTGGGGGCCTGCACTACTGAGGTGGGGTGTCTGTACTGAGGGGGAGTCTGCTCTACTGAGGTGCGGGGTCTGTACTGAGGGGAGTCTGCACTGCTGGGGGGTCTGCTCTGCACTACTAGGAGAGTCTGCTCTGCACTATGAGGGGGGGTCTGCTCTGCACTACGAGTGGGGTTCTGCTCTGCACTACTGAGGGGGGTTCTGCTCTGCACTACTGAGGGGGGTTCTGCTCTGCACTACTAGGAGGGTCTGCTCTGCACTACTGAGGGGGGGGGTCTGCTTTGCACTACTGAGGGGGGGGGTCTGCTTTGCACTACTGAGGGGGGGGGGTCTGCTCTGCACTTCTGAGGGGGGGGGTCTGCTCTGCACTACTGAGGGGAGTCTGTACTGCTAGGGGCCTGCACTACTGAGGTGGGGTGTCTGTACTGAGGGGGAGTCTGCTCTACTGAGGTGCGGGGTCTGTACTGAGGGGAGTCTGCACTGCTGGGGGGTCTGCTCTGCACTACTAGGAGAGTCTGCTCTGCACTATGAGGGGGGGTCTGCTCTGCACTATGAGGGGGGGTCTGCTCTGCACTATGAGTGGGGTTCTGCTCTGCACTACTGAGGGGGGTCTGCTCTGCACTACTAGGAGGGTCTGCTCTGCACTACTGAGGGGGGTCTGCTCTGCACTACTGAGGGGGGTCTGCTCTGCACTACTGAGGGGGGTCTGCTCTGCACTACTGAGGGGGGTCTGCTCTGCACTACTGGGGGGGGTCTGCTCTGCACTACTGGGGGGGGGTCTGCTCTGCACTACTGGGGGGGGGTCTGCTCTGCACTACTAGGAGGGTCTGCTCTGCACTACTGAGGGGGGTCTGCTCTGCACTACTGAGGGGGGTCTGCTCTGCACTACTGAGGGGGGTCTGCTCTGCACTACTGAGGGGGGTCTGCTCTGCACTACTGAGGGGGGGTCTGCTCTGCACTACTAGGAGGGTCTGCTCTGCACTATTGAGGGGGGTCTGCTCTGCACTACTAGGAGGGTCTGCTCTGCACTACTGAGGGGGGGTCTGCTCTGCACTACTGAGGGGGGTCTGCTCTGCACTACTGAGGGGGGGGGTCTGCTCTGCACTACTGAGGGGGGGGGTCTGCTCTGCACTACTGAGGGGGGTCTGCTCTGCACTACTGAGGGGGGTCTGCTCTGCACTAGTGAGGGGGGTCTGCTCTGCACTAGTGAGGGGGGGTCTGCTCTGCACTAGTGAGGGGGGGTCTGCTCTGCACTAGTGAGGGGGGGTCTGCTCTGCACTAGTGAGGGGGGGTCTGCTCTGCACTAGTGAGGGGGGGTCTGCTCTGCACTAGTGAGGGGGGGGGGTCTGCTCTGCACTAGTGAGGGGGGGGGTCTGCTCTGCACTAGTGAGGGGGGGGGGTCTGCTCTGCACTACTGAGGGGGGGGGGTCTGCTCTGCACTACTGAGGGGAGTCTGTACTGCTAGGGGCCTGCACTACTGAGGTGGGGTGTCTGTACTGAGGGGGAGTCTGCTCTACTGAGGTGCGGGGTCTGTACTGAGGGGAGTCTGCACTGCTGGGGGGTCTGCTCTGCACTACTAGGAGAGTCTGCTCTGCACTATGAGGGGGGGTCTGCTCTGCACTACGAGTGGGGTTCTGCTCTGCACTACTGAGGGGGGTTCTGCTCTGCACTACTAGGAGGGTCTGCTCTGCACTACTGAGGGGGGGGGTCTGCTTTGCACTACTGAGGGGGGGGGTCTGCTTTGCACTACTGAGGGGGGGGGGGTCTGCTCTGCACTTCTGAGGGGGGGGGGGTCTGCTCTGCACTACTGAGGGGAGTCTGTACTGCTAGGGGCCTGCACTACTGAGGTGCGGGGTCTGTACTGAGGGGAGTCTGCACTGCTGGGGGGTCTGCTCTGCACTACTAGGAGAGTCTGCTCTGCACTATGAGGGGGGGTCTGCTCTGCACTATGAGTGGGGTTCTGCTCTGCACTACTGAGGGGGGTCTGCTCTGCACTACTAGGAGGGTCTGCTCTGCACTACTGAGGGGGGTCTGCTCTGCACTACTGAGGGGGGTCTGCTCTGCACTACTGAGGGGGGTCTGCTCTGCACTACTGGGGGGGGTCTGCTCTGCACTATTGAGGGGGGGTCTGCTCTGCACTATTGAGGGGGGGTCTGCTCTGCACTACTAGGAGGGTCTGCTCTGCACTACTGAGGGGGGTCTGCTCTGCACTACTGAGGGGGGTCTGCTCTGCACTACTGAGGGGGGTCTGCTCTGCACTACTGAGGGGGGTCTGCTCTGCACTACTGAGGGGGGGTCTGCTCTGCACTACTAGGAGGGTCTGCTCTGCACTATTGAGGGGGGTCTGCTCTGCACTACTAGGAGGGTCTGCTCTGCACTACTGAGGGGGGGTATGCTCTGCACTACTAGGAGGGTCTGCTCTGCACTACTGAGGGGGGTCTGCTCTGCACTACTGAAGGGGGGGTCTGCTCTGCACTACTGAGGGGGGTCTGCTCTGCACTACTGAGGGGGGTCTGCTCTGCACTAGTGAGGGGGGGTCTGCTCTGCACTAGTGAGGGGGGGTCTGCTCTGCACTAGTGAGGGGGGGTCTGCTCTGCACTAGTGAGGGGGGGTCTGCTCTGCACTAGTGAGGGGGGGTCTGCTCTGCACTAGTGAGGGGGGGTCTGCTCTGCACTAGTGAGGGGGGGGGTCTGCTCTGCACTAGTGAGGGGGGGGGTCTGCTCTGCACTAGTGAGGGGGGGGGTCTGCTCTGCACTACTGAGGGGGGGGGGGGTCTGCTCTGCACTACTGAGGGGAGTCTGTACTGCTAGGGGCCTGCACTACTGAGGTGCGGGGTCTGTACTGAGGGGAGTCTGCACTGCTGGGGGGTCTGCTCTGCACTACTAGGAGAGTCTGCTCTGCACTATGAGGGGGGGTCTGCTCTGCACTACTGAGTGGGGTTCTGCTCTGCACTACTGAGTGGGGTTCTGCTCTGCACTACTGAGGGGGGTTCTGCTCTGCACTACTGAGGGGGGGGGTCTGCTTTGCACTACTGAGGGGGGGGGTCTGCTTTGCACTACTGAGGGGGGGGGGGTCTGCTTTGCACTACTGAGGGGGGGTCTGCTCTGCACTTCTGAGGGGGGGGGGGTCTGCTCTGCACTACTGAGGGGAGTCTGTACTGCTAGGGGCCTGCACTACTGAGGTGGGGTGTCTGTACTGAGGGGGAGTCTGCTCTACTGAGGTGCGGGGTCTGTACTGAGGGGAGTCTGCACTGCTGGGGGGTCTGCTCTGCACTACTAGGAGAGTCTGCTCTGCACTATGAGGGGGGGTCTGCTCTGCACTATGAGTGGGGTTCTGCTCTGCACTACTGAGGGGGGTCTGCTCTGCACTACTAGGAGGGTCTGCTCTGCACTACTGAGGGGGGTCTGCTCTGCACTACTAGGAGGGTCTGCTCTGCACTACTGAGGGGGGTCTGCTCTGCACTACTGAGGGGGGTCTGCTCTGCACTACTGAGGGGGGTCTGCTCTGCACTACTGAGGGGGGTCTGCTCTGCACTACTGAGGGGGGGTCTGCTCTGCACTACTAGGAGGGTCTGCTCTGCACTATTGAGGGGGGTCTGCTCTGCACTACTAGGAGGGTCTGCTCTGCACTACTGAGGGGGGGTCTGCTCTGCACTACTGAGGGGGGTCTGCTCTGCACTACTGAGGGGGGGGGTCTGCTCTGCACTACTGAGGGGGGGGGTCTGCTCTGCACTACTGAGGGGGGTCTGCTCTGCACTACTGAGGGGGGTCTGCTCTGCACTAGTGAGGGGGGTCTGCTCTGCACTAGTGAGGGGGGGTCTGCTCTGCACTAGTGAGGGGGGGTCTGCTCTGCACTAGTGAGGGGGGGTCTGCTCTGCACTAGTGAGGGGGGGTCTGCTCTGCACTAGTGAGGGGGGGTCTGCTCTGCACTAGTGAGGGGGGGGGGTCTGCTCTGCACTAGTGAGGGGGGGGGGTCTGCTCTGCACTAGTGAGGGGGGGGGGTCTGCTCTGCACTACTGAGGGGGGGGGGGTCTGCTCTGCACTACTGAGGGGAGTCTGTACTGCTAGGGGCCTGCACTACTGAGGTGGGGTGTCTGTACTGAGGGGGAGTCTGCTCTACTGAGGTGCGGGGTCTGTACTGAGGGGAGTCTGCACTGCTGGGGGGTCTGCTCTGCACTACTAGGAGAGTCTGCTCTGCACTATGAGGGGGGGTCTGCTCTGCACTACGAGTGGGGTTCTGCTCTGCACTACTGAGGGGGGTTCTGCTCTGCACTACTAGGAGGGTCTGCTCTGCACTACTGAGGGGGGGGGTCTGCTTTGCACTACTGAGGGGGGGGGTCTGCTTTGCACTACTGAGGGGGGGGGGGGTCTGCTCTGCACTTCTGAGGGGGGGGGGGGTCTGCTCTGCACTACTGAGGGGAGTCTGTACTGCTAGGGGCCTGCACTACTGAGGTGCGGGGTCTGTACTGAGGGGAGTCTGCACTGCTGGGGGGTCTGCTCTGCACTACTAGGAGAGTCTGCTCTGCACTATGAGGGGGGGTCTGCTCTGCACTATGAGTGGGGTTCTGCTCTGCACTACTGAGGGGGGTCTGCTCTGCACTACTAGGAGGGTCTGCTCTGCACTACTGAGGGGGGTCTGCTCTGCACTACTGAGGGGGGTCTGCTCTGCACTACTGAGGGGGGTCTGCTCTGCACTACTGGGGGGGGTCTGCTCTGCACTATTGAGGGGGGGTCTGCTCTGCACTATTGAGGGGGGGTCTGCTCTGCACTACTAGGAGGGTCTGCTCTGCACTACTGAGGGGGGTCTGCTCTGCACTACTGAGGGGGGTCTGCTCTGCACTACTGAGGGGGGTCTGCTCTGCACTACTGAGGGGGGTCTGCTCTGCACTACTGAGGGGGGGTCTGCTCTGCACTACTAGGAGGGTCTGCTCTGCACTATTGAGGGGGGTCTGCTCTGCACTACTAGGAGGGTCTGCTCTGCACTACTGAGGGGGGGTATGCTCTGCACTACTAGGAGGGTCTGCTCTGCACTACTGAGGGGGGTCTGCTCTGCACTACTGAAGGGGGGGTCTGCTCTGCACTACTGAGGGGGGTCTGCTCTGCACTACTGAGGGGGGTCTGCTCTGCACTACTGAGGGGGGTCTGCTCTGCACTAGTGAGGGGGGGTCTGCTCTGCACTAGTGAGGGGGGGTCTGCTCTGCACTAGTGAGGGGGGGTCTGCTCTGCACTAGTGAGGGGGGGTCTGCTCTGCACTAGTGAGGGGGGGTCTGCTCTGCACTAGTGAGGGGGGGTCTGCTCTGCACTAGTGAGGGGGGGGGTCTGCTCTGCACTAGTGAGGGGGGGGGTCTGCTCTGCACTAGTGAGGGGGGGGGTCTGCTCTGCACTACTGAGGGGGGGGGGGGGGTCTGCTCTGCACTACTGAGGGGAGTCTGTACTGCTAGGGGCCTGCACTACTGAGGTGCGGGGTCTGTACTGAGGGGAGTCTGCACTGCTGGGGGGTCTGCTCTGCACTACTAGGAGAGTCTGCTCTGCACTATGAGGGGGGGTCTGCTCTGCACTACTGAGTGGGGTTCTGCTCTGCACTACTGAGTGGGGTTCTGCTCTGCACTACTGAGTGGGGTTCTGCTCTGCACTACTGAGGGGGGGGGTCTGCTTTGCACTACTGAGGGGGGGGGTCTGCTTTGCACTACTGAGGGGGGGGGGTCTGCTTTGCACTACTGAGGGGGGGTCTGCTCTGCACTTCTGAGGGGGGGGGGTCTGCTCTGCACTACTGAGGGGAGTCTGTACTGCTAGGGGCCTGCACTACTGAGGTGGGGTGTCTGTACTGAGGGGGAGTCTGCTCTACTGAGGTGCGGGGTCTGTACTGAGGGGAGTCTGCACTGCTGGGGGGTCTGCTCTGCACTACTAGGAGAGTCTGCTCTGCACTATGAGGGGGGGTCTGCTCTGCACTATGAGTGGGGTTCTGCTCTGCACTACTGAGGGGGGTCTGCTCTGCACTACTAGGAGGGTCTGCTCTGCACTACTGAGGGGGGTCTGCTCTGCACTACTGGGGGGGGTCTGCTCTGCACTACTGGGGGGGGTCTGCTCTGCACTACTGGGGGGGGTCTGCTCTGCACTACTGGGGGGGGTCTGCTCTGCACTACTGGGGGGGGGTCTGCTCTGCACTACTAGGAGGGTCTGCTCTGCACTACTGAGGGGGGTCTGCTCTGCACTACTAGGAGGGTCTGCTCTGCACTACTGAGGGGGGTCTGCTCTGCACTACTGAGGGGGGTCTGCTCTGCACTACTGAGGGGGGGTCTGCTCTGCACTACTAGGAGGGTCTGCTCTGCACTATTGAGGGGGGTCTGCTCTGCACTACTAGGAGGGTCTGCTCTGCACTACTAGGAGGGTCTGCTCTGCACTACTGAGGGGGGTCTGCTCTGCACTACTGAGGGGGGTCTGCTCTGCACTACTGAGGGGGGTCTGCTCTGCACTACTGAGGGGGGTCTGCTCTGCACTACTGAGGGGGGGTCTGCTCTGCACTAGTGAGGGGGGGTCTGCTCTGCACTAGTGAGGGGGGGTCTGCTCTGCACTAGTGAGGGGGGGTCTGCTCTGCACTACTGAGGGGGGGGGTCTGCTCTGCACTACTGAGGGGGGGGGTCTGCTCTGCACTACTGAGGGGAGTCTGTACTGCTAGGGGCCTGCACTACTGAGGTGGGGTGTCTGTACTGAGGGGGAGTCTGCTCTACTGAGGTGCGGGGTCTGTACTGAGGGGAGTCTGCACTGCTGGGGGGTCTGCACTACTGAGGGGGAGTCTGTACTGAGGGGGTTGTCTGCAAAGCTGGGGGGGGTCCTGCACTGAGGGGGGTCTGTAATGGGGGGTGTGGGTACTAAGGGGGATGTCTGCATTGCTTGGGGGTCTGCACTGAGGTGGGGGGTCTGCACTTGGGTGGGGGTCTGTACTGATGGGGGATGTCTGCACTGAGGGGGGTCTGTAATGGGGGGTGTACTACTGAGGTGGGGGTGTCTGTACTGCTGGGGAGTCTGCACTGAGGTGGGGGGTGTCTGTACTGATGGGGGATCTGCACTAAGTGGGGTGTATGTACTAAGGGGGGTGTCTGCACTGCTGAGGAGTCGGTACTACTGAGTGGGTCTGCACTGAGAGGTGTGGGTTTGCACTGCTGGGGGTGTCCTGCACTGATGGGGATATGCATGTGTGTCCTTCAGGGGCTGCATACAGTATGCTGCATACTTTGTTGGTTGAAATTAATATAAGCTGTTGCCTGGGTACTGTGCTACATGAGTGTGGTAATCTGTTGTTCAATGGCATTAGTTCATTTTTTTTTTTGGGGGGGGGGGCCCATGCAACATTTTGCTATGGGGCCCTGTGATTTCTAGTTACGCCCCTGACTTGGAGTGTTGGGAACAACCAAAACATGGTTAAAAAAAAAAAGTAAATAAAAATGTAATTATATAACAAAATCCCCCCAAAAAAAAGGATAGTGAGTTCAGGCAGCTGGAGGAAGCCAACAAACAACGTGCGTCACCAGTGCATTGCAACTGAAGAAGTGAGACTACATAACACATAACTGTCTGTATCAAATGGTCATACAGGGTTATCGCCATCTTGCCGATAGAAAAAATAAAAAGGTGCAGATAATGGTATTGTGAATAATAATAATAATAATAATAAAGGCAATGCTGCACTCCATTGACTGCAATACAAAAAACGCTTTGACTTCACTGCAAAAACGCCCTCTATTGACTGCAATGCAAAATCGTGTCTGATTGACTTGCATCCAATTGACCCCGAATGCAAAAAAAAAAGCCCCCTATTACATCCAATGAAAAATCATTGCCTATTGACTTCAAACCAAAATCACATCCCATTGACTTCAATCCAAAAACGTCCCCTATTGACTTCAATGTGAAAAATTGCATCCAATTGACTCCAATGCAAAAATGCCCTCTATTAACTGCAATTCAAACCCGTCCCCTATTGACTGTAAAGCAAAAGCGCCCCTATTACCTGTAATGCAAGAATCGCATCCCATTATCTTCAATGCAAAAACACGCCCTGTTGACTGCAATGCAAAAATCGCATCTCACTGACTTCAATACAATTGACTGCAATGCAAATTCGCGTCTAGAGATGGCCTTGCGGTTTGCTCGGCGGCCGGTTAGCGGCAAATTTTGCTCGTTCGCGATTTGCCAAACCGGCGGACTTCTGGCGCTGATCGCGGCGGACAAATGCGTTTATATTGTGAAGAACTTTGACCCATGGCACATCTATCATGGGGTACAGGACAGCCAATTGAGACATTACAGCACATGGACACTTGGACATTCCCCCTACCTTATAAATAGACCTGATCTGGCGGCCATTTTACATTCTGTCTTATGTCAGTCTAGGGACAGGACGCTGTGTGGAGCAGAGACAGTCAGTCTAATCACTAGCTATTATTATTAGGTCCACAAAAGTCCTTTTAAGCCCTGGTATAGGTGTACAGTATATAGGGTTGTAATACACGTATAATATACTTTCTTTCTAATATAGAAAGCATATTATAGTGCACTGCTGACTGCTGTGCTCCTGAGTGCTGACCGATTCTGCAGCTGTCGTTTCTCAGTGTAGGGAGGGACAGTTTGGTTTTTGTAGCAGGGACAGTCTGCAATTCACTAGCTACTAGCTAGCTACTATTAGGTCCACAAAGGTCCTTTTAAGGACTGGTATAGGTGTACTATTTGGTGTGCAGCATATAGTGGTGTAATACACGTATAAAATACTTGCACATGTAGAAAGCATTGTATAGTGCATTTCCACTGTGTAGCATTGTGACTGCTGAGCGGTTCTGCAGCGATACTACAAAGAGTGACAAACGCAATTAGAAAAAAGTATTATAACTGGTGTGATAGACCAGTGGCCCCCCAAAACGACAGATTGAAACGGGGTGTTATATACCTTCTTCCACATACATACTGCACTTCTCTAGAGACTTTTGTCACAGGGTCATTTAAAAAATGACAGGCAGAGGAAAAGGCAGGCCCTTGCCCAGGGGTGGTAGGGGTAGGGCAGGAGCAACAGACTTGAGCCAAAGTGGCAAATTGCAGAAGGTGCGTGCGATTACATCAAAGGACGCACCAGACTTGGTTGAGTGGCTCACTCAGCCTTACTCTTCTGCACCCTCCTCATCCTCTCGATCTGCACCCTCTTCTTCACTCTCTGCTATGTGCACCCCCAAAGACACTACCACCAACAACACCACCACCACCACCACCACATACCTTCCGCTTGAGTCACAGGAATTATTTTCCGATCCATCACAAGACATTGCCGATGCGCAGCCACTCTTGGTATTGGATCAGGAAGAGGAGGTAGCAACAACCGCCACTCAGCAGTCTGACGACAGTACCCAGATCAGCCCAAGGAGGAGGTTGGTCCCCGGTGTTGCTGCCTACTCCGAGATCTCTACTTATAGTGGTGGGGAAGGTGACGTCGATGATGACGTGTCTAGTGATGTCACGTGGGTGCCCACAAGAGAGGAAGAGGAGGGGAGTTCAGAGGGAGATATGGACCAGCAGATAGAGAGGAGAAGCAGGAATAACTTACATTGCACAGGAGGGACAAAGCAGACTGCAAATGTATCAGGAGCAAGTCATCGACCATGTACGGTCACATCTGGTGCTCCCAGGACACCGGCACATGGCTCCGCAGTGTGGGCTTTTTTTAACGTGTCCGCTGCTGACAATAGGGTTGCCATCTGCAATCTATGCAGTCAACGCATTAGTCGCGGTAAGCCCAACACTCACCTAGGGACGACCACCTTAAGAAGGCACATGAGCAGCCATCACCGAGCCCAGTGGGAGCAACGGAACACACAAAGCCACACTGCAGGCTCTCACCGTCCAGCCTCGTCTTCTACTTCTCCTTCTCCTCTCTCCTCACAATTGTCCTCCACTCCACCTTCCATCACGCCAAGCTCATGTTTTTCTGCAAAAAGGCAGGCTTCCGTGGGCCTAATGTTCGATCGTAAAAAAATGATGACGCCGGATAACCCTCTTGCCCAACGGTTGACGGCTGGCTTGTCAGAACTCATAGCCCGCCAACTACTGCCATATAAACTGGTGGACTCGGAGGCCTTTCGCAAATTTGTGGCCATTGGAACACCACAATGGAAGGTCCCAGGAAGGAAGTATTTCTCACAGAAGGGTATCCCAGAGCTATATGGCCATGTTCAGCGGCAAGTGAATGTATCTCTGGCACGCAGTGTCGGTGCCAAGATACATCTGACCACAGACACGTGGTCTAGCAAACATGGGCAGGGAAGGTATATAACTGCCCACTGGGTGAACCTTCTGACAGCCGTCAAGCATGTAACCCGTGGCACCCGTGTAGATTTGGTTTTACTGCCACAGATTTCATACAGGCTTCCTCTTCTTCTCCTCCTACTCCATCCTCCTCCCTCTCCTCCTCGGCTGACTCCTCCTTTTCCGCTGCTAGCGTCTCTTCTGCTGCGCCGCCCAAGCTCCCCAGAACCTATTCGACATGCCAGGTGAGACGTTGCCATGCCGTGCTGCGTCTGTTGTGCCTGGAAGCCAAGAGCTACACTGGCCCGGCACTCCTTTCAGCTTTGCGTTCACAGGCAGATCAGTGGCTAACACCGCTCAATTTGACAGTTGGTAAAGTGGTGTGTGACAACGGTGCCAATCTGCTTAGCGCATTGAAACAGGGCAAAATTACACACGTACCATGCATGGCACACGTCTTAAACTTGGTCGTGCAGCGATTCCTTGTCAAATACCCTGGGGTCCAGGACATCTTGCAGCAGGCAAGGAAAATCTCGGCCCATTTCAGAAGATCTTACACGGCCATGGCTCGCCTTGCTGACATTCTGCCCGGTCAGACGTTGTCAGGAAAGGTTCCCTCCGCTGGTAATATCAATCATTTGGCATGCAGTACTGCGATCCACCAGCAGGTGTCTCCTGCTGGAAATATGTCATCTTTGGTCCGCAGTACTGGTGTCCACCAGCGGAGGGATCCTGGCAGTATGGAGCAGGTATTGCCTTCTGCAGTCAGGCGTCACATGACTGACAGCAGCCATTATAAATACCCGGCAGGTGCACACACACCTCGCCTTGGTATTGTTCCTTGTGCCCTGACCTGCTGCTTGCGATCCTGATTCTGTACCTATTCCTGTGCCCTGAACCTGTGACCCGTGGTTCTTATCCTGTTTCCCTGTCCTGGTCCCTACCCTGTCCCACCTGTTACCATTATCCCTGTCCTGCAGTCTGATCCGTCCATCCTCTCCCTGTCCTGTGTTCCTTACCCCATTTACTGATCTCCCGTGTATGACCTTGGCCTGACTTGTGACTCTGATTCTGGACTGCCCTTGTTTATCTGCTGATCTCCCTGTGTATGACCCTGGCCTGCCTATCGTTTACGGTCCTTGCATTTCCCATTTATTGTACATATCTGTCTGTTGTTGTTTGGGGGTCTTTGTTGGTTGGTTTATTGCACTGTGTGGTTGTATTTATATTATTCACTTTCTTTAATAAATCATATTTCACTTATACACGTTTGGGTTTCCTCTGTTGCAGTCCACACAGTTCTGGTCTTATCTGATACGTGATAGAATACCGAGGCCATCCCTGACCAGAAGTGGCTACACAGAGGAACCATCTTGGTTCAGGTTGCTTACTGAAATGAATTTAGAAGTGATTCGTTATTATGCTTTGTTGGCGTCTGAGAGTGGTGACTATCTCCGCCAGACACTGAAAGGGTGGACCAGGGATCAGCTGTTGGAAACCATTCGTTTAGCTCACTCCTGGGTTGATCAGGGCTGTATGTTGTTTGGGGATGTTCAGCCGTTAATTCAAATCTGCACAGAGCTGGCCCTGCCCTGCATCCCGGGGGGCCATGATGATTTTTCTCCCCCTTTCAGTATTAATCAAGTCACATCACTGGTATGGCTTCTGGAAGATGATTCCCCTTACTTTTTTGAGCATTACACAGCCTGTTCCCAACAGATGATAATAGAATGTGTTGATTCCGTACAATCCCTTGTTAGACAGGCAGTATGTAACCCGCAGTTTGTGCAACCACTACTTTTAGCATGGTCTGGTATTTTGCAATCAGCCACAGCCAGCCCACAACTTACCCTCTCTGCTACCAAACACTTGCCTGCCCAAGAGTCTCTTCCTCCATCACCTATGGCAACCTCAGTTTCAGCCCAATATACTCTACTCCCCACCAAATATCAATACCCTGTTTCTTCCTGCTGCACATATCCTGCCTTTAATCCAACTGCCTCTTTCCCATGGCCCACTATCCCTCAAGAACTTCCCCCAGCCACTGTTACCTCTTCCCTGCCATATTCCAACCCTTCTCTCCAGTCTGCTTCATCCCCTACCTATAGATCTGCAGCTACCTACAGGCCTTCAGTAGCTAAATCTAAAAAGAGACGGAAGTTCTTTCCTACCCATTTGATCCTGCCAGTAACGCAACCTGCCTCCACATCAATCAACCTGCTCCAGCCAGACGCCTTGCAGCCTGATGTCCCGGCCTTCCAGCCAGACGCCTTGCAGCCTGATGTCCCGGCCTTCCAGCCAGACGCCTTGCAGCCTGATGTCCCGGCCTTGCAGCCTGATGTCCCGGCCTTGCAGCCTGATGTCCCGGCCTTGCAGCCTGATGTCCCGGCCTTGCAGCCTGATGTCCCGGCCTTCCAGCCAGACGCCTTGCAGCCTGATGTCCCGGCCTTGCAGCCTGATGTCCCGGCCTTGCAGCCTGATGTCCCGGCCTTGCAGCCTGATGTCCCGGCCTTCCAGCCTGATGTCCCGGCCTTGCAGCCTGATGTCCCGGCCTTGCAGCCTGATGTCCCGGCCTTCCAGCCAGACGCCTTGCAGCCTGATGTCCCGGCCTTGCAGCCTGATGTCCCGGCCTTGCAGCCTGATGTCCCGGCCTTGCAGCCTGATGTCCCGGCCTTCCAGCCAGACGCCTTGCAGCCTGATGTCCCGGCCTTGCAGCCTGATGTCCCGGCCTTGCAGCCTGATGTCCCGGCCTTGCAGCCTGATGTCCCGGCCTTGCAGCCTGATGTCCCGGCCTTGCAGCCTGATGTCCCGGCCTTCCAGCCTGATGTCCCGGCCTTGCAGCCTGATGTCCCGGCCTTCCAGCCAGACGCCTTGCAGCCTGATGTCCCGGCCTTCCAGCCAGACGCCTTGCAGCCTGATGTCCCGGCCTTCCAGCCAGACGCCTTGCAGCCTGATGTCCCGGCCTTCCAGCCAGACGCCTTGCAGCCTGATGTCCCGGCCTTCCAGCCAGACGCCTTGCAGCCTGATGTCCCGGCCTTCCAGCCAGACGCCTTGCAGCCTGATGTCCCGGCCTTCCAGCCAGACGCCTTGCAGCCTGATGTCCCGGCCTTCCAGCCAGACGCCTTGCAGCCTGATGTCCCGGCCTTCCAGCCAGACGCCTTGCAGCCTGATGTCCCGGCCTTCCAGCCAGACGCCTTGCAGCCTGATGTCCCGGCCTTCCAGCCAGACGCCTTGCAGCCTGATGTCCCGGCCTTCCAGCCAGACGCCTTGCAGCCTGATGTCCCGGCCTTGCAGCCTGATGTCCCGGCCTTGCAGCCTGATGTCCCGGCCTTGCAGCCTGATGTCCCGGCCTTGCAGCCTGATGTCCCGGCCTTGCAGCCTGATGTCCCGGCCTTGCAGCCTGATGTCCCGGCCTTGCAGCCTGATGTCCCGGCCTTCCAGCCAGACGCCTTGCAGCCTGATGTCCCGGCCTTCCAGCCAGACGCCTTGCAGCCTGATGTCCCGGCCTTCCAGCCAGACGCCTTGCAGCCTGATGTCCCGGCCTTCCAGCCAGACGCCTTGCAGCCTGATGTCCCGGCCTTCCAGCCAGACGCCTTGCAGCCTGATGTCCCGGCCTTCCAGCCAGACGCCTTGCAGCCTGATGTCCCGGCCTTCCAGCCAGACGCCTTGCAGCCTGATGTCCCGGCCTTCCAGCCAGACGCCTTGCAGCCTGATGTCCCGGCCTTCCAGCCAGACGCCTTGCAGCCTGATGTCCCGGCCTTCCAGCCAGACGCCTTGCAGCCTGATGTCCCGGCCTTGCAGCCTGATGTCCCGGCCTTGCAGCCTGATGTCCCGGCCTTGCAGCCTGATGTCCCGGCCTTCCAGCCAGACGCCTTCCAGCCTGATGTCCGGGCCTTCCAGCCAGACGCCTTCCAGCCTGATGTCCGGGCCTTCCAGCCAGACGCCTTCCAGCCTGATGTCCGGGCCTTCCAGCCAGACGCCTTCCAGCCTGATGTCCGGGCCTTCCAGCCAGACGCCTTCCAGCCTGATGTCCGGGCCTTCCAGCCAGACGCCTTCCAGCCTGATGTCCGGGCCTTCCAGCCAGACGCCTTGCAGCCTGATGTCCCGGCCTTCCAGCCAGACGCCTTGCAGCCTGATGTCCCGGCCTTGCAGCCTGATGTCCCGGCCTTGCAGCCTGATGTCCCGGCCTTGCAGCCTGATGTCCCGGCCTTGCAGCCTGATGTCCCGGCCTTGCAGCCTGATGTCCCGGCCTTCCAGCCAGACGCCTTCCAGCCTGATGTCCGGGCCTTCCAGCCAGACGCCTTCCAGCCTGATGTCCGGGCCTTCCAGCCAGACGCCTTCCAGCCTGATGTCCGGGCCTTCCAGCCAGACGCCTTCCAGCCTGATGTCCGGGCCTTCCAGCCAGACGCCTTCCAGCCTGATGTCCGGGCCTTCCAGCCAGACGCCTTGCAGCCTGATGTCCGGGCCTTCCAGCCAGACGCCTTCCAGCCTGATGTCCGGGCCTTCCAGCCAGACGCCTTGCAGCCTGATGTCCGGGCCTTCCAGCCAGACGCCTTCCAGCCTGATGTCCGGGCCTTCCAGCCAGACGCCTTCCAGCCTGATGTCCGGGCCTTCCAGCCAGACGCCTTCCAGCCTGATGTCCGGGCCTTCCAGCCAGACGCCTTCCAGCCTGATGTCCGGGCCTTCCAGCCAGACGCCTTCCAGCCTGATGTCCGGGCCTTCCAGCCAGACGCCTTCCAGCCTGATGTCCGGGCCTTCCAGCCAGACGCCTTCCAGCCTGATGTCCGGGCCTTCCAGCCAGACGCCTTCCAGCCTGATGTCCGGGCCTTCCAGCCAGACGCCTTCCAGCCTGATGTCCGGGCCTTCCAGCCAGACGCCTTCCAGCCTGATGTCTTGCAGTCTGATGTCCCGACCTTCCAGTCTGATGTCTTGCAGTCTGATGACCCGGCCTTCCAGTCTGATGTCTTGCAGTCTGATGTCCCGGCCTTCCAGTCTGATGTCTTGCAGTCTGATGACCCGGCCTTCCAGTCTGATGTCTTGCAGTCTGATGACCCGGCCTTCCAGTCTGATGTCTTGCAGTCTGATGTCCCGGCCTTTCAGTCTGATGTCTTGCAGTCTGATGTCCCGGCCTTTCAGTCCGATGCCTTCCAGTCTGATGCCCCGGCCTTCCAGTCCGATGCCTTCCAGTCTGATGCCCCGGCCTTCCAGTCTGATGCCTTCCAGTCTGATGCCCCGGCCTTCCAGTCTGATGCCCCGGCCTTCCAGTCTGATGCCCCGGCCTTCCAGTCTGATGCCCCGGCCTTCCAGTCTGATGCCTTCCAGTCTGATGCCTTCCAGTCTGATGCCTTCCAGTCTGATGTCCTGGCCTTCCAGTCTGATGCCTTCCAGTCTGATGTCCTGGCCTTCCAGTCTGATGTCCTGGCCTTCCAGTCTGATGTCCTGGCCTTCCAGTCTGATGTCCTGGCCTTCCAGTCTGATGTCCTGGCCTTCCAGTCTGATGTCCCGGCCTTGCAGTCTGATGCCTTGCAGTCTGATGTCCCGGCCTCGCAGTCTGATGTCCCGGCCTCGCAGTCCGATTCCTTCCAGTCTGATGTCCCGGCCTCGCAGTCCGATTCCTTCCAGTCTGATGTCCCGGCCTTGCAGTCCGATTCCTTCCAGTCTGATGTCCCGGCCTTGCAGTCCGATTCCTTCCAGTCTGATGTCCCGGCCTTGCAGTCCGACGCCTTCCAGTCTGATGTCCCGGCCTTGCAGTCCGATGCCTTCCAGTCTGATGTGCCTGACATCCCAGTGCCCGCCTTCCAGCTTGACGTCCCAGTGCCCGCCTTCCAGCTTGACGTGCCGCTGCCCGCCTTCCAGCTTGACGTGCCGCTGCCCGCCTTCCAGCTTGACGTGCCGCTGCCCGCCTTCCAGCCTGACGTGCCGCTGCCCGCCTTCCAGCCTGACGTGCCGCTGCCCGCCTTCCAGCCTGACGTGTCGTTGCCTGCCTTCCAGCCCGATGTGCCAGCTTCCCGGTCCGATGTGCTTCTGTCTGCTGCCCTGCTTGAAGTGCCCGTTACCCAACCTGATGTGACTTTGCTCATAGCCCAGCTTGACGCAATGGACTTTCCCCAGCAACTGCTAGTTGGAGCGTCCGGAGGTCGCTCCTTTGAGGGGGGGTACTGTCAGGAAAGGTTCCCTCCGCTGGTAATATCAATCATTTGGCATGCAGTACTGCGATCCACCAGCAGGTGTCTCCTGCTGGAATTATGTCATCTTTGGTCCGCAGTACTGGTGTCCACCAGCGGAGGGATCCTGGCAGTATGGAGCAGGTATTGCCTTCTGCAGTCAGGCGTCACATGACTGACAGCAGCCATTATAAATACCCGGCAGGTGCACACACACCTCGCCTTGGTATTGTTCCTTGTGCCCTGACCTGCTGCTTGCGATCCTGATTCTGTACCTATTCCTGTGCCCTGAACCTGTGACCCGTGGTTCTTATCCTGTTTCCCTGTCCTGGTCCCTACCCTGTCCCACCTGTTACCATTATCCCTGTCCTGCAGTCTGATCCGTCCATCCTCTCCCTGTCCTGTGTTCCTTACCCCATTTACTGATCTCCCGTGTATGACCTTGGCCTGGCTTGTGACTCTGATTCTGGACTGCCCTTGTTTATCTGCTGATCTCCCTGTGTATGACCCTGGCCTGCCTATCGTTTACGGTCCTTGCATTTCCCATTTATTGTACATATCTGTCTGTTGTTGTTTGGGGGTCTTTGTTGGTTGGTTTATTGCACTGTGTGGTTGTATTTATATTATTCACTTTCTTTAATAAAACATATTTCACTTATACACGTTTGGGTTTCCTCTGTTGCAGTCCACACAGTTCTGGTCTTATCTGATACTTAACAGACGTCTTATTTGCGATTGCCCGACGCGATGGAACTCAACCTTCTATATGCTTGATAGGCTGCTCCAGCAGAAACGTGCAGTTAATGTCTACATGTATGAACTCTGCGGCAGAACAGGTTCTGGGGAGCTTGTTTTTTTTTCACCACGCCAGTGGTTGCTCATGCGCGACGCATGCAGACTTCTGCGGGGATTTGATGAGATCACCAAACTGGTCAGTCGCAGCCATGGCGCCATCAGTGACATGGTATCTTATGCCTTCTTTATAGAGCGTGCATTGCGTCGTGTCATTGATCAAGCTGTGGAGGAGCAGAAGCGGGAAGATGAGGAAGTCGCAATGCTGGATGAATTCCCGGGGGGGCCTCTCTATCTGAGACAAGTCAACAACAGGAGTCTGAAGAGGAGTCAGAGGAGGATGGTGTCGGGGCGGATGAGGAGGAGCAAGAAGAGAATGCTTTAAACCTTTCTGGGATCCCTGTTGTTGTGCGTGGATGGGGAGAGGAGAACGAGGAGGACGACATTATCCTGGATGATGAGCATGAGCCAGGCCACCACACTGCTTCCAGTTTAAGCCAATTGGGGGCCTTCATGCTCCAGTGTTTTAACAGGGACCCCCGTATAAAAAGCATAAGGGTCAAGGACCAGTACTGGGTGGCAGCGTACTTAGACCCCCGGTACAAACAAAAAATGGTGGAAATGTTACCACCGTCACAGAAGGCTGTCAGAATGGAGCACTTACAGGCCTTGCTTCGAGAAATGCTGCATTCTGCTTTTGCGTGCGCTGGCAGAGGAGGAATTCCCACTCCCAGAGAAGGAGTTGCGGGTACCAATCCAACAGCGCCTGCAAGAAGAGGGCGGTTTGAAGATGAAGAACTGTTGGCTTACCCATCGTCCAGTGTCCTGTCCGAAAGGACGTTCAGTGCAGCAGGGGGGATCGTGACCGATAAGCGCATTCGCCTAGCTCACAACAGTGTTGACTACCTCACATTTATAAAAATAAATGAGGCATGGATCTCGGAGGAATTCAACACATGTGACCAGTAGACCATGTATATGCAGAACTCTATAAACAATTCATTTAATCGAGCACACAGACCTTTTTTCTACCTTTGGCTCACTTCCTTGTACAAAAAAAGCACACCGTACTATATGCCCGTACCCTCCTGTTTGAAGAGGTTGAGCGGTGTCATATTTTTGGGTCCCGCAGCGAGTTGCTGGTATCAGTGCTGCTGTCAGTGCTCTCTTTATCTCGGTGCTGGTGTCAGTGCTCTCTATCATGGTGCTGGTGTCAGTGCTCTCTCTATCTTGGTGCTGGTGTCAGTGCTCTCTATCTTGGTGCTGGTGTCAGTGCTCTCTATCTTGGTGCTGGTGTCAGTGCTCTCTATCTCGGTGCTGGTGTCAGTGCTCTCTTTCTATCTCGGTGCTGGTGTCAGTGCTCTCTCTCTCTATCTCGGTGCTGGTGTGGTCTCAGTGCTCTCTATCACAGTGCTGGTGTCAGTGCTCTCTATCACGGTACTGGTGTGGTGTCAGTGCTCTCTATCTCGGTGCTGGTGTCAGTGCTCTCTCTCTGTCTCGGTGCTGGAGTAGTGTCAGAGCTCTCTATCTCGGCGCTGGTGTGGTCTCAGTGTTCTCTATCTCGGGTGCTGGTGTCAGTGCTCTCTATCACGGTGCTGGTGTCAGTGCTCTCTATCACGGTGCTGGTGTCAGTGCTCTCTATCACGGTGCTGGTGTCAGTGCTCTCTATCACGGTGCTGGTGTCAGTGCTCTCTATCATGGTGCTGGTGTCAGTGCTCTCTATCTCGGTGCTGGTGTCAGTGCTCTCTCTCTGTCTCGGTGCTGGAGTAGTGTCAGGGCTCTCTATCTCGGCGCTGGTGTGGTCTCAGTGTTCTCTATCTCGGTTGCTGGTGTCAGTGCTCTCTATCCCGGTGCTGGTGTCAGTGCTCTCTATCACGGTGCTGGTGTCAGTGCTCTCTATCACGGTGGTGGTTTCAGTGATCTCTATCATGGTGCTGGTGTCAGTGCTCTCTATCAGGGTGCTGGAGTAGTGTCAGAGCTCTCTATCTCGGTGCTGGTGTCAGTGCTCTCTATCCCGGTGCTGGTGTCAGTGATCTCTATCACGGTGCTGGTGTGGTGTCAGTGCTCTCTATCTCAGTACTGGTGTCAGTGCTCTCTATCTCGGTGCTGGTGTCAGTGCTCTCTATCTCGGTGCTGGTGTTAGTGCTCTCTATCTCGGTGCTGGTGTCAGTGCTCTCTATCTCGGTGCTGGTGTCAGTGCTCAGTCTCTATCGCGGTGCTGGTTTCAGACAGACAGTGAGGAAGATAGCAGTGGAGAAGCCAACCAGCAGGCAGTGCCAGCACCATGGCTGAGGATCAGCACTGGACTGGCACCTCCGGACCACCGCAGTGGGTGCATAGGTGCATAGGTGGGGGTAAGGGCCGGGCAGAGGGAGGGGCTCAAGCACATGTTGGCACAATGGGACACTGGCACAGGACTGCACTGCCCTGACTGTGGCACTGATCATCACTTGCACCCCCTTCATAGCCTGGCCTGACCTTACCTCTCCATGGCCTTCATTAGCTCCTGAATTGTCAAAATTTCACAGATAAAAAAAGAATGCTTGTCGTTGTCGATCCCAGATTCACTTAATACTTTTGTTATGTCAGTGTCCATGTTGTGGGACTATGTGTGCACAGCTAGTAAGTATTTTGTGGCTGAAAATATGACCTGGAGGTTTTTAAGGTTTGCCTGCCATTAAAGTCAATGGGGTCCACTGCGAACTTTGCGGTTCGTGAACTTTTGGCCATGTCCGCGGTTCGCGAAACATCCCGTCGGAAGTTCGTCTATCACTAATGCTTGATAGGCTGCTCCAGCAGAAACGTGCAGTTAACGACTACCTGTACGAACTCTGCGGCAGAACAGGTTCTGGGGAGCTTGTTTTTTTTTCACCGCAGGAGTGGCTGCTCATGTGCGACGCATGCAGACTTCTGCTGGGATTTGATGAGATCACCAAACTGGTCAGTCACAGCCATGGCGCCATCAGTGACATCGTACCTTATGCCTTCTTTATGGAGCATGCATTGTGTCCTGTCATTGATTAAGCCGTGGAGGAGCAGGAAGATGAGGAAGTCGCAATGCTGGATGAATTCCCGGGGGGGGGGGGGGGCTACTCTGAGACAAGTCAACAACAGGAGTCTGAACAGGAGTCAGAGGAGGATGGTGCCGGGGTGGATGAGGAGGAGCAAGAAGAGCATGCTTTAAACATTTCTGGGATCCCTGTTGTTGTCCGTGGATGGGGAGAGGAGAACGAGAAGGACGACATTAAGAACTAGGAGGACGACATTATCCTGGATGATGAGCAGGAGCCAGGCCCCCACACCGCTTCCAGTTTAGTGCAAATGGGGGCCTTCATGCTCCAGTGTTTTAACAGGGACCCCCTTATAAAAAGCATAAGGGTCTAGGACCAGTACTGGGTGGCAACGTACTTAGACCCCCGGTACAAACACAAAATGGCGGAAATGTTACCACCATCACAGAAGGCTTTCAGAATGGAGCACTTCCAGGCCTTGCTTCGAGAAATGCTGCATTCTGCTTTTGCGTGCGCTGGCAGAGGAGGAATTCCCACTCCCAGCGAAAGAGTTGCGGGTACCAATCCAACAGCGCCTGCAAGAAGAGGACAGTTTGAAGATGTGTTGGTGACTTCTGATATGAGGTCATTCTTTCAGCCGACCCATCGACAGGTGTCATCCGGATCCAGCATCAGGGAACGCCTAGACCGACAGGTGTCCGACTACATTGGGTTAATGGCCGATGTGGACGCTCTGAGAAGTGTTGAACCCCTGGACTACTGGGTGGGCAGGCTTGACCTCTGGCCAGAGCTTGCCCAATTTGCAATGGAACTGTTGGCTTACCCCTCGTCCAGTGTCCTGTCTAAAAGGACGTTCAGCGCAGCAGAGGGGATTGTGACCGATAAGCGCACTCACCTAGCTCACGACAGTTACATAGTTACATATATAGTTACATAGTTACATAGTTAGTCAGGTTGAAAAAAGACACAAGTCCATCCAGTCCAACCAAAAAAAAATAATAATAATATATATATATATAATATATATATATATATATATATACACATACATATACACATATATATTAAACATACCAGCCCATATACCCAATTCTATACCCACAGTTGATCCAGAGGAAGGCAAAAAACCCCAGCAGAGCATGTTCCAATTTGCTAAAGCAGGGGAAAAAATTCCTTCCTGATCCCCCGAGAGGCAATCGGATTTTCCCCGGATCAACTTTACCTATAAATTTTAGTACCCAGTTATATTACGTACACTTAGGAAATAATCCAGGCCTTTCTTAAAGCAATCCACTGAGCTGGCCAGAACCACCTCTGCAGGGAGTCTATTCCACATTTTCACAGCTCTTACTGTGAAGAAACCTTTCCGTATTTGGAGATGAAATCTCTTCTCCTCTAGACGTAAAGAGTGCCCCCGTGTCCTCTTTGTTGACTTTAAAGTGAATAACTCGACACCAAGTTCCTTATATGGACCCCTTATATATTTGTACATGTTGATCAAATCCCCCCTTAATCTCCTCTCATCAAGAGTGAATAAATTCAGTTCCTCTAATCTTTCCTCATAGCTGAGTTGCTCCATGCCTCTTATCAGTTTAGTTGCCCTTCTCTGCACTTTCTCCAGTTCCCCGATATCCTTTTTGAGAACTGGTGCCCAAAACTGAACTGCATATTCCAGATGAGGTCTTACTAATGATTTGAACAGGGGAAAAATGATATCTCTCTCTCTACAGGAAAGGACTTTGCTCGCTTTGGAAACCGCAGCTTGGCATTGCATGCTATTATTGAGCTTATGATCTACCAAAAACCCCCAGATCCTTCTCCACTATGGATTCCCCCAGTTGTACTCCCCCTAGCATGTATGATGCATGCATATTCTTAGCCCCCAAGTGCATAACCTTACATTTCTCAACATTAAACCTCATATGCCACATAGTCGCCCAATTAGACAGAGCATTGAGGTCGGCTTGTAAATTGGTGACATCCTGTAAGGACGTTATTGCACCGCATAGCTCGGTGTCATCTGCAAAGACGGAAATGTTACTCTTGATCCCAGACCCAATATCATTTATAAAGATATTGAAAAGTAAGGGTCCCATCACTGAACCTTGGGGTACACCACTCATAACCTTAGACCATTCAGAGTAAGAATCATTAATCACTACTCTCTGAATTCTGTCTTTTAGCCAGTTTTCTATCCATCTACAAACTGATGTTTCCAAACCTGTAGACTTTACCTTACACATGAGCCGTGTGTGTGGAACAGTATCGAACGCTTTTGCAAAATCCAAATATATCACGTCCACCGCCATCCCTCTGTCCAAGGTTTTACTTACCTCGTCATAAAAAGAAATCAGGTTTGTCTGACAACTCCTGTCTTTCATGAATCCATGCTGTCTATTGCTTAAAATATTTTTTTTCCTGCAAGAACTCGTCTATGTGGTCTTTTATTAATCCCTCCATTATCTTCCCAACTATAGAAGTTAAACTAACGGGTCTATAATTACTTGGTAAAGACTTTGTTCCCTTTTTAAATATAGGCACCACATTGGCCCTGCGCCAATCCAGTGGTACTATTCCCATCATTAATGAGTCCCTAAAAATTAGATACAATGGCTTTGAAATTACAGAGCTCAATTCTTTTAGGATCCGTGGGTGGATGCCATCAGGTCCAGGTGCTTTATCCACCTTTATTCTGTCCAAATATTTCTGGACCATATCACTTATGAGCCATTGTGGATTAGGGGCTGTGTCAGTACCACCCCCATTGTGGACATGAGCTCCCCCATGCTCCTTTGTATACACAGAACTGAAGAAAGTATTTAATAAGTTAGCCTTCTCTTTGTCCCCAGTCACCCACTCCAGATTATTTTGCAAAGGGCCTACATGCTCAGACTTAACCTTTTTACTATTAATATATTTGAAGAATTTTTGGGGGTTTGTCCTACTGTCTTTTGCAATCTGTCTTTCATTTTGAATTTTTGCATCCTTGATTTCCTTTTTACATATTCTGTTATATTCCTTGTAACATTTAAATGA
Source organism: Lithobates pipiens (assembly GCF_037356315.1). Lineage (NCBI taxonomy): Eukaryota > Metazoa > Chordata > Amphibia > Anura > Ranidae > Lithobates > Lithobates pipiens. Next base: position 4,249,183 of record NW_027507785.1, on the reverse strand, counting down.
CACTAGTGTTCCTTCATTTTTATATTTTTTGAAAGCTCTTTTTTTTTTATAGTTTATAGCTTTTTTAACTTTGGCCATGAGCCACATCGTTTTTTTTTTTTATCCTTTTAAACTTATTGCCCATGGGAATATACTTTGCCGTGAGATCACAAACAAGCTTTTTGAAGAATTCCCATTTCTGTTCTGTGCCCATTGGTGCCAATATTCTCTCCCAGTCTAAGTCCTGGAGAGCGGCCCTCATCCTTGGAAAATTTGCTCTCTTGAAATTAAGTGTTTTTATCTTTCCCGTATGGGATTTTTGCTTACAGCTAACATCAAATGAAATCATGTTATGGTCACTGCTACCCAGATGTTCCTTTATCTGAACATTAGTAATACGTTCTGCATGGTTTGAGATTACCAGGTCCAACAGAGCATCATTCCTAGTTGGGGCCTCAATAAACTGTACCATAAAATTGTCCTGTAATAGGTTTACACATTTTTGCCCTTTAACTGTCCCAGCAGTGACATTACCCCAGTCAATTTCTGGGTAGTTAAAATCCCCCATTATTATCACTGTCCCATCCCTTGCAGCCCTTTCTATCTGTGCAAGGAGCTGAGTCTCCACCTCCTCATTAACATTGGGTGGTCTATAACAAACTCCAATGATTAACTTTGAACTACGCGCATCTGTATGCAGTTCCACCCATAATGCCTCAGACTCATCACACTCTCCGCCCAACAGGTCCTCTTTCTCACTCGCTTTGAGATTATTTCTCACATACAGACAGACCCCGCCACCTTTCCTTTTTACTCTGTCTTTCCGAAAGAGTGCATAGCCAGGAATATTAATAGCCCAGTCATGTGAGGAATGAAGCCAAGTTTCAGCAGTACCGATTACATCATAGCTCTCCTGATGCACCAGAGCTTCCAACTCGCCTATTTTGCTTGGCAGACTTCTGGCATTGCTGAACAAACATTTTAATGTATTAATATATTTTGACCGGTCACATACTATCCTCTTGGGTGTTCCAAGATTACAACTAGGACTTGCTACTATATTTACCTTGGGTTTATGTGCTTCGGTTACCCCACCACTAATGCCCCTAATATTACCCTCTGGAATATGCTCCACGCTGACTATCTCTATCTCTGAACCCACCCCCCCATCACCTAGTTTAAAAAACCCTCTAACTTTTTGGCCATCCTCAATCCCAGCTGATCTGCACCCTCCTCATTTAGGTGCAGTCCATCCCTTCTATAGTACCGGTTGTCGACTGAGAAGTCGTCCCAGTCCTCCAGGAACTCAAACCCCTCCTTACTACACCAGCTTTTGAGCCACTTGTTTACTTCCCTAATCTCCCTCTTCCTTTCTGGTGTGGCTCGATGTACCGGTACTATTCCTGAGAATACTACCTTGGAGGTCCTTTTCCTCAACTTAGCTCCCAAGTCCCTAAAATCATTCTTTAGGACACTCCATCTGCCTCTGACTTTGTCATTGGTGCCAACGTGCACCATGACAGCTGGGTCTTCCCCAGCCCCTCCCAGTAATCTGTCCACCAGATCCGTGATGTGCCGAACCCGAGCGCCCGGCAGACAACATACAGTTCGGCACTTCAGGTTGTTGTTACAGATTGGCCTCTCTGTCCTCCTAAGAATTGAGTCCTCTACCACCAGAATCTGTCTTTCCTTTCCCTTCGCTCCCCCCCCCACTCTCACTGGAGGAGTTCTTCTCCTGGCAGCTAGGAGAATCCCTCAGCTCCAGCAGTGCTGGTCCTTGACTGGGATCACCAATGTCACTCAATGGAGCGTACTTATTGGGATGCTCCAGACCTGGATCGGCCTCCCTGGCACTGGCCCCTCTACCCTTCCTGACTGTCACCCATCTACTCTCTGCTACTGCCTGCACCTCCTTGTCTCCACCCACCTCTGTGCCGGCACCTGCCGTGTATTATCCTGGTTCTCATTTAGGGTGGAGGGGCCTCTCAGTGCTGACAGTTGCTTCCCCAGATTCAGAACCTGGGCTTCCAGGGAAACAATGTGCTTACATTTTGCACAGCAGTATTCACCCTCGATCAGATGATCAAGGAACGCATACATGCCGCAAGATGTACACCGAGTCGCCTCTCCACACCCGCCAGTCATCGTACCTATTAATTTAATGAGGATTAGAGATTATACCCAGTCCAAATTACATAACAACTAGCTTCCTGACACTAATACTCAACAAGACAGTACACAGGTACTCACAGACCACTGTGCACCCACAATACACAAGTACTAATGATACACACACACTACTCAGACAACACTCAGGTACTCACTACACAGGTACTATGACCCCTGTTATAACCTCCTGTTTTAAACTCTGGGTTTTAACTCACCACTTTGACCAGTTCCACTTACACAGAGTTCTCACAAACTCAAGATGAGCAGGCTCAAATGAGTTCAACCCAAGCTTATATAGACCTCAAGCACCTGTGCCCAATTAAACCCTCCCCTTAATTAGTAGGCTGAAGGAAGGAAAGGAAGAAAAAAAACAAAAAAAAAACTATTTAAAAAGTGACAGAAAAGGGTATAAAAAGCTACAAGAAAAAGCCCCAAAAGAACCTAAAAATGCAACCCAGCAGTCACCAGCAGTCAAAAAGCAATACTTATTCACACTCCACTCAAGGCTCCACTGTTCAGCTTGCAACCAGCAGTTTGACAGTGTTGACTACCTCACATTTATAAAAATGAATGAGGCAAGGATCTCAGAGGAATTCAACACATGTGACCAATAGACCATGTATATGCATAACTCTATAAATGATTTATATAATCTAGCACACGGACCCTTTTTCTACCTTTGGCTCACTTCCTTGTACAAAAAAAGCACACCGTACTATATGCCCGTACCCTCCTGTTTGAAGAGGTTGAGCGGTGTCATATTTTTGGGTCCTGCAGCGAGTTGCTGGTACCAGTGCTGGTGTCAGTGCTCTCTATCACGGTGCTGGTGTGGTGTCAGTGCTCTCTATCTCGGTGCTGATGTGGTGTCAGTGCTCTCTATTACAGTGTTGGCGTCAGTGCTCTCTCTTCATCTCGGTGCTGGTGTCAGTGCTCTCTCTCTATCACGGTTCCGGTGTGGTGTCTGTGCTCTCTATCACGGTGCTGGTATCAGTGCTCTCTCTCTATCTCGGTGCTGGTGTCGGTGCTCTCTATCTCGGTGCTGGTGTCAGTGCTCAGTCTCTATCACGGTGCTGGTGTCAGTGCTTAGTCTCTATCGCGGTGCTGGTTTCATACAGTGAGGGACACTGGCACAGGACTGCGCTGCCCTGACTGTGGCACTGATCATCTCCTGCACCCCCTTCATAGCCTGGCCTGACCTTGCCTCTCCTCCATGGCCTTCATGCGCTCCTGAATTGTCAAAATTTCACAGATAAAAAAAGAATGCTTGTCGTTGTCAATCCCAGATTCACTTAATACTTTTGTTATGTCAGTGTCTATGTGGTGGGACTATGTGTGCACAGCTAGTAAGTATTTTGTGGCTGAAAATATGACCTGGGTTTTTTTGAGATTCGCCTGCCATTAAAGTCAATGGGGTCCGCCGTGAACCTTGCGGTTCGTGAACTTTTGGCTGCGCTCGCGGTTCGCGTTCACGAAATGTCCCGTCGGAAGTTCGTCCATCACTATTCACGTCCCATTGACTTCAATGCAAAATTGCATCCCGTTGCTTCCAATGCAAAAATGCCCCCTATTCACTGCAATGCAAAAATCGCATTCCAATTGACTTAAATTCAAAACCCCCCTATTGACTGCAGTGCAAAATCTCATCCCATTGACTTCAATGCAAAAATGCCCCCTACTGACTGCAATGCAAAAATCGTGTCCCATTGACTTCAATGCAAAAATGTCAGCCATGTTAATTAAATTTAATATTTCTTAAATTCAGGTTTTGGTTTTTTTGGCCACATCCATCCTGAATTGTTGGTTTTGCCACCAGATTTTCATATCGGTGCACCGCTATTGTGTGTATCAAAACATCAAATGAAATAATAAATGAAGAAGCACAAATGAAGGAATTGAGATTCTGATAAGAAGCACGACGGTCACAAATTGATACTAAGCCCCGCCCCCTGGGTTTCCCCCCTGTGTAAGGTGTGGATCCAGAAGGAGTGAAGTAGAAATGTCTCCTTGGGGTTCAGGAGTGATAAATGACCGTCTCACAGAGTTCCTGGATTTCATGTTTTGCCCCCAGAAAGTGAACAGTGACCGGGATGTCATGGAAAGTTCAGAGAAGTTCTGATGCCAAATCCAGGGGTGCCAATTATACATCATTTACTGAGAGTTTGTAAATTCCGTAGCTCTTATAGATATCCATGGCCACCATCTCTGACCAGATGTGGTGGATCAGATTCAGAGCTCTTATAGATATCCATGACCACCATCTCTGTCCAGATGTGGGGGATCAGATTTGGAGCTCTTATAGATAGCCATGACCACCATCTCTGTCCAGATGTGGTGGACCAGATTTGGAGCTCTTATAGAGAGCCATGGCCACCATCTCTGTCCAGATGTGGTGGATCAGATTCGGAGCTCTTATATAAGATTCCACCCCAAATTAAAATCACTTAGGTGATCACTTTTATCTCCCACAAGGACTTTACTCTTCAGTTCTCAGCTCTGAACACCTCATTATTATTATTATACAGGATTTATATAGTACCAACAGTTTGCGCAGCGCTTTACAACATGAGGGCAGACAGTACACTTACAATACAAATCAATACAGGAGGGACTAGAGGGCCCGGCTCGTTAGAGCTTACAATCTAGAAGGGAGGGTCAAGTTGAAACAAAAAGGTAATAACTGTGGGGGGATGAGCTGATGGAGAAAATGAAAATACACGGACAGATTGGGGTAGGGCATTCCATAGGATTGGAGAGGCTTTGGAAAAGTCCTGGAGGCGAGTATGGGAGGAGATGACGAGGGAGCTAGAGAGCAGGAGGTCTTGAGAGGAACGAAGAGAACGAGTAGGTTGGTATTTAGAGACTAGGCTAGTGATGTAGCTGGAGGTGAAATTATGGATGGCTTTGTATGTAGTTGTTAGTATTTTGAATTTAATTTGTTGGCTGAGCGGAAGCCAGTGGAGGGATTGACAGAGAGGAGTGGCAGACACCGAGCGATTGGCAAGATGGACAAGTCTGGCAGCACCATTCATGATGGATTGAAGAGGTGATAGACTATGTAGAGGTAAGCCAATGAGAAGGAAGTTCCAGTAGTCGAGGCGAAAGATGACCAGCGAGTGAATTAAGAGCTCTGTTGTGTCACTGGTTAGAAAGGGGTGTATTTTGGAGATGTTGCGGAGGTTGAGGCGGCAGGATTTGGACAGTGATTGGATGTGTTGCTTGAAGGAGAGTTCAGAGATCAGGACTACACCTAGAACTTTGGCATGTGGGGACGGGCTTATGGTTGTGCCACTGATTTTGACAGAGAGATCAGGGGAAGGGGAAGAAGCATATGGAGGAGGAAGATTTACAAGTTCTATTTTGGATAGATTGAGTTTGAGGAAGCGGTGTGACACCCAGACTGATATATCTGATAGTAAATTAGTGATACGTGAGGAGACAGAGGGAGTGAGCTGAGGGGTAGAGAAATAGATTCGGGTGTCGTCAGCGTAGAGGTGGTATTGGAAGCCGTGGGAGGCCATCAGTTGACCCAGGGAAGTGGTGTAGATTGAAAATAGGAGAGGTCCAAGAACAGAACCTTGGGGACCCCAACAGAGAAAGGAAGAGGAGAGGAGGAAGTAGAGTTGTAAGAAACGTTAAAGGTGCAGCCGGATAAGTAGGAAGATAACCAGCGAAGAGTACAGTCACAGAGACCAATGGCGTGGAGTTTTTTTGAGGAGGAGGGGGTGATCAACCATATCAAAGGCAGCAGAGAGGTCCAGGAGTAGGAGTACAGAATAGTGTTGATTAGTTGCAAATATTACAAAGCACTCCCAATGTAAGAAAGCTCCTTACATTGGTGGTCAGTGGGGAGGAGGAGGAGGACACACCAAAGGAGTTCTCCCTTTGTAAAACCTGAAGGTTTGGATCTATTTTGGAAGAGTTATAGGAGGTGCAGAGGCTTTCGGCAGTGGAGTCAGGCCGTCTTTAATATTGGTTGGACCCCGGGCAAAACTTTTCTTGCCCCCCCCCCCCCATGCAGTTTTGCTTTCCACCTACTCTGAGACATACAATAAATAGCAGCTAGACTCAAAATCAGTTTACTGAATCAGATCAGGCAGCTATTGCAATTGGTTTCCAGAGGTTACAGTGTATCATTACCGCTCACTGACTGGTTGCTAAAGGTTACAGCACACATTACAGCTCACTGATTAGTTGCTAGAGGTTACGGCACATGATTTCTGCATGATTTCTGCTTGTTGATTGGTTGTTAGAGATTACTCTGAATATGACCTCAGGGGGGCATGATATACATATCAATGCCGCCGACCTCCTCTATTTACACATGAATGCCGGTAATTTACTTGTAAACACAGGGTCTGCAGGTGAGTCACCTGTACAGAACAATAGGGCAGAGCTGGGCAGCATTTGTAACAGCACTTCACACTGAGCTATTGGGACACAACACAGGACTAAAACCTCAAGGGGCAAGGGAATTTAAACCAGGATAGTTTGGCAAGTATGAGGTAGCTACTTTGGGCCCCACAACAATGACAGGGCCCAGGGCAGCTGCCCCTTTTGCCCTGCCTTAAAAACGGCCCTGAGTGGAGCGGTTTAGGAGATATCCCCCTGTATTTGCATGTGCCGATGTTACAGATGTTACATACGTGCCATTGCTTCAGCGTGTGTGCCCTTACCGGCGGCTCCCGTCACGTCATCGTGGCTCCGGCCAATCACAGTGCCAGAGCCGCGATACCCAGAAGTAACTTTGGGAGTGATGTCGGCGGCCGGTGCTGTGTATGGGCACCGCAGCAAGGGCTTTGATCTCAGGTGAGTATTACATAATGAGCTAGTATGCTATGCTATGTCCCCTGGAGGACATCCTGGCTCCTTGCAGTTGTGCCTCCTCCTCACTTTCCTTCTCTGTTCTCTCAGGCACCCAAATACGGTCAGTGACCTCATCATCCCCTCCCTCCTCATTACTGGAGCAGGTTGGCAGTATGCTATAGCTGAGGGAACATGACTGTTAGGTTCTTGTCTTTCTGTGGCACCCCCTCTCTCTAGGCTCACGTTACTCCCTTCTTCAACCTGGGAACCAACATCGGAGCATTCACATTGCTGTGAATCCTCCAGCAGCATGTAACCGACGCTATGATCGAATAATTCTGGTGACTCCTCCATGCATGATGGTGGGGCTAATGATGAAGGAGTAGCTGTGAACAAGGAGCTGGTGGAATAGGCCACTTTGGCAGCTGCAGTGGAAGGCAAACTAGTATGAGTGACAGAGGATGAGGGCAGATTAGTTATCCGCTCCACCAACTCTTCTGCATGTTGTGGCTTTAAAGAAGTGGGGAAAAAAAAGGACAAGCGTGCCCCACCTGCAGAGGATGCACCATGTCCGCAACCACCACTTTTCACTGTAGACACAGAGGCTGGCCACTCTTTTAGTGGCCTGTGAGTGTCTGCCTCTCCTTGTTGGCCTTTCAGACATGATGGGGATTTTTTGGGGGAATTCTTATTTTAATTTTTATTCACTACTGTGGAGCAATCAATATCTGTCATATGTAGAACAATGTGGAGCCCCATGGGAGAATTTATGTTCCACCACATGGATTGGACAATGAGGAGTCTTGCAGACAATCCTTGTCTAACACATCCAAATCATGTGAGGTTCTGTGAGATGATCTAGTGTGTCACATGGTAAAAATGTGTATAGAACCAAGGGACAAATTAGGCTTGCCACATGCGGGACAATGTGGAGCACCTTGGGACAATCTTTGACCACAAAACGGATTGCAAAATGTGGAATCATGTGGGATAATTTGTCTACCATGTGTATTGAACAACATGGAGTCCCGTCCCTTAGAATAGCTTCACCACATGCATGAAAATGTGGACTTCTGTGGCTATATATATGCCACATGCAGGTCCAAATTGAGTTCAGGGAAAACATATTTTTTTTGCCCACAACTTGCTAACATTGTGGAGTCATGGGGGACAATCTTTGCTGACCACATGTAGGACAATGTGGAGTCCCAAACTGCCAGAGTTCCATGGGACAATCAATATCTGGTACATACAGGGCAATATGGAGTTTGCTGGAATGATCTTTGTCATGTCGGTCACATGTAGGCAATGTGGTGTCCTTCATATGCAGAAAAATGTTGAGTCCTGTAGGACAATCTACGTGCACCACAGGCATGACAATTTGAAGTTCTGTGGGACAATCTATAGCCACCACATGCATTACAATCGTCAAGAAGCGAATCTAGCTGGTGCTCATTCTCATGCAGCTAATGCTTGTTTCTGCACAGCAGTGGCGGCTGGTGCTCAAAATTTTTGGGGGGGCGCAAACAAACTGAAAAAAAACCCCATAAATTGCAGCCACTGTGCGCATCAAGCGCAGCCACTGTGCCCATAAATTCCCACCACTGTGCCATCAAACGCAGCTACTGTACGCATCAATTGCCATGACAGTGCCCATCAATTGCCACCACTGTGCCCCATCAATTGCCACCAGTGTGCCCCATCAATTGCCGCTACTGTGCCCCATTAATTTCCGCCAGTGTGCCTCATCAATTGCCGCTACCGTGCCCCATCAAATGCTGCCAGTGTGCATCCCTTGCCCAGCACTTACCTGTCTCAGGTCACGGCGCTGTCCTCCATGCTCCAAGTCCTCGATGTCTTCTCTCATCCTCTGCTATGATTGGATGCCTAATTGGCTTAAGCAACAGGCGCTGTGATTGGACGTGTAGAACTAACCCCCGAAGGAGCTGCTGGTTAGATTTGGGCTTACCCTTACCTTCTGTTCTCCTCGTTGCACGTCTAGGAATGTCCAGTGGTAAATGGCCCCGTAACTCGAGAGACTGACAACAGATCCACTTGAATGGATTTTATTTGCAAAATGTAGACAGTCTCTTAAATTAGGTTGGAAAGGAAATTCAGGTACTCTCAGTGTCAAAGTCAAAATGTTGAAGAACTTGCTTACTTTGACTGCATCCAGAGAATAGCCATTCGTAACTGGACAGTCCCTCTCTCACAAGGCCTAGCAGACAACAAGGTGCTTACTCAGGAACGTTGTTGTAGAATGTACAAGATAATGTCTCTGCCACAGACGTTGTAGAACAAGTAAGGAAACTAAGCTTGAAAACACTCGTGTGATAGCTAGATCTTTCACCCAGCTTGGCGACCGGATTCTCTTGGGTACTTCAGCCCTTCCAGGCTCTTACTAAAAAACCAACCCATATGTGGTGTTCTTCTGAAGAGTCCTACCCTGGAATGCTTGAAGTCACTGGGTCTCTCCCAAACCGGAGACGGCACCCAACCACCTCAGAATCCTTCTTTAGTTTCCCTGCCTCGGCTAGTCAGCCCGGAGACATCAAAATTGGGTGGATCCGCACCCCAGGCCATAGCCTTCCAGGGGGCTAGTCAGGAGGAGCAGGACCATGAAGTCAGCACATCATTCTGGACCTGAACCCCGAACCACATGAGGTCTGCATCTTAAATACCCTCTCCCAAAAAGCACAGCGCGAGAGCACCTCCCACTGGGCAGGCTCTGAGAGAAAGTAACTTAAGCACCTAACCAGACCATAGTTCCATGCCTGCCAGAAGAGACAGCGCCCCTCATGGCCAGGCTGAACATCTCACAGTCCAGTCAGACTGATGCTAAAGTCTAAATTTAGACAATTGTACCCAAACCAAACTGCAGTTTAGGCATAACTTTAACTTTGAAAAATGCATAGTGCGTGCTCTTCAGGAGCCACCGCTACAGACGCCTATCAGGTGACAGGTAACCAGACCCGAGCACCTGATTGGCGGGTCAGAGTTAGGAAAGTAATTTATTTGCTTCTGTAACACAACACTAAGTAAACAGTGAACACACAGCATTGCGCCCGCTGTTTACCAATTTAGAAGCCTATTAGAGCCTAAGCCTATTCCAAAAAAAAAAAAAGCCGCTGTAATTCAGATACCTGGCATCCCACAAGGGGCCGGACACCTGAATAGGGGGCGGCAGTGGCAACAATAGATAGATTCATGCAATGCAATGCAGGTTTCCGTTACATCAAAGGGGGGTGGGGTCACCCACACGTCAATGGGGAAGCCAGGCTTCCCCACTTGCGTCAGAGGGGGGGCGGGGTCAGGTGACGGGTGCCCCCGCCCTCCTCATATAAGAAATTTCAGCTGCCGGGATCCCCGCATTGTGTCTCCGCCAGTGGAGACAGAGGATAGATTGACTGCGCTGCGCTGGACGGAGAGCTCACCCGTCGCTGGATCAGATCAGCCATCGCTGGACTTTGGAGAGATGATCATCCGTCGCTGGATAGCAAGAGTGGATTACCACAGCTGGAATCTTTTTAAAAAAAAAATTATTTTTAATAAAGGACTTTCAAAAGTGTGTTTGTCTAACATTCTTTTACACTTTCTTTGTGAAATGGTAGGGGTACTTTTCCATTACCATTTCAAACAGGGAGGGGCCGGGATCTGGGGGTCCCCTTGTTAAGGGGGGCTTCCAGATTCTGATAAGCCCCCCGCCCGCAGACCCCCACAACCAACGGCCAGGGTTGTGGGGATGAGGCCCTTTGTCCACATGTTGATGAGGACAAGGTGCTTTGAGGGGTCACAGACCCCCAATGCATCCTCTCAATGTTGAGGGCATGTGGCCTGGTACGGTTCAGGAGGGGGGCTCTCTCTCGTCCCCCCCTCTTTTCCTGCGGCCTGCCAGGTTGCGTGCACGGATAAAGGGTCTGGTATGGATTTTTAGGGGGAACTTCACGCCATCTTTTTTTAAATTTGGCGTGGAGTTCCCCTTAAAATCCATACCAGACCTGAAGGGCCTGGTAATTGAATTTGGGGGTACTCAGCTCTTTTTTTTTTTTTAAAGCTGCCCCAATCCAGGCCAGAAGGCAGGGTCCCCTCCCCTGGCGCCGACCAGTGGTTCTCCGTCCTCATCAGAAGGCTTCCCTTTTGGCTACGAACCGCTCCAGGTTACCTTCACACCAGCAGGTTTTGCATAGCAACTGCCACCCCTGCTCCACCTCGCCGTAGAACAGGGACGGAAGCAAGCGCCACCTCCTGGTAACTGGTAACTGATAAGAACAGATACTACACTTGATCTTAGCCAAAAGGCAGGGCCTGGTAATTGAATTTGAGGGGAACCCCACGCTTTATCAATGACTTTCAATGACTGTTCTCTGTATTATGGGAGCCGACAATTCATTATAGCCGCGAGTGATTTTAAATGACTTTTTTTACTGCAGAAATGACACTTTGTGCAGGGACAATTCTAAGCATGGGAAACATGCGCCCCTTCACAGGCATACTATAGACAGGTACGAAATTTAAAGGAATATTACACTTTTATTGTTTCACTTTAATTATTATTAAAATCACTGCTCCTGAAAAAACAGCCGTTTTTAAAACTTTTTTTTTGCATTGATTCATGTCCCCTGGGGCAGGACCCGGGTCCCCAAACACTTTTTAGGGCAATAACTTGCATATTAGCCTTTAAAATTAGCACTTTAGATTTCTCCCATAGACTTGTACAGGGTGTTCCGGCTTTTCGAATTTGCTGCAAATACCCCAAATTGTTCACTGTTCGCCGAACAGGCAATGTTCGACTCGAACTCGAAGCTCATCCCTATTCATCACCTGATCGGACTATCTAATTTGTGGGACTCTTGGTTATATTGCTTTTTGTGGGTGACATCCTACAAGGTTTTGCATGTATAATTTTTTTCACTTTGAATGTTTTCGCCTTCAGGGTTATTTTTGATATTATATATATTGTCACTGTTTGAATACATTAATATTTTCTTGTATGTATTAGCGCTACACTAATTTTGTTGTATGTAATCTTTGGACTTTAAGTGTTAGCAGTTTTTTTTATCATTTTGGGTTTAGCGCAGTATTTTTTCACTTTCACAAGATAAGAGGGAGACCAATGGTAAAATTGAACCCCTACAATATGTATCTAAATATCCGTCCCAAAAAAACTGAAGTAGAATTCACTTTGGTAGACTACTAAATGCTAAAAAGGTATAAATGCACAGAACTAAGACATTACCAAAAATGAAAAAAAAAACTAAAAAACAAAAACTTTGGGACTTAAGGGGAGAAAGACTGGGAAACTAAAATGGTTAATGACAGATTTCAGCATCGCCCACAATTACACCTTAGGGCCACCGACATCATAACGTTTCTAGGACCAAATATTGTTTTCCACAAACAAAAAAACTTTGCCAAAGAAGAACTCTGTCCACTCAAAGTCAATAAAGAGAACCCCAATTGTAGCAATATAGCTATACTGTGTGATTAGCCTATGGCAGTGTTCCATATAAATGCTATATAAATGCAGTGATTCCTATGTAAATGACACTGGCAGTGAAGGGGTTAACCAGTGGGTGGCAGTGTAGGGGTTAAGTGTTCCTAGGGGTGTGTTACTAACTATTGGGGGCTGGGCTTTAATTTAGTGAACACTGATCTCTGCTCCAATCACATGGAGCAGAGATCAGCGTCACTAGTTGCTAGGCAGAACAGGGAAATGCTGTTTACAACAGCATTTCCTCGTTCAGCCGCCCCGTGAGACGATCGTGGGTATGCCCGGGGCGTTCTAGTCCGCGGGACCCGCAAACGGACTCCCGACCAGCACGCAAGTGCACCGCCGCCGGCGCGCTCGCGATGGCAAGGCGGCATTAAAGATTGGACGTACCTGTACGCCAATATGCCTGCCCGTGCCATTCTGCCGACGTACATCGGCGTGTGCTGGTTGGGAACCGGTTAAGGACCATTTTCCCGCACAGTATTTATTATGCAGTAATTTTTAACAAGGATATTTTTAGGATAAAAGATCAATCTATATGACACTGTCTATACATATGAAACTAATTCACAGAGGCAAGTGATCAATAAAAATTCTTACATTTATTGGTTGACAAAAAACAAATATTTATTTTGATTAAAATACCGATTGTGTTACATGAATGTCTTGAAAATCCATAAAATCACCCGCAAAATGAGCGTGCAGTCCCTTTGACACAATACCACCATGCTAACTTCTCGGTAGAATCAATAACCTTGTGAAATTGACAATCAAACAGAACGCCTGTATTTCATACGTCCAACCGTTACTATACTGCAGGTAAGTAAGTGGTTAACAATGTGAAATAAATTAGACATTTGTTTGTCAATAAAAGTGGCAACTATGCAAAAAAAGAAAAATAATGAAAAATTGAATCTTTAGAGAAAAAAAAAAAAATCTAAAAAGGCGGTTATTGATTCGGGAGAACGATTATCAATAGTAGAATATTCAATACATTAAATATTTGAGAGAAAATACAAGATAAAATCAACAAGGCAAAATTACCCATTCCAAAATGGCTACTGTTCCTAATGGCTGGTTACCAGAGTTAAGAAGGGTGCCGTAGCTTTCAAAAATGGATATTCTTAAAGAGGATTTACTTCTTGCGACCTCCAAGTTCCAAGGATCAGAGTTCAGGAATCTTCATGAATGTCAAAATATGTATTCATGCATGGTGCATGGGTGTCTGTCTGTCTGGGAGTGCGTGTATATCCCAGTGTCCCCCCTCAGGGTGGGCCCCTCAGTGTCTCTCCTTTTCATGGTATCTTTCTTGCTTCTAAATACCATCTCAGACAATAAGATCATAAAACCTATAATATGCTCAGCCCAAAAGGTATGTGTTCCTTTTTCATTGGTAGGCAAGATTTAATAATTAACCTTTTTTTTCCGGGGGCCCAATGATTTCAAGGTAATATCACCTTCAACCACCAGGTGTCTCACATGTGTTTGGAGTTTATTAGTTAAAGGGGTTGTAAAGGTTCGTTTTTTATTTTCTAAATAGGTTCCTTTAAGCTAGTGCATTGTTGGTTCACTTATCTTCTCCTTTGATTTCCCTTCTAAATGTTTTTTTTTCTTTGTTTTCTTTGTCTGAATTTCTCACTTCCTGTTCCTCCTCAGTAAGCTGTTCAGTAAGCTGTTCTGGCTGACTAACCACCAGCTCGGATGATGGTGAGAAGTTTACTGAGGAGAAACAGGAAGTGAGATATTCAGACAAAGAAAAAAAACATTTAGAAGGGAAATCGAAGGAAAAGGTAAGTGAACCAACAATGCACTAGCTTAAAGGAACCTATGTAGAAAATAAAAAATGAACCTTTACAACCCCTTTAATATATTCTATACCGTTTTCTAGTAACCGGTCTAATATTAAATACACTCAGTATAATTTTGATTAATCCCTATTACATAAAATGGTTATATATATATATATATATATATATATATATATATACTGGTCTATCTATAAAAGAAATCTATATATTGATCAATATATAATCAAAATATAATCAATATATTAATCAATATCACATAAAATGATTATCTATATGGATACATGTATAATTCGGGTATATCCGATGAATATTTATCTAAAAACATATGTAAATTCTTATACAGTTATAATTACAATTATATGTTTTTCATAATACTAATTTGTTTCTTAAAACACTTCTACTTATAATCACAACTTTTATATTTTTACCCTATAACAAAGTTATTATATCAGCAGATACCGAAATGATAATATCTCTGTGGCCTAAAATATCACATATAAATTGGTATGACTGACAGTCACATATATTTTTAAAATATTCCTGACTGCACAAAATTCACATTTTTCTAACATGTGTTGAGATGGACTTTGAACAGTCCCAATGGATGTTTAGAGGTGGATTAGCTATCCATCCAGTTCCTACAAATTCACACCATGAATTGTGTTAGCCAAGGTGTTAGCTATTTAAAACAGTTCCTTACCGAAACACAATGGTTTAGGCCAGGTGAGGGTCATTTCGATGTGATAACAGTCCAGTCACGTAGTTGTGTAACTTTTTTCTATGGCTGTGTTTGTTGCTTTTATGTACAAAACCACAGACAAGTATACATCTTCTTTGTTTTGTGAAAACTGGACCTTATTGTTCCCGCAATTCTGTTTCAACACAAAGTTTGTAGAAAATATTTGATCCATTGAAAACTTGGAAAACATCGGAACTCACAAAGACCTTTTAGTTCACCTGTCTTGTCTATTTGAATTTCAAGATCTCCATCAGAATATTATAACATATATTATTTCTTCATAAAATTCACAACATGTGACCAGCTGGGTTTAAGAGGTACTGTCAAGCTCATCCCAAAAAACAGTAGCAACTCCATGTTGGAAGTCTTAGCCCTTGTACACACGGTCGGAGAATCCGTCGGAATGTGTCCTATCGGACCGTGTTGTTGGATAATCCGACTGTGTGTGGTATGCATCGGACTGATTCCGTTGGAATATCCGTCGGACCCAATTTTCCAACTTGTTGGAAATATTTTCCGACCAACTGGTTCGATCGGACATACTCCGATCATGTGTAGAGAATTTTGATCGGACCAAGTGCCACGCATGCTCAGATCCAATTCCTACAATCAAAGCTATTGGCTACTAGCCTGAACGTAGTCCCATCGTAACGAAATTACGTCATCACGTTCTGAAAGATCGGATTTTTCGACAACTTTGTCCGACCGTGTGTATGCAACAGTTTCGGACAAGATCTGATGGACAAAATCCGACGGATTTGGTTGTCGAAATCTCTGACCGTGTGTACAGGGGCTTAGGCTAGCTTAGGAAGTCTCACTGAACAAAGACTTCTCCTTAACTGATGTCTGTGCCGGAGACCCGCCTTTGAAGATGTCATCCGTGGGATGGAATGTTGAAAGATGGTGTGGATTGTGGGAGGAGACGTGGAATGTATAATGGGAGATGTGGACAAGGTTGAATTAGCTTGAACCTTCAAGCATCACTGATGATGAATCAACAGTCAGAAGAACTTGGAAAAGGACTTTGCCGCTAAGACTTTAAAGGCGTGGCAAGATGCCACTTGACTACTACCTAGCCTCTGGTACTGAAGCAGTGTTGTTATTGCATTAGCTCGGGATCTGGCAAGGAAAAGGCACTTGGGAATGCACCTCAGTTAGTGAAGGATGAAAATGCATTACATGCTCCATCAAACCTCTTAAAAAAAAAAACAGGAGATGAGCAAGTGGTGAATCATGAGGAAACACAGTTCAGTCGTTGGGGCTTCTCTGAGGAAAAATTATCAAAAAAGGTAAAATGTTTACAGACTATAGGTGTGTGCAGATGGAGATAAGTACTAATCTCTAGGAATTCACCCATTAAATTCTTGTTTGCTCACAATTTTTATTTCGTTTTTTTTTAAGGTAGCATTAGCCCCTGTACACGCGGTCGGAGATTTCCACAACCAAATCCATTGGATTTTGCCCATCGGCTTTTGTCCGTCGGATCTTGTCCGAAACTGTTGCATACACACGGTCGGACAAAGTTGGAGAAAAATCCGATCTTTCAGAACGTGATGACGTAATTTCGTTACGATGGGACTACATTCAGGCTAGTAGCCAATAGCTTTGATGTAGGAATTTGATCTGAGCATGCGTGGCACTTGGTCCGATCAAAATTCTCTACACATGATCGGAGTATGTCCGATCGGCCCAGTTGGTCGGGAAATATTTCCAACATGTTGGAAAATTGGGTCCGACGGATATTCCGACGGAATCAGTCCGATACATACCACACACAGTCGGATTATCCGACGACATGGTCCGATAGGACACATTCCGATGGATTCTCCGACCGTGTGTACAAGGGCTTAGACTTTTTCACTAGGTTGTGGCATGGCATGAGGTGTGAAACTAAAGAGTAACGTGCAACTCTAATGCCGCGTACACACGACCAGACTTTTCCAGGGGCTAGGTCCGGACGGTCTTTCCGACGGACTTTCGGTGGAGTTCCGACGGACTTTCCCAATGAACGGCCACACACAATCACACCAAAGTCCGACGGATTCGAACGTGATGACGTACGACCGGACTAGAATAAGGAAGTTCATAGCCAGTAGCCAATAGCTGCCCTAGCGTCGTTTTTTGTCCGTTGGACTAGCACACACACGAACGGATTTCTTGGTCCGGTGGAAAAATGATAACATGTTCTATTTCTAAAGTCCGCCGGATTTTTGTTAAAAAATCCGCCGGATTTTTGTTAAAAAATCCGCCGGATTTTTGTCAAAAAGTCCAGTCGTGTGTACGCGGCATTATTGTGGCTTAGGATGTTACCCCTTTTATAATCCCCCTTCTCCGTATTTTCTCACTGTAGCTGAAGCTTGTGAATCCTTTGGTGTTTGATTATCCCTGCATTAATCATAAAAGCTTGGTCTCATTCTGGCTTCTCTCCAGTGTGGACCCTCTGGTGTCTGATAAGACCTATCTTATGATTAAAAGCTTTATCACATTCAGTACACTCATAAGGCTTCTCTCCAGTGTGAATCCTTTGATGTCTGACGAGCTCTTTTTTCACGGTAAAAGCTTTGCCACATTCCGAACACCGATATGGTTTCTCTCCCTTGTGCGCCTTCTGGTGTACAGTAAAGCTTTCCTTATATTTAAAAGCTTTATCACATTCTGAACATTGAAATGGCTTCTCTCCAGAGTGAACTCTCTGGTGTCTGACAAGGCTTTCCTTACGTGAAAAATCTTTGCCACACTCAGAACATTGATGAGGCTTCTCTCCGGTGTGAACCATATTGTGTCTGATAAACTCTGGCCGCATTGTAAAAGCTTTGTCGCACTCGGAGCATTGATATGGCTTCTCCCCAGCGTGAATCCTCTGGTGTCTGACGAACGCCTTCTTGCCGGGAAAAGCTTTGTCACATTCAGAACACTGATACGGCTTCTCTCCGGTGTGAATCCTCTCATGTACGAGAAGCCTTGACTTCACTGTAAAAGCTTTTTCACATTCTGAACACTGAAACGGCTTCTCTCCAGTGTGAATCTTCTGGTGTGCGAAAAGCTTTGACTTGTGTGAAAAAGCTTTATCACATTCAGAACAACGATATGGCTTCTCTCCAGTGTGAAGTATCTGGTGAACGAGAAGCTCTGAGTTCAATGCAAAGGTCATGTTACATACAGAACACTGATGTGGCTTTGCTCCAGTGTGAACTTTCTGGTGTGCGGTCAGGCTTTCTTTATGTCGAAAAGCTTTATCACATACGGAGCATTTATATGGCTTCTCTCCAATGTGAATTCTCTGGTGTCTGATGAGAGTTGGCTTCAGTGTAAAAGCTTTGCCACATTCAGAACACCGATACGGCTTCTCCCCAGTGTGAATCCTCTGGTGTTGGGTAAGATTTTGCTTGATTGCAAAAGCTTTCCCACATTCAGAACACTCATGTGACTTCTCTCCAGTGTGAATCCTCTGGTGTTGTTTAAGGCTTTCCTTTTGTGAAAAAGCTTTATCACATTCAGAACACTGATAGAGCTTCTCACCGGTGTGAATCTTCTGGTGTGAGATAAGATAAGCCTTCACTTTGAAAGCTTTATCACATTCAGAACACGCATACGGCTTCTCTCCAGTGTGAATCATCTTATGTAGCTTAAGATCTGATTTTTTTATAAAAGTTTTTTCACATTCAGAACATTGATATGGTTTCTCTCCAGTGTGAACCCACTGGTGCGAGATGAGCTGTGCCTTCCGTGGAAAAGATTTGTCACAATTGGAACACTGAAATCGTTTCTCTCCTGTGTGAATCCTCATGTGTACATTAAGGCCTTCCTTAGTTTTAAAAGCTTTATCACATTCAGAACACCGATATGGCCTCTCTCCCGTGTGAACCCTCTGGTGTTTGATCAGATTTGCTTTCAATGTAAAAGCTTTGTCACATTCAGAACACTGAAATGGCTTCTCTCCAGTGTGAATCATCCGGTGTACCAAAAGATTTGTCTTGTATAAATAAGCTTTATCACATTCAGAACAATGATATGGCTTCTCTACAGCGTGAAGCTTCTGGTGTCCGATACGTTTCGTCTTCATGGTAAAACCTTTTGTCACATTCCAAAACAATAGCTTTTGAAATGACTCCTCTTATGTATACATGGGCTGTAAAGCTATTGTTACTTTCAGAACACCGAATTGCCTGATGTCCTCTGAACCTGGACGATGTTGAAGGGCATCTAACACATTTATGACATTGAGAACACCAATATGGCTTGTGCTCTGTGTGGGAATCCTCCAGTGAACTGCAATAAAGACTTTCAGTCCCTTAAAACACCCATATGACTCATTTCCTGTGGGACTTTGTTGTAACTATAATGACCAACATGACAAGAAGATCGATTCCATGGTCCACCTATACAGAAAAAAAAAGAAAAAAGTCAGCATTCTACATAAAAAGAGAAGAATAAACTTGTTTTTAATTTTAACGTGCAACCAGATTTGTTGAAAACACAATCCCCTCTGGGTGATCAATGTTTATTGCCAGGAACTTTAAAAAAACAAAAAAAACTTTGTTGTAAATTTCTACCTTTTCCCATTCTGAAGAAAAAGCTGTTTGTCTTATGTCGACGTGCAAAGTGAATCTGGGCGTGAATCTTTCATTACTATTCAGCTGATGCAATTGCAGTGATCGAATATAGAAAGTTCCAGTGCAGTGATTAAAAGAAGTAGGGGGAGAACCGAGTGATCAAACACCGCCGATGGCTCAGTTCTCAGAGCTCTGTGAGCAAAGAGCTGGTGACTGTCAGTCACTGGCTCTCTGCTCTACCCTCCCCCCTCATGTTCACTGGAGCGCTGCGCTCAACTGCGGGAGCAATTGGCTTAGGCGCTCAGCGGGTGCCGGTCCAGGCATGTGGTTGGATGCCAACCATATGGTTCCGACCCTTTCCGAGCCTGGACCAGCTGTGTAAACTCAGCCCACTTTCTGTTGAAAATTTGTCACAGGACAAAAAACTGCACTCCTCATGTGATCCACAGGAGAAGTACGGCCAAACGAGCTTTGGCCTGTACGCCTCCTTTAGGCTTTTGAGAGTATCTCACCAAATATGAAATTTTGTTAGAGGATGCCTTAAAGTTGCCTTGTATGTTAGTCCAGACTTGTGGGAAACACAGTGAGCCAATCACACAAGCATTACATTTCTCTCGGGGGAGTTTCGTACATCAACTGTGTACAGAACACCTCCGGACTACCAAATTGCATTACATTTTAAAGGTTGGGTTCACACTGCAGACGGATGTGGCTGACAATCAGGGTCCAGTGCTACCCTGTTTTCAGTTTCAGGAATGAATAAGGCCAAAATGTTTGCCTGAATTTGGACCTGAAACTGAGCCGAAAGACACACAGGACGCCTGTGCAATGCGCTCCGCAGCCGCCACGGAGATATGGGAACCGGCTCCATAGAGAGCCGGTCACAAACTCCTGTCATGTGAATTGGATGGGTGAAACGGTCATCTAATTCGCATCAGTAGGAACCCAGCCTAAAGAAAGTTACAACTGCACAGTGATAAAGGAAAGGTCATTTTTAATATTGAGGTACAATATGGCTTGTGTGGCAATTGTACATGTTATTTTTGTAGCGTTGATATTTTTGCCTATTAATGCTTTGCAATGTTAACCAATGGACAGTGTTATAGCTTAGTATTTGGCGTTATCTAGCGCCAAATACAAGAAATGGACTCTAAGCATTTTTCTTTTATATAGCATTGGAAAGATAATAGGAAGTGACTGTTGTTTACATTTTTGCTATGACCTACCTACCCAGAATGCCAGGTGACCTACCCATGATCGCCCTGTACTGAACTGCATGCTGGGTAGGCTATAAAAGAGCATGTGCGGCCATTTTCTTTCTCTTCTCGACGCATGGCCTGCCTGTAAGGACCCACGAGGAGGTCTCCAGAGAGAGCGGCCTACTGCCACTGCGGAATGGAACATCTAAAGACTCTACCATTCATCACAAACCGCACTTCTGTATTTACAAGTGACAGCTCTGCACTCTGTATGTAATGCAATCCTGGGATTTAATGCCCCTTTAAGACCCTCCTACTGTTCATGAAATTTGACTGACCACGTACAACTCGGGCACTGCCCGAGGGCCCCGGGCCACTAGGGGGCCCCGTCAGGCTTGCCATCCTCAGTAAAACCAGGGACAGTATGTAAGAATCAGTTTTTTTTTTTGTTTTTTTTACATCTGTCTCTGAAATGTCCCTCGCTGACATCCTTTTGGTCTAAAAATCCTGAGATTATAGCTGCCCCGCCTCTCCAGTACCTTCTCAGCCAATAGAAACATGTCTGTGTATACTGTGTGATTGTATACTGTGTGGCCCCATAATCTCTGAATGCCTGGGGGCCCCATGAGTTGTCAGTCCACCCCTGCCACTATTTGATGTGATTTGGAGGGCGTGTGTGGGTGGGTGGAGGGGTTTTGGGGGGCCGTGGTTGAGTTCCAACACCTTTTGTTTGAGAAAAAAATCCCTGGTATATGTGTGGATACTACCTTCATGCGTTTCACATTTATTTTATTTTATTTTCTTTCTTTGGCCACTTCAGCCCCTCGGAGGATTTGGCTGCCAAATGACCCGGGCCACTTTTGGCGATTCGGCACTGCGTCGCTTTAACTGACAATTGCGCGGTTTCGTGCAACGTGGCACCCAAACAAAGCTGACGTCCTTTTTTTCCCCACAAATAGAGCTTTCTTTTGGTGGTGTTTGACACCTCTGCGGTTTTTCTTTTTTCGTGCTATAACCCTTTCATGACTAAGTATATATGTGTGTGAGTGTCCCTGGAAGACGTTACCTATAACGAAACGGCGTAGGGAGGAGCGACGTACTGACGTCACCGTGATCTACGCTGGACCCGGAAGCGACGGGCAGCGTTACTAAGCCGGCCGGCGAATTTGTTTGTTTTACAAAGCAAAGTTTTTTCTACTTGATGTAAGTGCAATCTTTATTTATTATATTAAATTTCGTGACTATATCACACTATGGCGATTCCTTTCGTTATTATATGTGCTGGGCAATGAGCGGTGTGGCCGTAGGATTTTTCTAACCATTGGAATGAGCGGTGTGGCCGTAGGATTCTTCTAACCACTTGAACCAAGCGCTTAAAGAGGATACACCCTCCATGCAGTCCTGACTCGGAGGAAGCGTTTTTGATTTGGCGATATCTGGTCTCTGAGATGGGATCAGTGTAGCTGGTAAGCGGCAGTAGTGTTGGTGGTGGAAGTCCTCTTTTTTCCTGCAAACTCTGATGACACTTTTCCTATATCGGTGTGGTGTGTTTAAAACACGTTAGAGATTACAAGCAAAACATTTTTTGTTGATGGGATGAGGGACTAATATTTGAACATTAGTATATGCATTTTCCTGTCTGCACTTTGTTAATATTTTTGATTTTATGCTTTATTTATTCACTTATTTGCTTCACATAGCATTTATCGGATCAGTATAGCGCAGCTTATTTGGGAATAATTATTTGAATTGTGGGTATCTCACGGTTAAAGCTGCTGCTGCGTTTATAATTCACAATTTTTTTTTTTTATTGTTTCATTACTTCACATTAAGTTTATATAGGAACAGCGCTGTATTTTTTAGGTTTTTATTCTATATATGTGTGTGTGTATGTGTGTATGTGTGTATATGTATGTATGTATGTATGTATATATATTTTATATGTGTGTGTAATAAATATATTATAAGATATAGATATTAGAGCTGAACGATTCTGGCCAAAATGACAATCACTATTTTTTATTTATTTTTTTGCTTAGAATAAAAATATCACGATTCTCGCAGAGTAAAATCTTTCACATTATACAAAAAAATAAATAAAAATGGGCTAAATTTACTGGTTGTGTTTTTTTTTTAAAATTAATTAAAGTCATTTTTTCCCCAAAAAAATTGCATTTGAAAGACAGCTGCGCAAATACAGTGAGACATAAAATATTGCAACAACCACCATTTTATTCTCTAGGGTGTCTACTAAAAAAATATATATATATATATATATATATATATATATATATATATATATATATATATATATATATATATATATATAATGTTTGGGGGTTCTAAGTAACTTTCTAGCAGAAAAAAAGATTTTAACTTGAATTTAACAAATGTCAGAAAAAGGATTAGGGCCGGTTCACACTGCGACGCGAGGCGAGGCGACACGGCTCGCCTCGCCTCGCTCCCGCAAGTCGCCCCCATACAGTGCTATGGAACCGTTCTGAGAGGAGCGACTCGAGTCGCTCCGACTCAGAAAAAAGGTTCCTGTACTACTTCGGGGCGACTTCGGGGGCGACTTGCATTGACTTCTATGCAGAAGTCCTCTGCAAGTCGCCGCTGAGGTCCCCGCAAGTCGCGGCGAGGTAAGTCGGAGACGCCTCGCCGCGGCTCGCTGTGTGAACCGGCCCTTAGTGTTAAACTTTCCTCAATTACACACAAAGTCTCTTTCATTGACAAATCGTTACAATGTTTATACTTAAGTTCAACTGATAAAGAATGTTTTGATTCTTGGCAGACTGCCCGGTTTTTCTCCTTCCTTTCTTTTGATGGCTTCAGAAGAGCCAAGAGAATTCTTTGCATAGAAAGAATTGTGAAACACTTTAGTCAAGATCGCGATAACGATTCTTGGCGATTAATTGTGCAGCTCTAATATATATATATATATATATATATATATATATATATATATATATATATATATATATATATATATATATATATATATATATATATATATATATATATATAATATAAAAAAAAATATATTTTTAGCAGAGAATCTAGAGAATAAAATGGCGATTGTTGCAATATTTTATGTCACGTGGTATT
This sequence comes from Lithobates pipiens, assembly GCF_037356315.1. Taxonomy (NCBI): domain Eukaryota; kingdom Metazoa; phylum Chordata; class Amphibia; order Anura; family Ranidae; genus Lithobates; species Lithobates pipiens. Next base: position 4,225,334 of record NW_027507785.1, on the reverse strand, counting down.
TGTGCAGCGATGTTTTAAACGTAACTTTTTGGGAAAAAAAAGACACTTTTCACGAATTAAAAAAAAATGAAACAGTAAAGTTAGACAATTTTTTTGTATAATGTAAAAATATAATGTTATGCCAAGTAAATAGATACCCAACATGTCACGCTTTATAATCGCACGCACTCGTGGAATGGTGACAAACTACGGTACCTAAAAATCTCCATAGGCGACGCTTTAAAAAATGTTTTCCGGTTACCAGGTTAGAGTTACAGAGGAGGTCTAGTGCTAGAATTATTGCTCTCTCTCTCTCGCTCTGACGATCGCGGCGATACCTCACATGTGTGATTTGAACACCGTTTACATATGCGGGCGCGACTTCCGTATGCGTTTTCTTTGGGGGGGGGGGGCGATTTAAAAAAAATAAAAAATAAAATAATAAATTCTTATTTATTTTATATAATTAAATTGTGTTTTAAAAAAAAAAATGGATCATTTTTATTGCTGTCACAAGGAATATGAACATCCCTCATGACAGTAATAGGTGGTGACAGGTCCTCTTAATGGGTCTAAAAGACCTCCAGTCCCTCCTTTGCACTTCAAAGTATTCAGATCACCGAAAACGGCGAATCTGAATAACATTTTTTTTTTTTTTTTAAACCGGCGCCATTGGCAGCTGAGTAAACGGGAAGTGACGTGTCGTGATGTCGCTTCCGTGTCTAGATTCAGGAGCCGGGAAAACTTTTCTGGCTTCATTCCAGTCTGTCAAAAGGCGCCGGAGGTGACACATCGTAGATCAGGACTCCCGGTGGGAAGGAAGGCCCGGTAAAAGCAGCGGGGGGAGGGGGGGGGGGAAATGTCCCCTCCCACTCCTCCAGTGCAACAGCCGAGCGGCTTTTAGCCACATCGGTTGTTATACCTGGAAAGCCGATCGCCGGCTCTAAAAAAAAAAAATAAAAAAAAAAAAAAATGTACCGGGATGATGCCTGCAGCTGCAGGCATCATCCCAGTATAACCCCCGAAAGCCAAGGCCGCAGATCTGCGTACGCTCAGCGGGGAGGGGTTAAACAAAAAAGAGAGACAATTTTGAAAAAAAAAAAAGCATTATTTTTTTAATAATAATAATAATAATAATAATAATAATAATAATATACTAAATATAATAATAATAAATAATATTATATAATATATATATATAATATTTTACTTATTTCTGCTATAATAAATATCCCCCAAAAAAATAAATAAAAAATAACAATTTATTTCCTCAGTTTAGGCCAATACGCATTCTTCTACATTTTTTTTTTATATACCAAAATCGCAATAAACGTTTATTGATTATTGATAGCGTCTACAAAATAAGAGATAGTTTTATAGCATTTTTATAATTTTTTTTTTTTTTTTTAGTAATGGCGGCAATCTGCGATTTTTATCATGACTGTGATATTATGGCGGACACATTGGACACCTTTGATGCTATTTTGGGACCATTGGCATTTATACAGTGATCAGTGCTGGCAGGGAAGGGGTTAACCATTAAGGGGAGGCTCTCTAGGGACCCTGATGTAAGTGGGGAGGTTGAGATTCGTGGGTCGCGTGGACTAGATCACTACGGGGATACCCGCGATCGTGTCACGGAGCTTAAGAACGGGGAGATGGTGATGTAAACAGCATCTCCCCGTTCTGCCTAGTGACAGCACACCGATCGTCTGATCCCTGTCATCGGGAGCAGCGATCAGTGTGATGTCACACACAGCCACACCCCCATACAGTTAGAAACACGCCCCCAGGAACACTTAACCCCCTACACTGCCACCTAGTGGTTAACCCCTTCACTGCCAGTGACATTTTTACAGTAATCCATGCAGTTTTATAGCACTGATCGCTGTATTAATGCCAATGGTCCCAAAAATTTGTCAAAATTGTCCGGTCTGCCATAATGTCGCAGTCACAATAAAAATCGCTGATCACCGCCATTACTAGTAAAAAAAAAAAAATATTAATAAAAATGCCATAAAACTATCCCCTATTTTGTAGACACTATACTTTTCGCTGAAGACAAGTGGACTAAGGAGATGGATTACTGGAACCAAGTCCTGTGGTCTGACAAGACCAAGATAAATGTATTTGGTTCAGATGGTGACAAGCGTGGCGGTGGGAGTGTCATGGTCTGGGGCTGCATGAGTGCTGCCGGCACTGGGGGGTTACAGATCATTGAGGGGACCATGAATGCCAACATGTACTGTGATATACTGAAGCAGAGCATGATCCCCTCCCTTCAGAGACTGGGCCGCAGGGCAGTATTCCAACATGATAACCACCCCAAACACACCTCCAACACCACCACTGCCTTGCTAAAGAAGCTGAGGGTAAAGGTGATGGACTGGCCAAGCATGTCTCCAGACCTAAACCCTATTGATCATCTGTGGGACATCCTCAAACGGAAGGTGGAGGAGCACAAGGTCTCCAACATCCACCAGCTCTGTGATGTCATCATGGAGGAGGGGAAGAGGACTCCAGTGGTGACCTGTGAAGCTCTGGTGACCTCCATGCCCAAGAGGGTTAAGGCAGTGTGTTAGGAAATTCCCTTGTGATCAGTAAAAAAAACATCAGGTGTTCTTGAGAAGCAGACAATTTATTTCTGATGTGGCCCACAACAGGGAGACATGCTTACAGGACGAAAGCTGAAGAAAAAGTCTCAACAAAAGAAAGTGTTCCGCCCTCACATATCCCACAAGAATAACATCTCTGTGCTTCTATTGGCTGAAAGAACATAAATTAACGTGTCATGGCACAGGCTTGCACTTTATAAGCTATACATATTCCCTGTACATTCTTAGGCTATCATATTTAGTTAAATGTAATCATCCTACAACTTACTATGGAGTTAATTAAGACAAAACAATACAATGAGTTAATACAATAATGTGCTCAGAAGTAAGCTTTTTAACAAATCAGTCTCAGGATTATTGTTTTTCTAATAGTCACACAATAAACATTTAAAACTTTTCTAACATTCCCTCCTCTTTGTGTGACTATTTTATCTCCACACATTTCGATGAAAGTCCCTGTGTTATACACTTTCGGACTGTATGTCATTAAGTTGAGCTTCAATGTCCACATAGGTCTCCTCAGAGGTAGAGAGGGTTTGATACATTGTTCTTGAGACTGCAATGAGTTTTTGTGAAAGTCCTCGAATACAGGGAATGCAGCAGCATCCGCAAGTGACCAAAACAGCCAAAGCCACAGCGATTGAGATCAAACATGATATGATAAATCCAGTTCATTTACCGAACCATCCTTCAAACCAAGTTGTGAATGGATCATTAATACCTGAGTTTTCCGCCAATTCATTCGATAGCGCAGTCAGTCCTTCCAAGGCTCTGGTCACTGTCCCTCCAGGAGCTGTATTGTTGGGGATTAAAGGTACAACACATGCTACCAAACATTTTGCATACCCTCCTCTTTCAGCTAAGACCATATCTAAAGCCATTCGGTTCTGCCAGGCCATTAGAGATGTGGGGGCCAACTGTTCTGCTAGGCCCCTCACAGCATCCCTAGTATAGTTTACAAATCGTTGTTGGTTATAATATATATATAATTAATCCAGTCATCATTTTTATCTATAGTCACCCACCAGAGAAGAGACTCAAACCCAGCTGTCACCTGATTCCTGGCTTTAAACTCGTCCGGCACCCCGCGAGGAACCCCAATCTCATCTATGTAGATCTGAGAGTCAAATGACCCCAAGGGAGAGGTGTCCCTACGATACTGTCGGTGACTCTTAGTCCACGGGTATTCTGACAGGATTCTCAGGGGCATAGCCAGCTGGACCATAGCGCAATCCCCTTGGGCATTGGCCGGTAGTCTAGCTCGCAGTTTCTTATCCCCACACATCCACCAGACATCAGCTCTCTGAATGTCATGTCCAACCCAGTCACCGTTGTCCGTGTTAATCCTCTCCACACAGTAGTCATCAGGTAATGACCCAAGATCCACCGCGCTACGGTTCCCTGGGAGTGCAAAACAAGTAAAGTTGCCCGTATAAGCGGCAACCGCTGGAGGTATCTGAGGTCTCTGTACTGGGGGAACAACAAACTCAATGTGTGACAAGTAGAATTTGTTTCAGGTTTATAGCTCTTATTATACAATTGCAACATACATTTTAAACCTTCTGGATCTGTATTGTGATCTAGAGGAAAAGGAACTGTTGCTAAATGTAGTCTGGCTCCGGCACAAACTAAACAGTTTTCCTTTTTCAGAGTTCTAACCGTGTACCTCAACCATTCTAACCACTCATTTTTTCTTTGGTCGCCCGTCTCCAAAGCTATGGCATCTTCTATTGTTAGGTTAGTGAATCTTATAGTTATACTCAGAACTTCTATTTTAGTATGGCCTTCTTCTTTCCCTTCTGAGTCTACTTTTTCCTGTTTAATTTTATTAGGTAGTAATACCTCAGGGAAAAATGTTCCTGACACCCATGCTCCCATGGAATACAACCGCTGATCTTCCTTCCTCGGCTCCGTTAATGTTATTAATAGTTGGTTACAGTTCTTACTATTTGTGCAGGGGGAGTTGGCCGCTTTTGTGATTATGAGTCTCTCCTTTATACCACTCTTTTTAGCCCCTGGTTGATTATACCCCCAATCTTGATGCGCTGTAGTCCACAGGGCCTGATCCCATGCTTGACATCCTGCCTTATTCCAGAGTCAGCAGATGTATATATCTGCCCATAGAAGTCCTCTAGCCCCAGTTGTATCCCCACAATCTGCAATCTGACAGAAGTCTACCAGTATAGTGCTAGTTATTCCCTCTATAAAGTTTTGGATTTAATGCTTTTCCTGTTCTTTCCCAATCCAAAAGTTCCTCTACTCTTCCATAGCGCCTACCCCCTCTTATGGATGCCTCTCCTAGTGTCACCAGTAACCCAAGGATAATTTCTGTCCCTTTCATCCTAACCAGCTACAGAGTTCCAGCGGATAGGATAGGGGAGTTGGAAGGGGAGGGAGACTTCACCGGTTTGAGACAAGTCCCACCTTGTGTGAGACCTCCCTTTGTAGCCGGACTTTCTGGACCTCTTGTAGCCAACTGGCCCTACTCTGCCTGTAAAACGTTTTTACAATGGGACTGGTGAATCCAGGTAGACCTCTCTGCAATCCTTATCACAGTAGGGGTAGTTAAAAGGACTTTGAAAGGACCATCCCACCTTGGGGAGTACCACTGCTTTTTTCTTATTACTTTTTATTGAGACCCCAATCTCCCACATGCACCTTTTCATCTTTTTTTTGGGGTGTGATATACATACTGGTCACAGCTACTAGTAGGCAATACATCCAATTATTTTTACCTGTTTCTTCCATAGCTTTTCTCAGTTTGCTTTTTAGAATGCCATTATGTCTTTCTACCAATCCAGCTGATTGGGAATGATAGGCACAATGGTATTTCCCTTTAATTCTCATCACTTCTATCAAATGTTGTATATTTTTTAATTACAAAATGGGGTCCATTATCACGGTAAATCCTTTCAGGGATTCCAAATCTAGGAATAATATCTCTTAGTAATGCTTTGGCTACAGTCTGTGCATCTGCACTTCCTGTCGGGAATATCTCCTCCCATTTGGTCAGGGTGCCTGGGTACCAAACAATATTTCTTCCTTTCACATTTGTCTAATTCAATAAAATCCATGCAAATGTGTTGGAATGGATATTGTGGTGTAGGGAACTTCCCTTTCTGTGGTCTTATACCTCCCTGAGCATTGTGTCTTGCACATATAAGACATAGAGAGCAAAAAGTTTTTTTTTTAATAATAATTTGTGAATCCATAGGCTGTACATACTTTATTTAACATCTCAGTCATCCCCCTGTTTGACACATGCGTTACTCCATGTGTCAATACTGCTGCATACCTAAATAAAGATTTTGGTAATACCGGTTTCCCTTCAGGTGATGTGTAAATATCATCAATTATTGTGCAACCCTTTGTTTTCCAATATTGTTTTCCCCAGGGGGGGCATTTTGCTGCATATCAGTAAGGACTGTATGATCTATCACTATGATTTCTCGTCATTATTTTATGTGCAGCTTCATCTGCCCTTTTATTTCCCTTTGAGATGGGGTCCGTATATTTTGTGTGTGCTTGACATTTACAGATTGCAAGCTTTTTTTTTGGTAACTGTATTGCATCTAGGAGTTCTAAAATGAAGTCCGTATGTGAAATTGGTTTACCACTGGAGGTGACCATCCCCCTGTTTTTCCATTGTTGTGCAAAAACATGCACTGTTGAAAAGGCATATTGACTGTCAGTGTATGTGGTTACAGATTTCCTTCTGACAGTATACATGCTCTTGTCAGTGCTACAAGTTCTGCAACTTGTGCTGAATAATGTTTTGGTAGTGGCCCCGCTTCCAAAATCTCATCCTGTGTCACTACTGCATATCCTGTTGCATTTGTGCCATCTGGATTTTTTCTTACTAGAACCATCAACAAAAAGTATCATGTCAGGGTTAGATAATGGTACATCTTTCAGATCACTTCGTGGCAGTACCTTTTCAGCGATGGCAACAGTGCAGTCATGTTTATACCCGTCAGTAGGAAGTGGTAGTAGCGTGGATGGGTTTAATGTAGTACACCTCTGTATTGTTAAGTGAGGTTGTGTCAAGAGTATTGTCATACAGGAAAAGTGTCGTGCTGGGCTCAAATGTGATATCTTTTGCTGTAACAGGATAACAAACACTGCATGTGGTACCTTTTCAGTTAGTAAAGTTGAATAAAGACACCAGTCCATCCGGTTCAGCCTGAGCGAGCGTCTAGCCCCTACCCCTGTACACCCACATCGTTCTCCACCCCCAAGGATCCAACGTCCCCATTCATATACCAGGGCCAAACCGGGACAGAAGCCAATCAACCCACCTGCATGTCCCCGGAGTGCGGGAGGAAACCAGAGCACCCGGAGGAAATCCACGCAGGCACAGGGAGTACATGCAAACTCCAGGCAGGCAGCGTCATAATTGGGATTCGAACCAGTGACCCCCTTCACTGCTAGGCGAGAGTGCTAACCACTACACCGCTGATGCTACCAGTGCTTGTACACAGGGTGGAAGTACTCTCGTTGCACTGTCTATTTCTGTAGAGTAATCCTTCCTCTATGAGACCCCTCTGGTTCTGCCTCAGCAGTGTACTCTTCTGCATCCTCCTCTCTTTCATCACCTTGCATAAGAACCTTTTATTTTCACATTCTTTTTTGCTTTTGCTTTCAAATACTTCTCAGAATGCTTAGCATATTGTAAAACATCTAAAACTGATACAGTTCGGTAAGTAACCATGTTTTAAACAATGTAATCCTTATGATCCTGTTTCAATCCATTTAAAAAAAGCAATCTTTAGCTGTTGCTAATATGCACTATACACATCTTCAGTTTCGGGGAGCCCGGAGAACACTCTAAAAATCTCTCGTAATTTATTTAGGTAGTCACTGACACTTTCTTTGTCTTCTTGTACTGTCATATTTATTTATTTTTTTGCCAATCAGTCCGTTATACCCATCTAAGCTGGCATCTGTTCAGTAGGGCAGTCAACCTGTTTCCTAAGTCTGGGCTTTCTGGAGGCAATGGATCCCCCCCCCCCCCCGTCCCTGTGCATGAGTTATGGCGTCAGTTAATGTTTCAAGGATCGATCTGTTCATCTCCAGGACTGAACTACTGTCTGGAGAGATTGAGGAAGTGGAATTGGGGGTTTGTTCAGAGGCGGTTCCTTTGACAGGGGTGGATGTCACAGGGAAGGTGTTACTCTGGGCAGTTACTTGCACCTGAGGGGGAGGACCATTATAGGGAGGTGGTCTCTGGGTACAGCAGATGAGATCATCCTCTTTGTCCACTAGGGGCAATTGGGCTTGGCATTTTTCCTTTGTTCTTCCTTCTACCCTAATTCTAGCATGCTGAAGCCAATATTCCGCCATTTTTTTAACCGATACCTTTTTTGAACTTTGGGTCCTGATATTTTAAGCTTATCCACAGGACCCCAAAATAGAACTTTCTTTCTTTTTAATTTTTTTTAGTATTCTGATTCAGAACTTAGCCTTTTGACTTATAAATGTACCCAAATATAAACAGCATTGCATCATTAACACTTCACAGTTGAAAGTCTATGAATTCTAAAAATAACTCCAATCCAATATAAATATTTACTTTAAGACTATTTTTCAAACTCTTTTTCCCACCAAAAGTCCTAATATTTTCACAGATGCACAAATTAACCTCTGTCAGGCAATCTGCATTTTCTTGTTTCTGAGAAACAACTTCTTGACCTTCATAGCAATGAAAAAATCCACAGCCCTTTTTTTTTTTCATTTCTTTTCACATTCATCAAACCACCTGATAATTCTACAACATTCTATTTACTCCAAAATGCCATATACCTTCTTTTTCTTTTATGCTAAGTTTCAATATATACAATATAACCCTTCTGTATTATCATAGCTAATCAAGGGTTAACTTTTACAACGGTCTTGCAGGATCAGGAGAAATTCTTCCATGAGGGGAGGGGGAGGGGGAGAGAGTTCAGTGAATTTGCCTTCTTATCTGCTTAGAAATATGCAGCACAAAAACCATGTCAATACAAGAGAAAAAAAAACAACAACCCATTCCCACACTATCGAGAGAATCAGAAAGGGTTAAACATAAACAAAGATAAAGTAAACACACACAGAAGAAAATTAGCCTTGCGATCTTAGATCACTTAACTAAACAGACAGCGCTTAAAACAGTCAGGCAATTAACCTCTGACATTCGGTATACCTCAAATCTTTTTGTTATCTGTCCGGACAGCGGGCGACGTAATTTTTTACCTTAGACAACGTCCCCAAGTGTCTCTGTCTACGAGCACTGGATTATCTAGATATTATACGATCAATACCAATGTCGGCAATTACAACACATTAAACCAGAAGCAAGAGAAAGAGAAGAAAAGACTCAGAAAGAATTAAGAATAATTTAAATTATCTTACCTCTCAAACACCTGGACTGGATCACACAAGGTTCGGAAACAGACAGTGGAATTCAGATCTATGGCCCCGCCCCTTTTTCACCAAATAACATTGATTGGGGGGACTTGTAAGGTTCGGTGAGCTTCAAAGTCCAATACTCACCGAAGTGTTGTCGGGCCGTCTGATCTGAAAACCAGCGTGTTGCTCCCGGCTCGAAAGACCAAAAATGTTAGGAAATTCCCTTGTGATCAGTAAAAAAAACATCAGGTGTTCTTGAGAAGCAGACAATTTATTTCTGATGTGGCCCACAACAGGGAGACATGCTTACAGGACGAAAGCTGAAGAAAAAGTCTCAACAAAAGAAAGTGTTCCGCCCTCACATATCCCACAAGAATAACATCTCTGTGCTTCTATTGGCTGAAAGAACATAAATTAACGTGTCATGGCACAGGCTTGCACTTTATAAGCTATACATATTCCCTGTACATTCTTAGGCTATCATATTTAGTTAAATGTAATCATCCTACAACTTACTATGGAGTTAATTAAGACAAAACAATACAATGAGTTAATACAATAATGTGCTCAGAAGTAAGCTTTTTAACAAATCAGTCTCAGGATTATTGTTTTTCTAATAGTCACACAATAAACATTTAAAACTTTTCTAACAAGTGCTGGAAAATAATGGTGGCCTCAAAAAATATTGACACTTAGGGCCCAATTTGGACATTTTCACTTAGGGGTGTACTGACTTTTGTTGCCAGCTGTTTAGACATTAATGGCTGTGTGTTGAGTTATTTTGAGAGGACAGGAAATTTACACTGTTATACAAGCTGTACACTCACTACTTTACATTGTAGACAAGTGTCATTTCTTCAGTGTTGTCACATGAAAAGATAGAAGAAAAGATTTACAGATATGCGACTGAGGGGTGTACTCACTTTTGTGAGATCCTGTATACACACCCACCCAGATGATTGGTCACATGGAGGAAGAGCCGGTCACACATCATATATACACCTAAAGCAGAGACAGGAGCCCCGAAATACGAATAGGACATCCACCATGACTTACCTGTGTGGTTGGAGGTAGAAGAACGCCGATGGTGGCCGCGTCTTCAGGAAGGAGACTGAGAACGTGCCCACCGTGTGGATGGAGACTGAGAACGTGCCCACCATGTGGATGGAGACTGAGAACGTGCCCACCGCGTGGATGGAGACTGGAAACGTGTTGAGCATATGGAAGGGCAGCTCTAGAATGTCAGAAAACAGCAAAACGAGATAGGAAGAGGCACTTCGCACACGCTCAGACCGCCATTTCCTGGATTGGTCTCATAAGGAGGGCTTTCTGGTGTTCTGTCAAAATAGGCAACTCATCAGAAACTGCAACTAACTTAACTTCCGGTTTCTTTAAACTGTCAGCAAACGAGAGATTTTGGCATTTTAACCACTACAAAACCGGGGGGCACTTAAACACCTTCCTGCCCAGACCAATTTTCAGCTTTCAGCGCTGTTGCACTTTGAATGACAATTGCGCGGTCATGCTACACTGTACCCAAACTAAAATATATGTTTTTTTTGTTTCAGTTTCAAAACTTTGTAAATAAGTACGTTTTCTCCTTCACTGATGGGCACTGATGGGGCTGCACTGACGGGCACTGATGAGGTGGCACCAATGAAGTGGCACTGATGAGGTGGCATTGATGGGCACTGATATCTAGCACTGATAGGCGGCACTGATAGGCGGTACTGATGGGTGACATGGATGGGCACTGATAGGTGGCACAAATTGGCACTGATAGGTGGCATGGATTGGCATGGATAGGCGGCACGGATGGGCATGGATAGGCGGTATGGAAGAGCATGGATGGCGCCTGATAGGCGGCACAGATGGGCACTGATAGAAAGCACGGATGGACACTGATAGGCAGCACAGATGGGCATGGATGGGCACTTATAGGTGGCACAAATTGGCACTGATAGGTGGCACAGATTGGCATGGGTAGGTGGCATGGATGGGCACTAAGAGGCATTGTAGTGTAATGTATTGTACTGATGGATGCCAATCAGTGCCAAAAAATAATGCATGCCAAACAGTGATGCCCATTGTGGGCACTGATTGGCATCCATTGTGGGCACTGACTGGCATCCCTGGTGGTCTAGGGTGGCATGCCTGGTGCTGGGCATCCCTGGTGGTGTGGTGGCATCCCTGGTGGTCCAGTGTGGGCATCCTCGGGGGGGCTGCACTGATAATCGATCAACACAGACCCCCCTGTCAGAGGAGCAGCCGATCGGCTCTCCTCTACTCTCATCTGACAGACGCGAGTGAGGAAAAGCCGATCACCGGCTCTTCCTATTTACACTGTGATCAGCTGTGATTGGACACGGCTGATCACATGGTAAAGAGTCTCCGTCGGAGACTCTTTACTGAGATCGTAGTTGCGGGGGGTCAGACTGACACCCCGTAACAACGATCGCCACGTTGCGCGCCCCCGGGGGCGCGTAGCGGCTCAAAATCCTGAGGACGTCATATGACGCCCGGTCAGGACATTGAAAGCACTTTTGCCGTCGTCATTCTGCTACATGAGGGGCGGCGAGGGGTTAAAGACTCCGGAAGTCTCGTAGTTGGAGTTTCTGATGAGTTGGCTAAATTGACAGAATAAACAGAACTGATAAATACAGAGGGTGCAGTACGGAGAGCTGAAAAGTATAAAACAACATAAAAAAAAAAAAGAAAAGAAAAAAGAGGAAAGAAAAAAACAAAAACAGCAGGAAAAGTAAAAGAACAAATGATGAGAGAAAAGACCTCAATAAGAGGACAAGCTGGAAATGTTGAGAATGTTGGGAATGTTGGGAATGCTGGGGATGCTGGGGATGCTGGGGATGCTGGGAATGTTGGGGGTGTTGGGGGTGTTGGGGGTGTTGGGAATGCTGGGGGGTGTTGGGAATGTTGGGAATGCTGGGGATGTTGGGGATGCTGGGAATGTTGGGGGTGTTGGGGATGTTGGGAATGCTGGGAATGCTGGGAATGTTGGGGGTGTTGGGGGATGCTGGGAGTGTTGGGAGTGTTGGGGATGTTGGGGATGTTGGGAATGCTGGGAATGTTGGGGGTGTTGGGGATGTTGGGAGTGTTGGGGGTGTTGGGGGTGTTGGGAATGCTGCGAATGCTGGGAATGTTGGCAATGCTGGGAATGTTGGGGGTGTTGGGAACATTGGAAATGTTGGCAATGCTGGGGATGTTGGGGAATGTTGGGGATGTTGGGGAATGTTGGGGATGTTGGGGATGTTGGGGAATGTTGGGGATGTTGGGGATGTTGGGGAATGTTGGGGATGTTGGGGAATGTTGGGGATGTTGGGGATGCTGGGAATGTTGGGGATGCTGGGAATGTTGGGGATGCTGGGGATTTTGGGGATGTTGGGAATGCTGGGGATGTTGGGGATGTTGGGGATGCTGGGAATGCTGGGAATGCTGGGAATGTTGGGGGTGTTGGGGGTGTTGGGGATGTTGGGGATGCTGGGAGTGTTGGGGATGCTGGGAGTGTTGGGGATGCTGGGAGTGTTGGGGGATGTTGGGAGTGTTGGGGGTGTTGGTGGTGTTGGGAATGCTGGGGGGTGTTGGGGGTGTTGGGAATGTTGGGAATGCTGGGGATGTTGGGGATGCTGGGAATGTTGGGGGTGTTGGGGATGTTGGGAATGCTGGGAATGTTGGGGGTGTTGGGGATGCTGGGAGTGTTGGGAGTGTTGGGGATGTTGGGAATGCTGGGAATGTTGGGGATGTTGGGGGTGTTGGGGTGTTGGAGATGTTGGGAATGCTGGGAGTGTTGGGAGTGTTGGGGATGTTGGGGGTGTTGGGGGTGTTGGGAATGCGGCGAATGCTGGGAATGCTGGGAATGTTGGCAATGCTGGGAATGTTGGGAACATTGGAAATGTTGGGAATGCTGGGGATGTTGGGGAATGTTGGGGAATGTTGGGGATGTTGGGAATGTTGGGGATGCTGGGGATGCTGGGGATGTTGGGGATGTTGGGGATGCTGGGAATGTTGGGGGTGTTGGGGATGCTGGGGATGCTGGGAGTGTTGGGGGATGTTGGGAGTGTTGGGGGTGTTGGGGGTGTTGGGAATATTGGGAATGCTGGGGGTGTTGGGAATGTTGGGGATGTTGGGGATGCTGGGGGTGTTGGGGGTGTTGGGAATGCTGGGAATGTTGGGGGTGTTGGGGATGTTGGGGATGCTGGGAGTGTTGGGGGTGTTGGGAATGCTGGGAATGCTGGGGGTGTTGGGAATGTTGGGGATGTTGGGGATGCTGGGGGTGTTGGGGGTGTTGGGAATGCTGGGAATGTTGGGGGTGTTGGGGATGTTGCGGATGCTGGGAGTGTTGGGGGTGTTGGGAATGCTGGGAATGCTGGGAATGTTGGAAATGTTGGGGGTGTTGGGAATGCTGGGAATGTTGGGAATACTGGAAATGCTGGGGGTGTTGGGAATGTTGGAAATGCTGGGAATGCTGGGAATGCTGGGAATGTTGGGGATGTTGGGGATGCTGGGGGTGTTGGGGGTGTTGGGAATGCTGGGAATGTTGGGGGTGTTGGGGATGTTGGGGATGCTGGGAGTGTTGGGGGTGTTGGGAATGCTGGGAATGTTGGAAATGTTGGGGGTGTTGGGAATGCTGGGAATGTTGGGAATACTGGAAATGCTGGGGGTGTTGGGAATGTTGGAAATGTTGGGGGTGTTGGGAATGCTGGGAATGTTGGGAATACTGGAAATGCTGGGGGTGTTGGGAATGTTGGAAATGCTGGGAATGCTGGGAATGCTGGGAATGTTGGGAATGCTGGGGGTGTTGGAAATGTTGGGGGTGTTGGGAATGCTGGGAATGTTGGGAATGCTGGGGGTGTTGGAAATGTTGGAAATGTTGGGAATGTTGGGAATGCTGGGAATGCTGGGAATGTTGGGAATGTTGGGACTGTTGGAAATGTTGGGGGTGTTGGGGAACAACCAAAACAGCAAAAACACGGCGACAAAATAATATAAAAAAGAAGATACAAATGCAAAAATAAATAAGAAAAAATAGAAAGTGAGTTGAGGCAGTTGGGGGGGGGGGGGGGGTCAATAAGCAGCGTCAGTGACAAGTGATGTGTGTGACCAGTACATATTGTATGGGGGGCACCGATACAATCGCCCGCCAAAAATTACCATTGACCAACAATACAACTATCAGCATTTTACTGATAGAATTTTAAAAAAGTGCCGATAATGGCTTGCTGTGTCCCACTGACTTCAAAGCGAAATCGCATCCCATTGACTTCAATGGAAAGCCATCCCCTTTTGACTGCAAAATCGCATCCCATTGACTTCAATTCAAAAACACCCCCTATTGACTGCAAAGCAAAATTGCATCCCATTGACTTCAATGGAAAGCTGTCCCCTATTGACTGTAATGCAAAATCACATCCCCATTGACTTCAATGCAAAAAACACCCCTATTGACTGCGATACAAAAACGCCCCCTTAATGACTGCAATGCAAAAACACCCCCTATTGACTGCAAAGCAAAATCATATCCCATGGACTTCAATGCAAAAACACTCCCTATTGACTGCAATGCAAAAATGCCCCCTATTGACTGCAATGCAAAAACTCCCCCTATTGACTGCAATGCAAAAATGCCCCCTATTGACTGATTGCAATGGAAAAACGCCCCCTATTGACTGCAATGGAAAAACGCCCCCTATTGACTGCAATGGAAAAATGACCCCCATTGACTTCAATGCAAAAACACCCCTATTGACTGCAATGCAAAATCACATCCCTATTGACTTCAATGCAAAAACACCCCTATTGACTGCAATGCAAAAACGCCCCCTATTGACTGCAATGCAAAAACGCCCCCTATTGACTGCAATGCAAAATCGCATCCCCATTGACTTCAATGCAAAAACAACCACTATTGATTGCAATGCAAAAATCCCATCCTATTGACTTTAATGCAAAAACACCCCCTATAGATTGCAATGCAAAATCGCATCCCATTGACTTCAATGCAAAATCCCATCCAATTGATTCCAATGCAAAAATCCCATCCAATTGACTTTAATGCAAAAACCATTCCCTATTGACTCCAATGCAAAATCTCACCCCATTAACTTCAATGCAAAAACGCACCCTATTGACTGCAATGCAAAAGTCGCATCCCATTGACTTCAATACAATTGACTGCAATGCAAATTTGTATCCTGTTGACTCCAATGCAAAAACGCCCCCTATTGACATCAATGCAAAAATCGCATCCAATGGACTTCAATCCAAAATCGCCCCCTATTGACTGCAATGCAATAATCCCATCCAATTGACTTTAATGCAAAAAACATCCCCTATTGACTGCAATGTAAAATCCCGTCCGATTGCCTTCAATGCAAAAATCGTATCCAATTGACTTTGATGCAAAAACAGCCCCTATTGACTGCAATGCAAAATGGCATCCGATTGGGTTCGATGCAAAAAAAAAAAAAACACATCCAATTTTGAATGCAAAAACGCCCCCTAATGACTGCAATGCAAAATCACATCCTGTTTACTTCAGTGCAAAAATTCCCCCCCCATTGACTTCAATCTTAAAGTGCCTTCTATTGCAGCACAGTGGTGTAGTGGGTAGCACTATCACCTAGCAGCAAAAAGGGTCGCAGGTTCAAATCCCGCCCACAACACCGTCTGCCTGGAGTCTGCATGTTCTCCCTGTCCCTGCGGGGGTTTCCTCCAGGTACTCCAAAGACATGGATTCTGTCTAAATTGGCTATTAACTGCAATGCAAAATCACATCCCATTGACTTCAATCCAAAAACACCCCCTATTGCATGCAATGTAAAATGGCGTCCGATTGACTTCAATGCAAAAATGCCCCCCCCCCCCCTCATTGACTTCCAAGCAAAAACACCCCCCATTGACTGCAATGCAAATTTGCGTGCGATTGACTTCCATGCAAAAAACGCCTCCTATTGACTGCAATGCAAAATCACGCCTCTTCGGCTTTAAGGCTCTGTTTTCACTACTGCGAGTTGTTGTGTGACTTGTCACATGACAAGTCAAAATCGATGTATTTCAATGGTCCCCATTTTAATTGATGTGACTCAAGTCACAATCATGCGACTTCGGGGTCACAATAGTGGAAACCTAGCCTAATGCAAAAATCACATGCAATGGAGTTCACTGCAAAATCGCCGCCTATTGATTGCAATGCAAAAATCGCATCCCATTGACTTTAATGCAAAAACGCCCCCTATTGACTGCAATGCAAAAATAGCGTACCATTGACACCAATGCAAACTCGCATCCCATTGACTTCAGTGCAAAATCGCCCCCTATAGAATGCAATGCAAAATTATGTCCCATTGACTTCAGTACAAAAATGCCCCCTATTGACTGCAATGCAAAATCGCATCCCATTGACTTCAGTACAAAAATGCCTCCTATTAACTGCAATGCAAAAACATCCCCTATTGACTGCAATGCCAAAATCGCATCCCATTGACTTCAGTGCAAAAATGGCAGCCATGTTAATTAAAGAAAAAAAAATTTGGGGGGTTTTGGCCACACCCATCCTGAACTGTCATCTCGGTGCACCGCTATTGTGTGTATCAAAATATCAAATGATAAAGACAGAAGCAGAAATGAAGGAAGTGACATTCTGGTAAGGAGCGCGATATTCACAAATTGATACTAAGCTAGGGGCGCCACCTGTCTGGGACTCACCCGGACAGTTCGGGTTTGGAAAAATGTGTCCGGGTTTCAGACTGATTAAAACCCGGACACATTATTCAGACCGGACTATGGCCTCCCAGCAAGGTTTCCGGCTGCAGTTGTCTAAGCTGAGAGTGTCTGTTACTCTTTCACAGCCCAAAGCCACCAGCATTAATAACCCCTCCCCCTCCCCCCCACACAGACGGGGGAGGAGAGACGGCTCAATCTGTACCTCTTCCCCCCGCCCCTCCCCCTCTGTGTCTGCCCACATTCCAAATTTCCAGCCCCCAACTTCCCTTTTTTGAGGCACAGTGCCGGGGACTGAAGTCCAGCAACCTCAGATCCATCTGGATGAGAGGTGCTGACTGCCGAGGGGTGAGTGAGCTCACCATCCATCCCTGTCTGTGACTGAAGTCCCCCCACTTCTCTCTTCTCCTGCCTCCGAATGAGTACACTAAGGGGAATCTGGGTTCTCAGAGCACCCCTTACATCAGAGTTCCACTTTACACCGGAGGCCACATGGTTCCCACTTTACATCAGAGTCCTCTCTGTACATCAGAGTACTCAGTGTTCCCTCTTAAATCAGGGTTCCCAGAGCTTCCCTTAGAGTCCCCAGAGTTCTCCCTTACATCAGAGTCCTCTCCGTACATCAGACTTCTCAGTGTTAACCTTTAAATCAGGGTTCTCAGAGCACCCCTTACATCAGAGTTCCCCTTTACACCGGAGGCCACAGTGTTCCCCCCTTTCATCAGAGTCCTCTCCGTACATCAGAGTGCTCAGTGTTAACCCTTAAATCAGGGTTCCCAGAGCATCCTTTATGTTAGAATCCACAGAGTTCCCCCTTTACATCAGAGTCCTCTCCGTACATCAGAATTCTCAGTGTTAACCCTTAAATCAGGGTTCTCAGAGCACCCCTTACATCAGAGTTCCCTTTTACACCGGAGGCCACAATGTTCCCCCCTTACATCAGAGTCCTCTCCGTGCTTAGAACTGTCTGAGAGCAAAATGACATTTCTAAAGGAAAAAAAAAAGTAATTTAAAACTGCTGGCGGCTGTAATGAATTGTCGGTCCCGGCAATACAGATAAAAGTCATTGAAAAAAACCGGCATGGGTTTTCCCGTGGTGTCAGGCCGCGTACACACGGGCGGACTGTTCGCCCAACCTTGTCCGCTGAACAGTGTTTGGGCGGACAGTCCGCTCGTGTGTGGGCTTTCAGCGGACAGTTTCAGCGGACAGTTGGACGGACAAAGTCTTTCGGAAATTCCGAAAAACTGTCCGCTGAAACTGTGTTTGAGCGAACAGTCCGCCCGTGTGTGGGCCTGTCCGCTGTACTTTCGAAATGAGCGGACTGTTCCCGCTCGGAAAGTCCGCCCATTTCGAGCGCGTGTACAGATAGGCGGGGCCCGCGAAGGAGACGTCGCGGGCTCCGCCGCCTGGAATGGGCTTAAAGGGGAACCCCAACGCCGAAAAAAATCGGCGTGGGGGTTCCCCCAAAGTCCACACCAGACCCTTGTCCGAGCACGCTACCCGGCCGGCCAGGAAAGGGGGGCGAGCGAGCGCGCCCCCCCTCCTGAGCCGTACCAGGCCGCGTGCCCTCAACATGGGGGGGTGCCTTGGGGAAGGGGGGGCCGCGCGGCCCCCCCACCCCAAAGCACCTTGTCCCCATGTTGATGAGGACAAGGGCCTCTTCCCGACAACCCTGGCCGTTGGTTGTCGGGGTCTGCGGGCGGGGGGCTTATCGGAATCCGGGAGCCCCCTTTAAGAAGGGGGCCCCCGGATACCGGCCCCCCACCCTATGTGAATGAGTATGGGGTACAATGTACCCCTACCCATTCACCTGTGAAATAAAGTACAAAAAAAAACACAACACAGGGAAAAAATATTTTATTGCACAGCTCCGGGGGGTCTTCCGTCTTCGGGGGTCTTCTCGCCGGACTCCTCCGCTATCTGTGTGTAGCTCTTTTACTAGCGGAGGAGTCCGGCTTTCTTCCTCCCCGCCGCCGGCCTCTTCTCCCGACTTCGGGGGTCTTGTCCCCCTCTTCGGTTCTTCTGCCGGGCCACCGCGCCTTCTTGTAGCTCTTTTACAGGCGGTGGCCCGGTCTTCTGTCGCCGCTGCCTTCCGTTCTTCTGTCGCCGCCTTCGGTTCTTCTGCCGGGCCACCGCGCCTTCTTGTAGCTCTTTTACAGGCGGTGGCCCGGTCTTCTGTCGCCGCTGTCGTCGCCGCCGCCGCCGCCTTCCGTTCTTGTTCTTCTTCTTGTTCTTCTTCTTCTCCTGGAGATGTTGACTCGACGAGCTCTCCGGCCGGAATGCCAGGGCCGCGCTGTGCGGTCACTTATATAGTGACAATGGGGCGGTGTCACATGGTATATGTCACATGGGTTGGTCACATGGTGACCCCGCCCCCTTACGATGTCATAGTCCCCATGTGACATCAACCCATGTGACCAACCCATGTGACATATACCATGTGACACCGCCCCATTGTCACTATATAAGTGACCGCACAGCGCGGCCCTGGCATTCCGGCCGGAGAGCTCGTCGAGTCAACATCTCCAGGAGAAGAAGAAGAAGAACAAGAAGAAGAACAAGAACGGAAGGCGGCGGCGGCGGCGGCGGCGGCGACGACAGCGGCGACAGAAGACCGGGCCACCGCCTGTAAAAGAGCTACAAGAAGGCGCGGTGGCCCGGCAGAAGAACCGAAGAGGGGGACAAGACCCCCGAAGTCAGGAGAAGAGGCCGGCGGCGGGGAGGAAGAAAGCCGGACTCCTCCGCTAGTAAAAGAGCTACACACAGATAGCGGAGGAGTCCGGCGAGAAGACCCCCGAAGACGGAAGACCCCCCGGAGCTGTGCAATAAAATATTTTTTCCCTGTGTTGTGTTTTTTTTTGTACTTTATTTCACAGGTGAATGGGTAGGGGTACATTGTACCCCATACTCATTCACATAGGGTGGGGGGCCGGTATCCGGGGGCCCCCTTCTTAAAGGGGGCTCCCGGATTCCGATAAGC
The DNA here is from genome assembly GCF_037356315.1 of Lithobates pipiens. Classification (NCBI taxonomy): domain Eukaryota; kingdom Metazoa; phylum Chordata; class Amphibia; order Anura; family Ranidae; genus Lithobates; species Lithobates pipiens. The sequence continues at coordinate 4,205,638 of NW_027507785.1, read as the reverse complement.
CCCCTGCAGACCCCGACAACCAACGGCCAGGGTTGTCGGGAAGAGGCCCTTGTCCTCATCAACATGGGGACAAGGTGCTTTGGGGTGGGGGGGCCGCGCGGCCCCCCCTTCCCCAAGGCACCCCCCCATGTTGAGGGCACGCGGCCTGGTACGGCTCAGGAGGGGGGGCGCGCTCGCTCGCCCCCCTTTCCTGGCCGGCCGGGTAGCGTGCTCGGACAAGGGTCTGGTGTGGACTTTGGGGGAACCCCCACGCCGATTTTTTTCGGCGTTGGGGTTCCCCTTTAAGCCCATTCCAGGCGGCGGAGCCCGCGACGTCTCCTTCGCGGGCCCCGCCTACCTGTACACGCGCTCGAAATGGGCGGATTTGCCTCCTCCTTACGTGGGCGAGTCCGTTCATTTCAAAAGTTGAGCGAACTGTTTGGCAAACAGTTTGCTGAAACAGTCCGCTCGTGTGTGGGCAAGTCCGCTCATGCAAATTTTGAGCGGACTGTTTGCCGAAACTGTTTGACGAACAAGGTTGGGCAAACAGTCCGCGCGTGTGTACGCGGCCTCAGAGAGGGCTGGGGTCACCCGTACATGTCACTGGGTAACCCCGCGGCATTTCCCCGTGGCATTTCCCCGTGGTGGCAAAGGGGTGCGGGGGCCACCCGCACACATGGCGGGTGGCCCCGCCCTCAGCTATTTAAGAGCTGTCACGGCGGGTGTAGTGTCATTCGTCGGGAACCACCCATGGAGGCGGATCGTCTCGGCGGGTTTTCTTTTTTTCCGTATCCTCCGCTCAAGATGGATGTACATCGCCGGAATTTATTATTTTTTTTTTAATAAAGGACTTGTCCCAAGCTACTGTGTTTTTGACACTTTTTTTGTGAAATGTTAGGGGTACAATGTATCCCAGTACCAATTCACATGGGGGGGGGGTCGGGATATGGTGGTCCCCTTTGTTAAAGTGGGGTTCCACCCTAAAGTGGAACCTCTGCTAATCGGAACCCTCCCCCCCTCTGTTGTCACAATTGGCACCTTACAGGGGGGAGGGGGGTGGAGATACCTGTCAAAGACAGGTATTTACACCCACTTCCGGGCATAGACTCCCGTGGGAGTCTATGTCATATCCTGTCCTGCCGCGCTGTCTGCTGGGACACACACGGGTCCCAGTGACAGCGCAGAGAATTCCTATTGCGCTGCGCGACTCGCGCATGTGCAGTAGGGAACTGGGAAGTGAAGCCAATTCTAGATTCCCATAAGCCCCTTGCCCGCAGACCCCCACAACCACCGGGCAAGGGTTGTGGGGATGAGGCCCTTCTCCACATCAACATGGGGACATCCTCCCCATGTTGAGGGCATGTGGCCTGGTACAGTTCATGAGGTGGGGGCGCGCTCTCATCCCCCTCCCCTCTTTTGCAAGGTTGCATGCTCGGATAAGGGTCCCTTACCAGGCCCTTTGGGTCTGGTATGAATATTAAGGGAAACCCCGAACAAGATTTTTAAAAAAAATGGCGTGGGGGTCCCCCCAAATTCAATACTAGGTCCTTCAGGTCTGGTATGGATTTTTGGGGGGACCCCCACACCATTTCTTTTTTTCAATTTTGGTACGGGGTTCCCCTTAATATTCATACCAGACCCAAAGGGCCTGGTAATGGACTGGGGGGGGGGGCATGCCGTTTTTTTCAATGACTTTTATCTGTATTGCCGGTGTCCTGTCGAGAAAGGTCACCCGTCGGATGGTGTCCGCCCAGTACTGCGCAGGTGCAGTGCTTGCGCAGTACAGAGGACAAAGGAGATGCCGAAAGTCTCCGAACATGGACAGCTGTACACGGCGCATGCGCAATTAAGAGTACATTGTGCCACACGCTCCCGGTGCTCTTGCAACTCTGCAAGGGGCGTATACATACAGTAGAAGCCGCCCCTTTGAGAAATCCACCCCCATCGTATGAGCTCTGCCCATCATGCGGCCTCTTCTGTATGCATCCGCCCCCTACACCCGCCCCTTGCAGAGTTGCACGAACATCGGGAGTGCGTGGCACAATGTCCTCTTAATTGCGCATGCGCCGTGTACAGCTGATGAGCAGCTGTTCATTTTCGGAGACTTTCAGCGTCTCCTTTGTCCTCCGTACTGCACAAGCGCTGCGCCTGCACAGTACAGGGCAGACGCCATCTGACAGGGGGGACCTTTCTCGGCAGAACACCGGACAGAGCCTGGAACACAGCAGGAGAGATGACTATTAACACTGCAATACAACGCCCCCTGCTGGTCAGAGTCCAACATACAACAGGAGAGATAACTGTTAACACGCTACTACAATGCCCCCTGCTGGTCAAAAGTATAAAGGTGCAGCGCTGAAATATCAAGATTGTGCAGATGGTTTACAGAGAAAGGTTTCTACTGGCTAAACAGAGATCTGAACCCATCCATCAGCTCTATCGTATCTTCTTTCCTTTTATAACTCTGTGCTGAGTTCCTGAGTCTGTACACCCGCTGTGCCCATTATGAGGGGTTCCCACCATCCCTGTGCTGAGTTCCCGGGTCTGTACACCCGCTGTGCCCATTATGAGGGGTTCCCACCATCCCTGTGCTGAGTTCCCGGGTCTGTACACCCGCTGTGCCGATTATGAGGGGTTCTCACCATCCCTGTGCTGAGTTCCCGGGTCTGTACACCCGCTGTGCCCATTATGAGGGGTTCTCACCATCCCTGTGCTGAGTTCCCGGGTCTGTACACCCTCTGTGCCCATTATGAGGGATCCCCACCATCCCTGTGCTGAGTTCCCGGGTCTGTACACCCTCTGTGCCCATTATGAGGGATCCCCACCATCCCTGTGCTGAGTTCCCGGGTCTGTACACCCTCTGTGCCCATTATGAGGGATCCCCACCATCCCTGTGCTGAGTTCCCGGGTCTGTACACCTGCTGTGCCCATTATGAGGGGTTCCCACCATCCCTGTGCTGAGTTCCCGGGTCTGTACACCCGCTGTGCTGATTATGAGGGGTTCCCACCATCCCTGTGCTGAGTTCCTGGGTCTGTACACCTGCTGTGCCCATTATGAGGGGTTCCCACCATCCCTGTGGTGAGTTCCCGGGGTCTGTACACCCGCTGTGCCCATTATGAGGGGTTCCCACCATCCCTGTGCTGAGTTCCTGGGTCTGTACACCCGCTGTGCCCATTATGAGGGGTTCCCACCCTCCCTGTGCTGAGTTCCTGGGTCTGTACACCCGCTGTGCTGATTATGAGGGGTTCCCACCATCCCTGTGCTGAGTTCCTGGGTCTGTACACCTGCTGTGCCCATTATGAGGGGTTCCCACCATCCCTGTGGTGAGTTCCCGGGTCTGTACACCTGCTGTGCCCATTATGAGGGGTTCCCACCATCCCTGTGCTGAGTTCCCGGGTCTGTACACCCGCTGTGCCCATTATGAGGGGTTCCCACCCTCCCTGTGCTGAGTTCCTGGGTCTGTACACCCGCTGTGCCCATTATGAGGGGTTCCCACCATCCCTGTGCTGAGTTCCTGGGTCTGTACACCCGCTGTGCCCATTATGAGGGGTTCCCACCCTCCCTGTGCTGAGTTCCTGGGTCTGTACACCCGCTGTGCTGATTATGAGGGGTTCCCACCATCCCTGTGCTGAGTTCCCGGGTCTGCAGGTAAATCCCCTCAAATTAAAGCTGGAAGTCTGCAGGTGAAGCTCATCTTGTTCGTTGCATTTCAAATCCATCGCGGTGATGTATAGAGCCAAAAAGATTAGAATTGTGTCGCTGTCCCAATATTTATGGACCTGACTGTATTCCTGAACAGGTGTTTGGAGAAAGTACTCGACTTATCTAAATCAAACATAAGGAGGGCAAACTCCACCGACCGGCTGGGGGGGGGGGGGGGACTCCCCCTGTATGATTCTTAATATGAAGGTTACAATAAAAAAAAAACGTAAAGCGGGGGGGGGGTCCGCCCTAAATTCAAAAAATAGCATTAATATTCTTAAAAAATTTTTTTAAAAAATGTGAAGAATTTTTTTTTTTTAAATTACCAGAAACTCCTGTTGCTAGGCAGTCTTCCTAATCTGCCTCTTCCTATTCCGTGGTGCTTCCCCCTCTTCAGCGAGCGCCCCCCCCCCCCGTTGCCTTCTGGGACAGGCATGTGTGTCTGATGGACAGACTGATCCGGGGGGGGGGGGGAATGGGTGGACTGGCCCCGGGGGGGGGATGGGCGGACTGGCCCCGGGGGGGGGGGGGTGGGCGGCCTCGCTGGACAGGTTTGTGTCCTTATTAAAAATCAACAGCTACAGTGTTTGTAGCTACTGACTTAAAAAAATTAAAAAAATTAAAAAAACACGGCCGGAGCGCCCCTTTAAATAATGTTCTTTTCTAACGTAACCGCTTCAGCCCCCGGACCATTTTGCTGGCTTAAGACCGGAGCACTTTTTTGCGATTCGGCGCTGCGTTACTGTAAGCGACAATTGCGCGGTTTCGTGCGACGTGGCTCCCAAACAAAATGGACGTCCTTTTTTTTTCCCCCCACAAATAGAGCTTTTCTTTTGGTGGTATTTGATCACCTCTGCATATTTTTTTTATTTTTTGCGCTATAAACCAAAATTAGAGCGCCAATTTTGAAAAAAAAAACGCATTTTTTTTTTTTTACTTTTTGCTATAATAAATATCTCCCAAAAATGTATAAAAAAAAAAAATTTTTCCTCAGTTTTGGCTGATATGTATTCTTCTACATATTTTTGGTAAAAAATAAAAAAGACTGCGGTTTTTATTTTTTGCGCTAAAAACAAAAAAAAGAGCGACAAATTTGAAAAAAAAAATATATATATTTTTTACTTTTTGCTATAATAAATATCCCCCAAAAATGTTTAGAAATTTTTTTTCCCTCAGTTTATACGTATTCTTCTACATATTTTTGGTAAAAAACAAAAGCAAAAAAAAACCACAATAAGCGATTATTGATTGGTTTGCGCAAAAGTTATAGGGTCTACAAAATAGGGGATAGTTTTATGGCATTTTTATTAATTATTATTATTTATTTTTTTTACTAGTAATGGCGGCGATCAGCGATTTTTATCGTGACTGCGACATTATGGCGGACACATCGGACATTTTTGACACATTTTTGGGACAATTGTCATTTATACAGCGATCAGTGCTATACAAATGCAGTGATTCCTGTGTAAATGACACTGGCAGTGAAGGGGGTTAACCACTAGGTGGCAGTGTAGGGGTTAAGTGTGTCCTAGGGGCGTGTTGCTATCTGTGGGAGGGCGTGGCTGTGTTTTACACATCACTGATTTCTGCTCCAATCACAGGGAGCAGAGATCAGTGTCACTTGTCGCTAGGCAGAACGGGGAGGTGCTTGTTTACATTAGCATCTCCCCCGTTCTTCTTCCCCCCATGAGACGATCGCAGGTATCCCTGTGGCGATCGAGTCTGCGGGACCCGCGACCGCACTCGCAGAGGTCCCCCCCGCCCGAGGATGGCACGGCAGCAAATTTAAAGGGACGTACCTGAACGACCGTTTGCCTGTCCGTGCCATTCTGCTGACGTACATCGGCGTGCGCCGGATGGGAATCGGTTAAATTGTGTTCTCTTCTAACTTAAAGACCAGACAATGCAAAAACGCCCCCTATAGAATGCAATGCGACATTTTGTCCCATTGACTTCAATGTAAAAATGCCCCTTATTGACTGCAATGCAAAATCACTTCCCATTGACTTCAATAAAAAAAAATCCAGCCATGTTAATTAAATAAAAAATGATAAAAAAAACAAAAAAAAAACTGTGTTTTGATTTTTGGCCACACCCATCCTGAATTGTCATCTCGGTGCACCGTTATTGTGTGTATGAAAAAATCAAATGATAAAGACAGAACCAGAGATGAAGGAATTGACATTCTGGTAAGAAGCGCGATATTCACAAATTGATAATAAGCTAGGGGCAGCACCTGCCCGGGACTAACCCGGACAGTTCGGGTTTGGAATCATGTGTCCGGGTTTCAGACTGCTTGAAACCCGGACACACTATTCAGACCGGACTGTGGCCTCCCAGCAGGGTTTCCGGGTGCAGTTGTCTAAGCTGAGTGTCTGTTACTCTTTCACAGCCCAAAGCCACCAGCATTAATAACCCCTCCCCCCCACACACACACAGACGGGAGGAGAGAGGGCTCAATCTGCACCTCTTCCCCCCGCCCCTCCCCCTCTGTGTCTGTCCACATTCCAAATTTCCAGCCCCCAACTTTCCTTTTCCGAGGCACAGTGCCGGGGACTGAAGCCCAGCAACCTCAGATCCATCTGGATGAGAGGTGCTGACTGCCGAGGGGTGAGTGAGCTCACCATCCATCCCTGTCTGTGACTGAAGTCTCCCCCATTCTCTTCCCTGTCTTTGAGTGAGTACACTAAGGGGAATCAGGCTTCTCAGAGCACCCCTTACATCAGAGTTCCCCTTTACACCAGAGGCCACAATGTTCCCCCTTTACATCAGAGTCCTCTCCGTACATCAGAGTACTCAGTGTTCACTCTTAAATCAGACTTCCCAGAGCATTTCTTATGTTAGAGTCCCCAGAGTTCTCCCTTACATCAGAGTCCTCTCCGTACATCAGAGTTCTCAGTGTTAAACCTTAAATCAGGTTTCAACGTGGTTCTCCCTTACATCAGAGTTCTCAGTGTTCCCTCTTAAATCAGGGCTCCCAGAACCTCCCTTATGTTGGAATCCCCAGAGTTCTCCCTTACATCAGAGTCTATTCCGTACATCAGAGTTCTCAGTGTTAACCCTTAAATCAGAGTTACCAGCACATCCCTTAGAGTCTCCAGAGTTCTCCCTTACATCAGAGTCTGCAGAGTCCCCCCTTACAGTGAAAGGAAACTCTGCAAGTTCAGATGTAAAAGGGGAACTCTGTGGATCCAGATGTAAAGGGGGACTCTTGTTATCAACTTCATATGATTAGAAATGTTATTCAATAGCAAAATATATGAATAGTATATACTATAAAAAAAAATGCTGTGCGCCGCTAAGGTGTTCGGGTTTGACTTGAAGAAAAGGTGGCGACCTTATACTAAGCCCCGCCCCCTGGTTTTCCCCCCGGTCTCCTCCGGTCTCACAGAGTTCCTGGATTTGATGTTTTGCCCCCACAAAGTAAACAGTGACCTGGATGTCATGCGAGGTTCAGGGAAGTTCTGATGCTGAACTAAACCAGGGTTACCAACCATTATGCATGAGCCGAACACCCCCCCCCCCCAGTTCGGTTCACGGCCAGAACATGCGAACAGGCAAAAAAGCTGTGATTTTAATAATGCTTAAAGTGAAACAATAACAGTGAAATATTCCTTTAAATTTCGTACCTTGGGGGTGTCTATAGTATGTCTGTAAAGGGGCGCATGTTTCCCGTGCTTAGAACTGTCTGAGAGCAAAATTACTTAAGGAAAAAAGGTCATTTAAAACTGCTGGTGGCTGTAATGAATTGTCAATCCCGGCAATACAGATAAAAGTCATTGAAAAAAAAGGCATTGGGTTTTCCCGTGGTGTCAGAGGGGGGCGGGGACACCCGTACATGTCACTGGGTAACCCTGCGGCATTTCCACGTGGTGGCAGAGGGGGGCGGGGGGTTACCCACGCACATGACGCGTGGCGCCACCCTCAGCTATTTAAGAGCTGTCACTGCGGGTGTAATGTCATTTGACGGGAACCACCCATGGAGGCGGATCTTCTCGGCGGTTGTTTTTTTTCTCGTATCCTCCGCTCGAGATGGATGTACATCGCCGGAATTTTTTTTCTTTTTTCTTTTTTTAATAAAGGACTTGTCCCAAGCTGTATTATAGTGTTTTTGACACTTTTTTTGTGAAATTGTAGGGCTACAATATACCAATTCACATACCCGCATACCCCCACAACCACCGGGCAAGGGTTGTGGGGATGAGGCTCTTGTCCCCATCAACATGGGGACATCCTCCCCATGTTGAGGGCATGTGGCCTGGTACAGTTAAGGAGGGGGGGGGCGCTCTCGTTTTAAATTTTTTAAATTTTTACATTTTTTATTTGAATTTTTTTTTTTTTTTATTTGTATTTATTTATTTATTTATGATGGAAGGTTTGAAGGGTAGTATGATAAGTCAGATTTTCGGTGGAAGGGGGGCTGTAAAGCACAATGAACACATTTCATTTGGAGGAAGAGGAGAGATGGGAAGGGGGAGGGGGTAAAGTCGAAAGAAATTAGGAAGGAAAAAGGAAAAAAAAAAAAAAATCTTTTTTTTTAGTTATCATTTTTTTTAAGGGGGGGGGGGTAGTAGCTATGGATAACGATGTATCTAAACATGATATTATATAAACATGGGCTCATCCAATCGTTTTTATCCCAGGTTTTAATAAATTAGGACACTGGTAGATTGGGACTTTAAAAGGTGCAATATCATAAATCAAATGTATTGTGTAAAAAAAAAAAATATTTTATTTTTGAACAACAAAAACAAGAAACTCTTTTCCTGCGGCCTGCCAGGTTGCGTGCTCGGATAAAGGGTCTGGTATGGATTTTTAGGGGAACCCTCATGTCAATTTTCTTTTTAAATTTGATACAGGGTTCCCCTTAATATCCATACCAAACCTGAAGGGCCTGGTAACCAAACCTGAAGGGCCTGGTAATTGAATTTGGGGGAACCCCACACTTTTTTTTTATTTTTTATCAATGACTTTCAATGACTGTTCTCTGTATCTGTATTACGGAGCCGACAATTCATTATAGCCGCGAGTGATTTTAAATGACTTTTTTTCCTGCCGAAATGACACTTTGTGCAGGGACAGTTCTAAGCACCAGAAACATGCGCCCCTTCACAGGCATACTATAGATACCCCCTTGTATGAAATTTAAAGGAATATTACACTTTTATTGTTTCACTTTAATCATTATTAAAATCACTGCTCCCGAAAACAGCCATTTTTAAAACTTTTTTTTGCATTGATCCATGTCCCCTGGGGCAGGACCCGGGTCCCCAAACACTTTTTAGGACAGTAACTTGCATATTAGCCTTTAACCCTTTCCCGCCGAGCGTACGCACATCTGCGTACTCGGCTTCCGGGGGTTATACCGGGATGATGCCCGCACCTGCAGGCATCATCCCGGTACCGATTTTTACAGCAGGCGATTGGCTATCCAGGCATAACAACCGATGCGGCTAAAAGCCGCTCGGCTGTTATGCCGGAGGAGCGGGAGGGGACGCCCCCCCCTCCCGCCGCCTCTCGCCGCTGTTACCGGTGCTCCCGCTCGATCGGGAGCACCGATTAAAGATCCGTCGGCTCTGGCTGCTGGGGAGGAACTGGAACGAAGCCGTAATCGGCTTCGTTCCAGTCTCCTCATCGTAAACACGGAAGCGACGTCATGACGTCACTTCCCGTTTACTCGGCTGCCAATGGCGCCGGTTTTAAAAAAATATCCGGTATTCAGAATCGCCGTTTTCGGCGATCTGAATACACTGAAGTGTAAAGGAGGGGTGGGGGGTCTTTTAGACCCCCAATCCCTCCATAAAGAGTACCTGTCACCACCTATTACTGTCACAAGGGATGTTTACATTCCTTGTGACAGCAATAAAAGTGATCAAATTTTTTTTTTTTTTTTTTAAACAATTTAGTCATTTAAAAATAAATAAAATAAATAAAAAAATAAAAAAAAAATTTTCAAAGCGCCCGCCGTCCCCGCGAGCTCGCGAAGCAAAGAAAACGCATGCGGAAGTCGCGCCCGCGTACGTAAACGGTGTTCAAGTCACACATGTGAGGTATCGCCGCGATCGTCAGAGCGAGAGCAATAATTCTAGCAGTAGACCTCCTCTGTAACGCTAACCTGGTAACCGTAAAAAATGTTTAAAGCGTCGCCTATTGAGATTTTTAGGTACCGTACTTTGTCGTCAATCTACAAGTGCGCGCAATTATAAAGTGTGACATGTTTGGTATCTATTTACTCGGCGTAACATTATCTTTCACATTTCGCAAAAAAATTGGGCTAATTTTACTGTTTTGTTTTTTTTTTTATTCATGAAAGTGTCCCTTTTCCCAAAAAGTTGCGTTTAAAACACCACTGCGCAAATACCGTGTGACATAAAATATTGCAACAATCGCCGTTTTATTCTCTAGAGCCTCTGCTAAAAAAATATATATAATGTTTGGGGGTTCCAAGTAATTTTCTAGCAAAAAATATGGATTTTAACTTGTAAACACCAAATTCCAAAAATAGGCTTAGTCATGAAAGGGTTAAAATAAGCACTTTAGATTTCTCTCATAGACTTGTACAGGGTGTTCTGTGGCTTTTCGAATTTGCTGTGAACAGCCCAAATTGTTCACTGTTCGCCAAAGAGGCGATGTTCGAATCGAACTCGAAGCTCATCCCTAGCTGCCACCATCCCTGTGCTGAGTTCCTGAGTCTGTACACACCCGCTGTGCCCATTATGAGGGGTTTCCACCATCCCTGTGCTGAGTTCCCGGGTCTGTACACCCGCTGTGCCCATTATGAGGGTTTCCCACCATCCCTGTGCTGAGTTCCCGGGTCTGTACACCCGCTGTGCCCATTATGAGGGGTTCTCACCATCCCTGTGCTGAGTTCCCGGGTCTGTACACCCGCTGTGCCCATTATGAGGGGTTCTCACCATCCCTGTGCTGAGTTCCCAGGTCTGTACACCCGCTGTGCCCATTATGAGGGGTTCTCACCATCCCTGTGCTGAGTTCCCGGGTCTGCACACCCGCTGTGCCCATTATGAGGGTTTCCCACCATCCCTGTGCTGAGTTCCCGGGTCTGTACACCCGCTGTGCCCATTATGAGGGGTTCTCACCATCCCTGTGCTGAGTTCCCGGGTCTGTACACCCGCTGTACCCATTATGAGGGGTTCCCACCATCTCTGTGCTGAGTTCCCGGGTCTGTACATCCGCTGTACCCATTATGAGGGGTTCCCACCATCCCTGTGCTGAGTTCCCTGGTCTGTACACCCGCTGTACCCATTATGAGGGGTTCTCACCATCCCTGTGCTGAGTTCCCGGTTCTGTACACCCGCTGTGCCCATTATGAGGAGTTCCCACCATCCCTGTACTGAGTTCCCGGGTCTGTACACCCGCTGTGCCCATTATGAGGGGTTCTCACCATCCCTGTGCTGAGTTCCCAGGTCTGTACACCCGCTGTGCCCATTATGAGGGGTTCTCACCATCCCTGTGCTGAGTTCCCGGGTCTGTACACCCGCTGTGCCCATTATGAGGGGTTCCCACCATCCCTGTGCTGAGTTCCCAGGTCTGTACACCCGCTGTGCCCATTATGAGGGGTTCCCACCATCAAGTGAAAGAAGTGGAATGTTATGCAATGGCCAAGACAATCACCTGACCTGAATCCGATTGAGCATGCATTTCACTTGCTGGAGACAAAACTGAAGGGAAAATGCCTTGAGAACAAGCAGGAACTGAAGACGGTTGCAGTCAGTGTTGCCAACCTACCAGATTGAAATTTACTGGCACGACACCCAAAATTTACTGGCACAGCCAAGTTTTTACTGGCATTTCAGAAAAATTACAAAATTACATTTTTAGGTGCAAATTTCAGTATTTAGGCTACAAACAAATCCGCTAGGCAAATAGCAATGTGAGTTAAGTAGATATTAAGGTAAAAAATGTTTTTTGTTATTTTCGATTATAATAAGGGTGAATTATTTAGTCCAATACCCTCTTGCCTCCATTGGCCCTGGCATCAATGCCCCCAACACCCCCTGCCTCCAACACCCCTCTGCCTCCAACACCCCTCTGCCTCCATCCCCCAGATTTGATGATGTTGATCGAATTGCATAGCGATTGGATAATAAAATACAATTGTGTATGGCCACCATTAGGTCAGGTGGGTCATGTAGCCCTAAAACCACCAGCCAACTATCACCTTCAGACAGATCGATGGCAGCTTTTCTTTTAATGACCCTTTTACATTTTATAATGGATGAATAGTTGAAGGAGCAAAGCGCAGCACCAATCAGAATCCTTGTACAGCACATTCTACTTGGTTACTCCACCTTCCAATACAGTTTATATAAAAACACTGCAGTCTATGAAGTACATGTTACCGGCCCCTCTGCCACCATCACCGCCTACTTCCAGGCTCCACCCCCCTCTGCCACCATCACCGCCTATTTCCAGGCTCCATCTCCCTCTGCCACCATCACCCCCTACGTCCAGGCTCCACCCCCCTCTGCCACCATCACCGCCTACTTCCAGGCTCCACCCCCCTCTGCCACCATCACCCCCTACTTCCAGGCTCCATCTCCCTCTGCCACCATCACCCCCTACTTCCAGGCTCCACCCCCCCTCTGCCACCATCACCCCCTACTTCCAGGCTCCACCCCCTCTGCCACCATCACCCCCTACTTCCAGGCTCCACCCCCTCTGCCACCATCACCCCCTACGTCCAGGCTCCACCCCCCTCTGCCACCATCACCGCCTACTTCCAGGCTCCACCCCCCTCTGCCACCATCACCGCCTACTTCCAGGCTCCACCCCCTCTGCCACCATCACCCCCTACGTCCAGGCTCCACCCCCCTCTGCCACCATCACCGCCTACTTCCAGGCTCCACCCCCCTCTGCCACCATCACCCCCTACTTCCAGGCTCCATCTCCCTCTGCCACCATCACCCCCTACTTCCAGGCTCCACCCCCCCTCTGCCACCATCACCCCCTACTTCCAGGCTCCACCCCCTCTGCCACCATCACCCCCTACTTCCAGGCTCCACCCCCTCTGCCACCATCACCCCCTACGTCCAGGCTCCACCCCCCTCTGCCACCATCACCGCCTACTTCCAGGCTCCACCCCCCTCTGCCACCATCACCGCCTACTTCCAGGCTCCATCCCCCTCTGCCACCATCACTGCCTATTTCCAGGCTCCATCCCCCTCTGCCACCATCACCCCCTACGTCCAGGCTCCACCCCCCTCTGCCACCATCACCGCCTACTTCCAGGCTCCACCCCCCTCTGCCACCATCACCCCCTACTTCCAGGCTCCATCTCCCTCTGCCACCATCACCCCCTACTTCCAGGCTCCACCCCCCCTCTGCCACCATCACCCCCTACTTCCAGGCTCCACCCCCTCTGCCACCATCACCCCCTACTTCCAGGCTCCATCCCCCTCTGCCACCATCACCGCCTATTTCCAGGCTCCATCCCCCTCTGCCACCATCACCCCCTACTTCCAGGCTCCATCCCCCTCTGCCACCATCACCGCCTATTTCCAGGCTCCATCCCCCTCTGCCACCATCACCCCCTACGTCCAGGCTCCACCCCCTCTGCCACCATCACCGCCTACTTCCAGGCTCCACCCCCCTCTGCCACCATCACCCCCTACTTCCAGGCTCCATCTCCCTCTGCCACCATCACCCCCTACTTCCAGGCTCCCCCCCCCCCTCTGCCACCATCACCCCCTACTTCCAGGCTCCACCCCCTCTGCCACCATCACCCCCTACTTCCAGGCTCCACCCCCTCTGCCACCATCACCCCCTACTTCCAGGCTCCATCCCCCTCTGCCACCATCACCCCCTACTTCCAGGCTCCACCCCCCTCTGCCACCATCACCGCCTACTTCCAGGCTCCATCCCCCTCTGCCACCATCACCGCCTATTTCCAGGCTCCATCCCCCTCTGCCACCATCACCCCCTACGTCCAGGCTCCACCCCCCTCTGCCACCATCACCGCCTACTTCCAGGCTCCACCCCCCTCTGCCACCATCACCCCCTACTTCCAGGCTCCATCTCCCTCTGCCACCATCACCCCCTACTTCCAGGCTCCACCCCCCCTCTGCCACCATCACCCCCTACTTCCAGGCTCCACCCCCTCTGCCACCATCACCCCCTACTTCCAGGCTCCATCCCCCTCTGCCACCATCACCGCCTATTTCCAGGCTCCATCCCCCTCTGCCACCATCACCCCCTACGTCCAGGCTCCACCCCCCTCTGCCACCATCACCGCCTACTTCCAGGCTCCACCCCCCTCTGCCACCATCACCCCCTACTTCCAGGCTCCATCTCCCTCTGCCACCATCACCCCCTACTTCCAGGCTCCACCCCCCCTCTGCCACCATCACCCCCTACTTCCAGGCTCCACCCCCTCTGCCACCATCACCCCCTACTTCCAGGCTCCACCCCCTCTGCCACCATCACCCCCTACTTCCAGGCTCCATCCCCCTCTGTCACCATCACCCCCTACTTCCAGGCTCCACCCCCCTCTGCCACCATCACCCCCTACTTCCAGGCTCCACCCCCCTCTGCCACCATCACCCCCTACTTCCAGGCTCCATCCCCCTCTGCCACCATCACCCCCTTCTTCCAGGCTCCATCCCCCTCTGCCACCATCACTCCCTACTTCCAGGCTCCACTCCCCCTGCCACCATCACCCCCTACTTCCCGGCTCCATCCCCCTTTGCCACCATCAACCCCTACTTCCCAGCTCCATCCCCCTCTGCCACCATCACCGCCTACTTCCAGGCTCCATCCCCCTCTGCCACCATCACCGCCTATTTCCAGGCTCCATCCCCCTCTGCCACCATCACCCCCTACGTCCAGGCTCCACCCCCCTCTGCCACCATCACCGCCTACTTCCAGGCTCCACCCCCCTCTGCCACCATCACCCCCTACTTCCAGGCTCCATCTCCCTCTGCCACCATCACCCCCTACTTCCAGGCTCCACCCCCCCTCTGCCACCATCACCCCCTACTTCCAGGCTCCACCCCCTCTGCCACCATCACCCCCTACTTCCAGGCTCCATCCCCCTCTGCCACCATCACCGCCTATTTCCAGGCTCCATCCCCCTCTGCCACCATCACCCCCTACTTCCAGGCTCCATCCCCCTCTGCCACCATCACCGCCTATTTCCAGGCTCCATCCCCCTCTGCCACCATCACCCCCTACGTCCAGGCTCCACCCCCCTCTGCCACCATCACCCCTACTTCCAGGCTCCATCTCCCTCTGCCACCATCACCCCCTACTTCCAGGCTCCACCCCCCCTCTGCCACCATCACCCCCTACTTCCAGGCTCCACCCCCTCTGTCACCATCACCCCCTACTTCCAGGCTCCACCCCCTCTGCCACCATCACCCCCTACTTCCAGGCTCCATCCCCCTCTGCCACCATCACCCCCTACTTCCAGGCTCCACCCCCCTCTGCCACCATCACCGCCTACTTCCAGGCTCCATCCCCCTCTGCCACCATCACCGCCTATTTCCAGGCTCCATCCCCCTCTGCCACCATCACCCCCTACGTCCAGGCTCCATCCCCCTCTGCCACCATCACCGCCTACTTCCAGGCTCCACCCCCCTCTGCCACCATCACCCCCTACTTCCAGGCTCCATCTCCCTCTGCCACCATCACCCCCTACTTCCAGGCTCCACCCCCCCTCTGCCACCATCACCCCCTACTTCCAGGCTCCACCCCCTCTGCCACCATCACCCCCTACTTCCAGGCTCCATCCCCCTCTGCCACCATCACCGCCTATTTCCAGGCTCCATCCCCCTCTGCCACCATCACCCCCTACGTCCAGGCTCCACCCCCCTCTGCCACCATCACCGCCTACTTCCAGGCTCCACCCCCCTCTGCCACCATCACCCCCTACTTCCAGGCTCCATCTCCCTCTGCCACCATCACCCCCTACTTCCAGGCTCCACCCCCCCTCTGCCACCATCACCCCCTACTTCCAGGCTCCACCCCCTCTGCCACCATCACCCCCTACTTCCAGGCTCCACCCCCTCTGCCACCATCACCCCCTACTTCCAGGCTCCATCCCCCTCTGTCACCATCACCCCCTACTTCCAGGCTCCACCCCCCTCTGCCACCATCACCCCCTACTTCCAGGCTCCACCCCCCTCTGCCACCATCACCCCCTACTTCCAGGCTCCATCCCCCTCTGCCACCATCACCCCCTTCTTCCAGGCTCCATCCCCCTCTGCCACCATCACTCCCTACTTCCAGGCTCCACTCCCCCTGCCACCATCACCCCCTACTTCCTGGCTCCATCCCCCTCTGCCACCATCACCCCCTACTTCCAGGCTCCATCTCCCTCTGCCACCATCACCCCCTTCTTCCAGGCTCCATCCCCCTCTGCCACCATCACTCCCTACTTCCAGGCTCCACTCCCCCTGCCACCATCACCCCCTACTTCCTGGCTCCATCCCCCTCTGCCACCATCACTCCCTACTTCCAGGCTCCACTCCCCCTGCCACCATCACCCCCTACTTCCTGGCTCCATCCCCCTTTGCCACCATCAACCCCTACTTCCCAGCTCCATCCCCCTCTGCCACCATCACCCCCTACTTCCAGGCTCCACCCCCCTCTGCCACCATCACTTGCTGTACCATTTGCTGGGCTGTCACTCCGTCTTGTGGGCTCGGCATTGCCTGGATGTAGGGCTCATCATTCTGCCGCCGCCGCGTGCTGCTCAGCCTCCGAATCCTCCTGCTCCTGGTTAGATTAAAATTGTGTCCATGTCCCAATATTTATGGACTTGGCTGTATTCCTGAACAGGTGTTTGGAGAAAGCACTTGGCTTATCTAAATCAAACATAAGGAGGGCAAACTCCACCGTCCGGCTAAATATACCTGCGGAGAAAACCATGAAAATATTTCTATAGATAACAGAACTGAAGCTCACATGTGACTTTAAACTTTTAAACCATAAATACATCGATGGGGGAGGGGGGGGGGGCGACTCCCCCTGTATAATTCTTAATATGAAGGTTACAATAAAAAAAAAATTAAAGCGGAGGGTCCCCCTAAAATAAAAAAAAAAATAGCATTAATATTCTTAAAAAAAAAAATTGAAGAATTATTATTTTTTTTTTAACTTACCAGAAACTCCTGTTGCTAGGCAGTCTTCCTAATCTGCCTCTTCCTATTCCGTGGCGCTTCCCCCTCTTCGGCGAGCGCCCCCCCCCCTCCTGTTGCCTTCTGGGATCGGCCTCGGAGGGGGGGATGGGAGGGGCTCGCTGGACAGGTTTGTGTCCTTATTAAAAGTCAGCAGCTACAGTGTTTGTAAGCTGCTGACTTAAAAAAATAAAAATAAAAAAATAAAAAAAAATAAAAAAGCAGCCGGAGTGCCCCTTTAAATAGTGTTCTCTTCTAACTTAACCACTTTCAGCCCCCGGACCATTTTGCTGGCTTAAGACCGGAGCACTTTTTTTTTTTTTTTGCGATTCGGCACTGCATCGCTTTAACTGACAATTGCACGGTCGTGCAGTTTGGCTCCCCAAAAAAAAAAAAATTGATGTCCCTATTTTTCCCCCACAAATAGAGCTTTCTTTTGGTGGTATTTGATCACCAATGCGGTTTTTATTTTTTGCGCTATAAACCAAAAAAAATAAATAATTTTGAAAAAAAACATAATTTTTTGCATTTTGCTATAATAAATATCCCCCAAAAATGTATAAAAAATAAAAATGTTATCCTCAGTTTAGTCCAATACGTATTCTTCTACATATTTTTGGTAAAAAAAAAACTCTGCGGTTTTTATTTTTTGCGCTAAAAACCAAAAAAAAGCGACAATTTAAACAAAAAAAAAACGAACCCCCAAAACACTATATACTTTTTTTTTTTTTAGCAGAGAACCTAGCGAATAAAATAGTGCCCATTGCAATTGTTTTTGTGACAAGGTGCTTATGCAGCATTTTTTTTCAAACACGCATTTTTTTGGGGGGAAAAAAAAATACACAATAGAAACCATTTTTTTTTTTTTAGTAAAATGTAAAAGATGATGTTACGCCAAGTAAATAAATACCGAACATGTCGCGCTTTATAATGGCGCACGCTCGTGGAAAGACGACACGCTACGGTACTTAAAAATCTTCCAAAGGTGACAGTTTAAACATTTTTAATGGCTACCTGTTTATAGTTATAGGAGAGGTCTAGTACTAGAATTATCGCTCTCGTTCTAACGATCGCGGCGATACCTCACATGTGTGGTTTGAACAACGTTTACATATGCGGGCGCTGCTCACGTGATTTTTTGATTTTTAATTTTGATTTAAAAAAATAAAATAAAAATGTATTCATTAGTTTAGACCAATATGTATTCATCTACGTTTTTGATTTTTGTGCTATAGGCAAAAAAAAAAAATTAAAAAAAAATTTTGAAAGAAATAAATCTATATTTTTTACTTTCTGCTATAATACATATCCCAAAAAAATAAAATAAAAAAATAAATAAAAATGTATTCATTAGTTTAGACCAATATGTATTCTTCTACTTTTTGTTTTTTTGCTTCTGCGTGCACGGACGGATGGCACTTTTTTTTTTTACACTGTCCCTTAAAAAATAAAAAAATTTTGATCCCTTTTATTGCTGTCACAAGGAATGTAAACATCCCCCTGGAAGCAGAATGACAAACAGCTACAGGAATTTGTGGCAAGTGGTTAAAGTTGCAGAAGGAAGTCCAGAGCGAAAAACGATTGCTCTTCCTATAACGCTGATGGCGACACCTCACATGTGATACGTATCCTCGCTCCACCGGCGTGTACGTTCCTCTCTGCGTGGGAGCACAAGGGGACTGGCTGATTTCAATTAAAATAAATAATAACTAGAAAATACATTTTTCCAAAAATGTTTTTTTTTTTCAAATATAATTTCTTTTTTCAAAAATGATTTTTTTTCAAATATTTTTTTTTTTTAAATGTTTTTTTTTCACATTTTTTTTGTCCCTTTTTGTTGTCCCTTTTGGTGGTATCTGATCACAGTTTTTGATTTTTGTGCTATAAACAAACAAAAAAAAACAAGTTTGAAAAAATCTATATTTTTTTACTTTCTGCTATAATACATTAAATAAAAAAATAAAAATGTATTCATTAGTTTAGACCAATATGTATTCTTCTACATTTTTTTTAAATGAAAATGATGTTGTTTTTTTGTGCTATATACAAAAAAAAGACAATTTTGAAAAAAAAATCTATATTTTTTACTTTCTGCTATAATACATATCCAAAAAAAATGTATTCATTAGTTTAGACCAATATGTATTCTTCTACTTTTTTTAATACATTTTTATTTTTGGATATGTATAATAACAGAAAGTAAAAAAAAATATAGATTTTTTTTCAAAATTGTCTGCCTTTTTTTTGTGCTATAAACAAAAAAATCTATATTTTTTACTGTCTGCTATAATACATATCCAAAAAAAATAATAATTTATTCATTAGTTTAGACCAATATGTATTCTTCTACATTTTTTTTAAACAAAAAATATGTAGAAGAATAAATATTGGTCTAAACTAATGAATACATTTTTATTTTTTTTGAATATGTATTATAGGAGAAAGTAAAAAAAAAATAGATTTTTTTTCAAAATTGTCGGTCTTTTTTTGTGTGCTATAAACAAAAAAAAAACAACACTTTTGAAAAAAATCTATATTTTTTACTTTCTGCTATAATATATATCAAAAAAATCGAAATGTATTCATTAGTTTAGACCAATACCTTTTTTTTTGGTTTTTTTTAACAAAAAATATGTAGAAGAATACATATTGATCTAGACTAATGAATACATTTTTATTTTTTTTGGATATGTAATTTAGGAGAAAGTAAAAAAAAATATATATAGATTTTTTTCAAAATTTTTGGTCTTTTTTTGTGCTATAAACAAATAAAAAAAGCGACAATTTTGAAAAAAAAATCAATATTTTTTTTTTACTCTGCAATAATATATATCAAATAATAAAAATGTATTCATTAGTTTAGACCAATATGCATTCTTCTGATTTTTTTTTTTTTTTTTTTTAACGAAAAATATGTAGAATAATATATATTGGTCTAAACTAATGAATACATTTTTAGTTTTTTTAAAATATGTTTTATAGCAGAAAGTTAAAGAAAAAATAGATTTTTTTTTCAAAATCGTCTGTCTTTTTTTTGGTGGTATTAACAAAAAAAAAGACAATTTTGAAAAAAAAATCTATATTTTTTACTTTCTGCTATAATACATATCAAAAAATATAAAAAATAAATAAAAATAAAAATGTAACCAACAAAAAAAAGTTAATTTTGAAAAAAATATCAATATTTTGTTACTTTCTGCTATAAAAAAAGTATTCATTAGTTTAGACCAATATGTATTCTACTTTTTTTTTACGAAAAATATATAAACAAAAAAAAAACAAAAATTTTGGGAAAAAATCAATATGTATGATAGCAGAAAGTCAAAAAAAAATACAGATTTTAAAAAAAAATTGTCTTAAAAAAAAAGTATTTTTTTTTACCAAAAATATCACAATAAACGTATATATTGATTGGTTTGCACAAAGTTATAGCGTCTACAAAATAGGGGATAGATTTATGGATTTTTATTATTTTTGAAATGTTTTCACTGGTAATGGCGGCGATCTGAGATTTTTAGCGGGACTGCGCGACATTGCGGGTGGACAAATCTGACCCCCCAAGTGACACTTTTTGGGAACCAGTGACATTATTACATTGATCGGTGCCATAAAAACGCACTGATCAATGTATAAATGACACTGGCAGGGAAGGGGTTGACACTAGGGGGCAATCAAGGGGGGTGTTAACTGTGTTCCCTGGATGTGTTCTAACTGTGTGGGGGGGGGGGCTGGGCTGCCTGGGACAACAAGGAGATCGCTGTTCCTGATCACTAAGAATAGCAGGTCTCAGCGTTGTCCCCGGACAGAACAGGGATCCCCCTTATTTACATAGGCAGATCCCTGTTCTGCCTCTCCTCCCCGCGATTGCGGGTGGCCACCGGACATCGAGCCATAGCTTCCATCCATAAAAAAAAAATTGCTCTATGGACGGGGGAAGGGTAGATGAATGAAAGGGCCACCTCCTCCATTCATAGAGCACTTGTCATTAATCAGAGTGATAGTATGGCTTCTATGAATGGGTGGGAGGGGACAGAAAAGGCAAGGCGGAGTCAACACTCCTGATGAGTATCGGACTGGTATAGGTGTACAATATATAGGGTTGTGGTGCACTGCTGTGCTGCAGATTACTGCTCGTTTCTGCAGCAGTCTTTTATCAGTGTAGGGACTGAGGGACAGTCTGCAAATCACTAGCTTGCCCCTCATCCAGTGTCCTGTCTGAAAGGACGTTCAGCGCAGCAGGGAGGATCGTGACCGATAAGCGCACTCGCCTAGCTCACGACAGTGTTGACTACCTCACATTTATAAAAATGAATGAGGCATGGATCTCGGAGGAATTCAACACATTTAATCTAGCACACGGACCTTTTTTCTACATTTGGCTCACTTCCTTGTACAAAAAAAAGTACACCGTACTATATGCCCGTACCCTCCTGTTTGAAGAAGTTGAGCGGTGTCATATTTTTGGGTCCCGCAGCCAGTTGCTGGTATCAGTGCTGCTGTCAGTGCCCTCTATCACGGTGCTGGTGTTAGTGCTCTCTATCTCGGTGCTGGTGTCAGTGCTCTATATCACGGTGCTGGCGTCAGTGCTCTCTATCACGGTGCTGGTGTCAGTGCTCTATATCACAGTGCTGCTGTCAGTGCACTCTATCTCGGTGCTGGTGTCAGTGCTCTCTATCACAGTGCTGGTGTCAGTGCTCTCTATCTCGGTGCTGGTGTCAGTGCTCTCTCTATCACGGTGCTGGTGTGGTGTCAGTGCTCTCTATCACAGTGCTGGTGTCAGTGCTCTCTATCTCTGTGCTGGTGCTGGTGTCTGTGCTCTCTATCACAGTGCTGGTGTCAGTGCTCTCTATCACGGTGCTGGTGTTAGTGCTCTCTATCACGGTGCTGGTGTCAGTGCTCTCTATCACGGTGCTGGTGTCAGTGCTCTCTATCACAGTGCTGGTGTCAGTGCTCTCTATCTCGGTGCTGGTGTCAGTGCTCTCTATCTCGGTGCTGGTGTCAGTGCTCTCTATCACAGTGCTGGTGTCAGTGCTCTCTATCTCGGTGCTGGTGTCAGTGCTCTCTCTTTATCACGGTGCTGGTGTCAGTGCTCTCTATCACAGTGCTGGTGTCAGTGCTCTCTATCTCAGTGCTGGTGTCAGTGCTCTCTATCTCGGTGCTGGTGTCAGTGCTCTCTCTCTATCACGGTGCTGGTGTCAGTGCTCTCTATCACGGTGCTGGTGTCAGTGCTTTCTATCACATTGCTGGTGTCAGTGCTCTCGATCACAGTGCTGGTGTCAGTGCTCTCTATCTCGGTGCTGGTGTCAGTGCTCTCTCTCTATCACGGTGCTGGTGTCAGTGCCCTCTCTCTATCACGGTGCTGGTGTCAGTGCTCTCTATCTCGGTGCTGGTGTCAGTGCTCTCTCTCTATCACGGTGCTGGTGTCAGTGCTCTCTCTCTATCACGGTGCTGGTGTCAGTGCTCTCTATCTCGGTGCTGGTGTCAGTGCTCTCTATCACGGTGCTGGTGTCAGTGCTCTCTATCACGGTGCTGGTGTCAGTGCTCTATATCACGGTGCTGGTGATCATCTTCTGCACCCTCTTCATAGCTTACCCTGACCTTTCCTCTCCTCCATTGCCTTCATGCGCTTCTGAGTCCTGAATTGTCAGAATTTCACAGATAAAAAAAGAATGCTTGTAGTTGTCGATCCCAGATTCACTTCATACATGTGTTATGTCATTGGCCATGTGGTGGGACTATGTTTGCACAGCTAGTAAGTATTTTGTGGGTGAAAATATGACCTGGAGGTTTTTAAGGTTCGCCTCCCATTGAAGTCAATGGGGCCCGCCGCAAACTTTGAGGTTCGCAAACTTTTGCCCGCGTTCGTGGTTCGTCATCAGATGATTATGGCTGCGGGGATATGGGGGGGGGGGGTGCAGAGGACTTCAAATTTTAACTAACATAGCAGCCAGCAGCACTTGGCTTCGAAAATAATTGCCATCCCTTGTGCTGATTTTTTTTTATTTATTTATTTATTTTATTTTTGACTAAACTTAGAATTTTTAAACAATCTTTATCATTTTAAAAATAACTTCCTAAACTTCTTTGCAGGGACCGTCTTTTCCAACCCAGCGTTGTCAAGCCCTGATGAAGGCTTCGCAGCTCCTGAAACGTGTTGATTGTTTGTTTCTGAACTGCTGCGATGAATAAACTGGATTTATCTGGATTGCTAATAATAGATCCCGGGCTTCTCTTCTACAAAATTACTATTTGGTCTGCTTGCGACGCAAACCTTTACCTTCACAAGTTTCGATGGTCGCCGCGTAGATCAAATCGTCCCCTTGCCTGACGAAACGCGGGGGGAGGCTTCTCCTTCACTATGAAGATGATGTCTCTGCTGGGAATGATATGTTCAGACCCGAAAACAGCAAATGGACATACTAGAATGACCGGCAGACCTAACCCCCCCCCCCCCCCCGCTTCATTTACACTAAAGAGTGATGAACCTGAAATGGATATTTTGATGATTGGCAACTCCTATCCTCATATCGATTAGTGGTTCCAAATTAACCCTTTCATGACTAAGCCTGTTTTTGGAATTTGGTGTTTACAAGTTAAAATCCATATTTTCTACTAGAAAATGACTTGGAACCCCCAAACATTATATATATTTTTTTAACAGAGACTCTAGAGAATAAAACGGCGATTGTTGCAATATTTTATGTCATACGGTATTTGCGCAGTGATGTTTTAAATGCAACTTTTTGGGAAAAGGGACACTTTCATTAATTAAAAAAAAAAAAAACAGTAAAATTATCCCATTTTTTTTGCATAATGTGAAAGATAATGTTACGCCGAGTAAATAGATACCAAACATGTCACACTTTATAATTGCACGCACTTGTGGATTGACGACAAAGTACGGTACCTAAAAATCTCAATAGGCGACGCTTTAAACATTTTTTACGGTTACCAGGTTAGCGTTACAGAGGAGGTCTAGTGCTAGAATTATTGCTCTCGCTCTGACGATCGCGGTGATACCTCACATGTGTGATTTGAACACCATTTACATACGCGGGCGCGACTTCTGTATGCGTTTTCTTTGCTTTGCAAGCTCGCGGGGACGGCGGGCGCTTTAAAAAATTTTTATTTATTTTTTTATTTATTTTATTTATTTTAAAATTACTAAATTGTTTAAAATAAAAAAAAAAATTTGATCACTTTTATTGCTGTCACAAGGAATGTAAACATCCCTTGTGACAGTAATAGGTGGTGACAGGTACTCTTTATGGAGGGATCGGGGGTCTAAAAGACCTCCCCACCCCTCCTTTACACTTCAGTGTATTCAGATCGCCGAAAACGGCGATTCTGAATACCGGATATTTTTTTAAAACCGGCGCCATTGGCAGCCGAATAAACGGGAAGTGACGTCATGACGTCGCTTCCGTGTTTACTATGAGGAGACTGGAACGAAGCCGATTACGGCTTCGTTCCAGTTCCTCCCCAGCGGCCGGAGGCAGCGCAAGTTGAATCGGTGCTCCCGATCGAACGGGAGCACCGGTAACAGCGGCGGGAGGCGGCGGGAGGGGGGGACGTCCCCTCCCGCTCCTCCGGCATAACAGCCGAGCGGCTTTTAGCCGCATCGGTTGTTATGGCTGGAAAGCCAATCGCCCGCTGTAAAAAACGGTACCGGGATGATGCCTGCAGGTGCGGGCATCATCCCGGTATACCCCCCGGAAGCCGAGTACGCATATCTGCGTACGCTTGGCGGGAAGGGGTTAATAATAACTACTGCAGTAGGGAACAGACACAAAAGATACGCTCAGCATCTTTCCAAATAACCGTTCTCCTTTATTATGACGCATGTGAAGGTTTTTATACACATGATTACGTAGGTATCACATTAATATTACAATTGTACGTTTATGGTAACAAGGGGCATAACATAGGCAGGCTAATTCTAATCAGAACTCGAAAGAATGCAAAACATGTACTGAAAACATTGTTAGTGCCGTGTGCACAGTGAGGGCAGTGTGCAATACATATAAAATAGAATACAATTATATACAGAACCTACAAATTTCCATTACAGTCTCCTCTCTTTTGATCAATATTTTGATCACTAACCATACCTGCTATCACCTTTAACCTGGAACCTCCACGTCCTTAGGTGGACGTAGTCCTGGCCAAAGAGGCAAAAACTCCATTGTGGAGAAAATAACAGCTGAGCAGCTTTTTTTCATTACAAAATGACTTTTCACTGTGAAAAACAAATGATTGATAAGACATATTTACAGAGTACTGGCTGTACACTCCTGTGGCCAGAATGGCCTTCTAGCTTCATTGCTGGTATGCTGATCTATCAGCACATGTAAACACAGACAATTCTACATAAAATGGAAGAGTGTCATGACCGTCCTGGCGATCCGATCGCACATGGGAGATCTGCCCGTAGGGGCCTGTTGCTGAGAACCTGTCGCTTCCCTTTAGCGCGTGTTAACGCGAACGGACGCACGCGGGTGCGCGTTGGCACGATCGGGGCGCACGCAGGTGCGCGATGTGGCGAACGAGCGCACGTGGGTGCGCGGAGGTCACGAACGGACGCATGGCCACTCGCGGGGGCACGCAGACTCGTCGTGCGACCGCTTTGGCGCCCTAAAGGTTACTTAGGGACTCTGCCTCCGCTCCCCTCTTGTTGTCCAGTCTACAGCGTGTTCGGAGAGTCTATTGCCTGTTACCTGTTATCTTTATTCCTGTGACCCGGCTTGTTCTTGACCATGTTCGTTTGCTGCCTGCCACCGACTACCTGCCTGTCTGACTACGTCTCTGCCCAGGGGCGGACTGACTATTGGGCTACTCGGGCACTGCCCGAGGGCCCCATGCCACTAAGGGGCCCCATCAGAGTTGTCAGCCTCAGTAAAACCAGGTACAGTATGTAAATCCTGAGATTATAGCTGCCTCACCTCTTCAGTACCTTCTCAGCCAATAGAAACATGTCTGTGTGTACTGTGTGTGTGATTGTATACTGTGTGTGTGTTTGTGTATGCTATGTGGCCCCATAATCTCTGATTGCCTGGGAGACCCATAATCTCCTATTGCCCGGGGGCCCCATGAGTTGTCAGTCCGCCCCTGTCTCTGCCTCTACCCTTGTACCGCTGCTGTCTGCCTGTTGCCAACCCGGCCTGTACCCGACTCTGCTGTTACCTGCCGTTCCGATCGGATTTCCAGCACCTGCCGTCACCGCTGACGACCTCCTGTCTTTCCTGCCTTGATCTGCCTGAGCCTGCTGTCACCTGCTGACGATCGTCTGCCATTCCAGTCCATCTGCCTGTGCCTGCTGCTACCTACCGACTGTCACCAGCCGTTCCTACCTGCTGCTTGTGTTGCTGCTGACAATCCGGACCTGCCTTACCCTTGCCAGGCACTTGTGCCCTCTGAACTTTTGAATTCCTGTTACCACCCTCAAGGGTTCTCGAGCCAGAGGCTAAGAGAGGCCGCTCCCTGCATTCTGGGCTCGCTTACCAGGTACGTGACAAAGAGGTACAAAAGACAAATATGACTTCAACATGGCTAAACCACTTTTCAAATATATATATATCCCTTACAATTAAAGTAATTGTATCAAAAAGTACCCTAGACTGTTATTGCAAGAGGGAAACAAATCAAACACAGAGATTTCTTTCATTTGGTCATATTACAGTGTCTGGTGTGGATCCAGGTGACTTTTCCTTCAAGTTTTGCACAACTGTACATGCAATAGATGCTATATTGAGTCTCCAAACATTTCCTTATATATAAATGTCTCTTAACAATCCACAAGTCAACTGGCTTCAGTTTTAGATCCTTCCAAACTTTTAGGATCTGGAATTGGGGAGAAAACACATAAATAAGTTTGTCAAAAACCTTAAAAAAATCTGCAACATTCTCTGTGAGATCCGAATGGAGGACTTCAGCTGCTGAGACAAAATATAAGCAAGTGAGTAACACACTCCCAACCCAAATCCCAAAGGGAGAGAGTCCAACATCCACTTACGGGCTTGTTAAAATATAATAAAACATTCAGGCAAAAGTTTTCTAGTTTCTTACTCTACTTTGTCCGCTACATTGTAGACAGTAGGGGGTGTAAAAATAAAACCTCAAAACTTCTAGTAAGGACTCTCCTATAAAAATGATTTCCTCTGTTACTCTCTGTAGATTCTGCACTCTGTACTTACGAACTACTTCTGATAACACTTTTCACTGTGGCCTTTGCAGTAACATTTGCCACTGGACATCCAGAAAACATGTCCATACAAACAAAATACACGCTCGTAAGATCCTGACTTGGGCATCTGGATGTATCTTTTTGTTATCTCTGGAAGGGATGTTCAGCTTTTGGTAACACCTTTGGTAACAGGTAAAACAAGAAGTGGTGTGTTATAAAAACAACTGTGGAGAACCCTGGCTCTATTCCACGCTCATTTACTAAGGCAGCCATAACTGCTTGTGACTGATGACATGGTCCATGTGTCAAGCTGAAGGGAAAAGAGTGTCTGACAAACATAAATGATCACCTTTTCCAAAGTCTTGTTTCGTAAGAAGTTGCCCTCTGTGTACCACTTGTTCTTCTCGTTCTGGGGTCCTTAAAGTTGAATTATTAATCCCAGCTATACTGGGCCAGAACTAGGGTGGAATCTGTGAGTTGCACAGACCCAGCAAGTGTCCGGGGCTGTAAATGCAGCATCCTTAGGCCGCGTACACACGGGCGGACTGTTCGCCCAACTTTGTCCGCTGAACAGTGTTTCAGCGGACAGTCCGCTCGTGTGTGGGCTTCAATGGACAGTTTCAGCGGACAGTCTGACGAACAAAGTTTTTCGGAATTCCCGTTAGACAGTCTGCTGAAACTTGGTTTGAGCGGACAGTCCGCTCGTGTGTAGGCTTGTTCGTCAAACTAAGTCTCGCGCATGCTCAGAAAGAATTTACACGGCGAAGGTTGCATTGCAGTGTATAGGACGTCGTTTTTCTAGTCCCGTCGTACGTGCCGTTCACGTCATCGCGCACGGTTTCAGCGGACTGTTCGTTCATCGTGTGTGGTCAAGTCCGCTCATGCAAATTTTGAGCGGACTGTTTGTCAAACTGTTTGACGAACAAAGTTGGGCGAACAGTCCGCCCGTGTGTACGCGGCCTTAGAGTCACCTGGTCTGCTTCCATATGTGAGTTTTACTGTTAGTATGGCTACCTCAGCAAGAACCTGGAAGGCTGAAAACAGCCGATCAAATTAACTTGGCATGCTTGATTGGTTTACCCGCCGAAGTAAAAACAAACTTCTGGCCCTTCAAACAGAACCAAAAGCTCTCTATATCTCGACTATCTATATACATATATACTCTCTTTATAGCTCACAGGCTTTTCTAAAACATGGAGCTCTGCTTCTTGAGCTGGGGAGAAAAGGATCCAATGACTCTGAATACAGGGTATCCTTCTGGGTGATAAACTTCATCCTCGGTATAAAACCAGGAATAACACTACAAAAAAGTAAATACTCGGGTCTTCAGGGAGTGTGTCCTGCACTGGGCTCACAGCAGCTGATTCCCACGTCATCAATTTAACACATGTGCTTTTTCTTTGTCTCCAGCCTCCTCCAATAGAGGCAATAAGGTGGCTGGATTCAAATGTACACATTTTTCATTGTTAGATTTGTACATAAACACACAAAACAAATTCATATTTTGAACCTTTCATTAGACAAACACTTAGCTATATATTTGCTGTGCAGAATGTCGGACTATTAAAAATTAAATATTCAACCAAAATAATGTCTGTAACTTTGTCTAATAGCAACTTTGCATAAAGCTACAGTTCTGATATATCGGGGTGAACCCTTCATTACTGGGTCCAGCTTGCATAAATATAACAATAGCTTTTTCCTATCATGCTGTTTGTGTAAGAACTCCAGTTTCATGTTTCAAAAAGACAACTTTTTCCTGGCAATATTATAATAAATGATAAGAATACCCTGCAGTCATGCAGAGATGTCCATAAATCCAAAATATTCTTCTACTTATACCCACTGCACTTACAAGGAAAAGGGGCGCATCATTTCACAATCCACACATTCTGCTTTGGATTTCAAAAATAAAAATACATAAAAACAAAAGGACCAACCATATGTATGAAGGACCAGAAAGCACTCGGCCATCAAAAACTATAAACCAACTGGCTGCAGGCAGCAGCTACCCTAACAGGGTGTGTGGACTTGATGTGATGGGTCTGTTATATTTACATGTTATTATTACTCTCACATCATGGACCGCACATTAAGTTATTATCAGACTTTAAGATTTCATTTCTGTAGAAAAACTTCCTTATGTATCCCATTCATCTTGGCTTTGTTAAACATTATTGCAGCTGTATTCAAATTAACAACCTCATCTTAATCTTTTTTTTTTCTTTCCACTCAATAAATGTAAAATTACAAAATTGTTATCTTAACCTAAACTAATTCCATTTTTACCAATTTCCCCATTAACCTGGATTTCATTTCCAACCAAAGGTTGTCTAAACCAGTTTCAATATATCTATATTTATTAATAAAATTGTTAAACTCATGTTAGAAATTAATACTCATATGATAATTTCAATATCACACACTAATATATATGCACAGATAAATGTCCTTAAAGGGGGACATATTACTTAATTTTACTCAATTTCTCTCTCTTTTTTTTAAATGCACTGTTTCCACTATCACAGGATATTAAATTTGTGTAAGACACGGTTAATTTGTAACCTTAATTTTATCATCATGTTTGGAAAACAGATTAAAAAATAATTGTGATCACATTGTTTATCATTAGATTCGTTAACCCAGCACATATTGTTATAAATGTTTTGTCTAAAAAACTGAAATTGGCATGGTGTCCTTCCAGATTCTCACCAACCTCTCATCCCAGCCACATTCTTTCAGGAGAGCACAAAGGAGGGGGTCACATCTGCGTACATGACACACGCGATAGAACTAAAGGTTCCAGCATTCACAAACATATACAAGTATCGCTCTAAAATCGCTTACATTATTCCCATTTGTACACAACACATGCATATCATTCTCTCACTTTCTTTTAACACTTTTTAATACTTCCTTGCTTACATTTCTGCTTTCTTTATTTTGTTCTGATATCCTTTGCATCCAATGTATTGTAATACCATACTTCACATACTGTACCTTCTATGATCAGACGGGCAGCCATAGTGCTCATCCCATCTTCCCTCTCTGACAACATATAAAGTATTCTGTTTTAACTCTCATTACTGTTTCTTGACTTTACTAGTTGTAGTGCCTGACCCCAAATTCATCCCACAACTTATCCAAAAGTCCCTTTCTGTCTAGTGTTAATGTCACTCTTGATCCATCCTGCTCACATAAATAGCTGTTTCTCTAGCTGTATACTCTGCATGATTCTTTGTCCCTGTGGACTTTGGTAGTAACCCTGTTACCCATTGTGGATCCCTGTCCACTTTAACCATTAACTTGTAGCTGACCGCCGGCCATCAAATGACAGCCAGGCGGCGCAGCTATTGTGGCGGGAGGCCGTCATATGACGGCCTCCCGTTTAAACAGGGATACGCGCGATCGTGCGCGCGCATCCCTGTTTCTTCGGTGGACCGCTCGCCACCGAAGGGGGTGAACAGCCATTCGTTATGGCTGTTTACCACGTGATCGGCCGTGATGAAGTCACGGCCGATCACAGTTGGTCACACCCCGAACGTGCACGGCGCATGCACGCGATCGCAAGCGCGCTGCGCGTGCACGTCAGTGGCGGCGTGTTCCCCGGGAATACTGCTCGTCACCGACGCCGGTAAACAGCCATTGGCCGGCTGTTTACCCACGTGATCGGCTGTGATCCTTTCACAGCCGATCACTAAAATGTAAACAAACCGCGGTAACGGGATGTTACCAGGGTTCTCCTCCTCACACACCGATCGTGTGTGAGGAGGAGATTGCGGTAACATCTCGTTACCGCATACAGTGTACACCAAACATACTGATTGCCCCCCCAATAAAGAGGACCTGTCACCACCCCTCATAGTACCTGTCAATCACAGTCCATCAGAGTACCTGTCACAGTCCATCAGAGTATTTGAGTACCTGTCCCAGCCCATCAGAGTACCCAAGTACCTGTCCCAGCCCATCAGAGTACCTGAGTACCTGTCCCAGCCCATCTGAGTACCCGAGTACCTGTCCTAGCCCATCAGAGTACCCGAGTACCTGTCCCAGCCCATCTGAGTACCCGAGTTCCTGCCCCAGCCCATCTGAGTACCCGTGTACCTGTCCCAGCCCATCAGAGTACCCGAGTACCTGTCCCAGCCCATCAGAGTACCCGAGTACCTGTCACAGTTCATCTGAGTACCCGAGTACCTGTCCCAGCCCATCAGAGTACCCGAGTACCTGTCCCGGCCCATCAGAGTACCCGAGTACCTGTCACGGCACATCAGAGTACCCGAGTACCTGTCACGGCACATCAGAGTACCCGAGTACCTGTCACGGCCCATCAGGGTACCCGAGTACCTGTCACGGCGCATCAGGGTACCCGAGTACCTGTCACGGCGCATCAGGGTACCCGAGTACCTGTCACAGTCCATCAGGGTACCCGAGTACCTGTCACAGTCCATTAGAGTACCGAGTACCTGTCACAGTCCATTAGAGTACCGAGTACCTGTCACAGCCCATCTGAGTACCCGAGTACCTGTTCCAGTCCATCTGTGTACCAGAGTACCTGTCACAGTCCATCTGAGTACCCGAGTACCTGTCACAGTTCATCTGAGTACCCGAGTACCTGTCACAGTCCATATGAGTACCTGTCACCGCCCTTCAGAGTACCCAAATACCAGTCACCAAACCATCAGAGTACCTGTCACCAGGCCATCAGAGTACCTGAGTACTTGTCACCAGGCCATCAGAGTACCTGAGTACTTGTCACCGGGCCATCAGAGTACCTGAGTACCTGTCACCAGGCCATCAGAGTACCCGAGTACCTGTCACCAGGCCATCAGAGTACTCGAGTACCTGTCACCAGGCCATCAGAGTACCCGAGTACCTGTCACCAGGCCATCAGAGTACCCGAGTACCTGTTCCAGTCCATCTGAGTACCCGAGTACCTGTCACAGTCCATCTGAGTACCTGAGTACCTGTCACAGTTCATCTGAGTACCCAAGTACCTGTCACAGTCCATATGAGTACCTGTCACCACCCTTCAGAGTACCCAAATACCAGTCACCAAACCATCAGAGTACTTGTCACCAGGCCATCAGAGTACCTGAGTACTTGTCACCAGGCCATCAGAGTACCTGAGTACCTGTCACCAGGCCATCAGAGTACCCGAGTACCTGTCACCAGGCCATCAGAGTACCCGGGTACCTGTCACCAGGCCATCAGAGTACCCGAGTACCTGTCACCAGGCCATCAGAGTACCCGAGTACCTGTCACCAGGCCATCAGAGTACCCGAGTACCTATCTCCAGCCCATCAGAGTACCCGAGTACCTATTTGCAGCTCATGCCTCATAGAATATACGTTGGGGTGTTTACTTTCCAAAATGGGGTCATTTTGTGGGTAATTTCACTGTCCTGGTGGTCCAGGACCTTCAAAAGTGTGATGGGTAGGAATGAAATGAGATGTGTCATTTATGCTCCTAGAACGCCTGAACGTACTACTTCAATGTTCGGCCTCTCTATGTGGCCAGGCTGTGTAAAAGTCCTACACATGTGGTATCGTCATACTCGGGAGGAGTAGCAGAATGTATTTTGGGGTGTAATTTTTGCTATATACATGTTATGTGTTAGAAATATCTTATAAATTGACAATTTTGTGTAAAAAAAAATGCGTTTTAATTTTTTTCCACATATTCCAAAAACTTCTGGAAAAAAATGAACCATTCAAAAGATTCATTATGCCTCACAGATTATACGTTGGGGTGTTTGCTTTACAAAATGGGGTCATTTTATGGGAAATTCCATTGTGCTGGTACTCCAGGGCCTTCAAAAGTGTAATAGGTGGTTGAGAAATGAGATGCGTAATTTTTGCTCATAGAACGTCTGAAGGTACTACATCAATGTTAGTGCTCTGTATGTGGCCAGGCTGTGTAAAAGTCTCACACATGTGGTATCGCTGTACTCGGGAAGAGTAGCAGAATGTATTTTGGAGTGTAGCTTGTTGTATGCATATGCTGTGTGTGAGAAATAACCTGATAATATGACAATTTAGTAAAAAATAAAAAATAAAAAATCTTCATTTTGCGAAGAATTGTGGGAAAAAATGACAACTTAAAATAACTCACCATGCTACTTACTTAATACCTTGGGATGTCTACTTTGTAAAAAGGGGTCATTTGGGGGGTATTTGTACTTTCCTGACTAGTTAGAGTCTCAAGAAATGAGATACACCTGATGTACTGAAGGCCTGATCAGAAGTGATCAATTTTCAGTGATTGGCACCATAGATTGTAGACTCTATAACTTTCACAAAAACCAAATAATATACACTAATGTGGGTTATTTTTACCAAAGATATGTAGCAGTATAAATTTTGGCCAAAATTTATGAAGAAAAATTACTAATTAGCAAAAATTTATGACAGAAACGAAGAAAAAGGCATTTTTTTCACAAAATTTACGTTTTATTTTATTTATAGCACAAAAAATAAAAAACCCACTAGTGATTAAATACCACTAAAAGAAAGCTCTATTTGTGTGGAAAAAAGGACGCAAGTTTCATATGGATACAGTGTTGGATGACTGAGTAATTGTCATTCAAAGTGTGAGAGCGCTGAAAGCTGAAAATTGGTCTGGTCAGGAAGGGGGTGTAACTGCACTGTACTGAGGTGGTTAATCTAGGGGTTCAGTATAGGCGGAACCTTGGGTTCATATATAGCGCTCCTCTTGTGCTGGGCATTTTTGAGGGTCTCTTACCCATCATTCCCTTACTTAATTTAATGCCCATAATGACTGGCCAGTCTTCTCTACGTGTCCCTGTACCCTTTTGCCTCTAAACTACTTTATCTAGCAGATGTACTACATATACCTGTGTACAGCACTATTCTTCCCTTTCTCTATAACACTCTGATGGACAGTAGACAGTGACAACATAACATATAACCACCAATCAATACAGTTCGATTAAAGGGAGTAAAATAGGTACCCTTTGTCCCGAAAATGCCTTACCGATCAAGGAAGTCTGATAACTCAAATGTAAGCAAAAGGCTTACCTCAGCCGGCTGATTATCAGAAATTCCCGGATCGCCTCAAGCTCCTCGTTTCGGATACTCAGGGTCACCTGATAACCCCTCCTGGCTGGCTCGCCAAACTGAAATGGATATTTTGATGATAGACAACTGCTATCCTCATATTGATTAGTGGTTCCAAATTAATAATAACTACTGCAGTAGGGAACAGACACAAAATATACGCTCAGCATCTTTCCAAATAACCGTTCTCCTTTATTATGACGCATGTGAAGGTTTTTATACACATGATTACGTACATTAATATTACAATTGTATGTTTATGGTAACAAGGGGCATTACATAGGCAGGCCAATTCTAATCAGGACTTGAAAGAATGCAAAACATGTACTGAAAACATTGTTAGTGCCATATGCACAGTGAGGGCATCGTGCAATACATATAAAATAAAATACAATTATATACAGAACGTACAAATTTCCATTACAGTAGTTACATAGGGGTAGCTCATGGGTAGAGCTCCAAAGGGATGAAGCTAAGGGTAAAAATAATATTGCGAGTATGCTATAGACCCCCTAACCTGAGGGAGGAGGGGGAGACGGACCTCCTATCACAATTTGGATTAGCAGCAAGGATGGGAAGTGTTATCATAATGGGGGATTTAAATTATCTAGACATAGACTGGGCAGAGGGAACCGCGCATTCATCTAAGGCTCGCCAGTTCCTAAATGTCTTGCAGGACAATCTCATGGGTCAGATGGTAGGCGCACCAACTAGAAATAAAGCGTTACTGGATCTACTGATTATCAACAATACAGACCTGATCACGGATGTGGAAATATGGGGCAATTTAGGGAACAGCGATCAAAGGTCAATTGGCTTCAGTATAATCACAAATAGGAAACATAAGGGGAATACAAAGACACTGAATTTCAAAAGATCCAACTTCCCTAAACTATGAACCTTGTTAGGCCCCTTTCACATGTGCGGACCGTTCAGATCCACCTGCCAGTTTTTTAAGGCGGATCTGAACGGTCGATCCATACATCTCTATGGAGCGTCAGATGTCAGCAGTGACATGCCCGCTAACATCCGATCCGCTTCGCAAAATCCAGACGGATGGATGTCCTGTTAGAAGGCACAAATTGGAATAAAATCTTAGGAACAAAGAACACAGAAGAGAGATGGGTTTGCTTTAAGAGCATATTAAATAAGGGCATTAGCCAATGCATCCCATTGGGTAATACATTTAAAAGAGAGAACAAAAGTCCTGGATGGCTTAACTCCAATGTAAAAATGCATATAAAAGCAAAGGAGAAGACCTTCAAAAAATACAGGGTTGAGGGATCATCATCAGAATTCAGACTTTATAAAGAATGCAACAAGAAATGTAAGGGTGCCATAAGGACTGCTAAGATAGAACATGAAAGACACATAGCAGAGGAGAGCAAAAACAAATCCCAATAAATTCTTTAAATATGTAAACGGTAAATAAGGGAGGACAGACCATATTGGCCCCATAAAGAATGAGGAAGGACATCTGGTTACAAAGGATGGGGAGATGGTGAAGGTATTGAATTTATTCTTCTCCTCAGTCTTCACAAGGGAATCGGGGGGGCTTCAGTAACCAGAACTGCAGTGTTTATCCTCATGACACATCACAGGAAGCACCTCCATTGTTAACAGAGGACAGAATTAGAATTAGATTTGGGAAATTTAACATTAATAAATCACCGGGACCAGGTGGCTTGCACCCGAGGGTACTTAGGGAACTCAGTCAAGTAATTGCCAGACCATTGTTCCTGAATTTACTGACAGTCCACTGACTGGAATGGTACCGGCTGATTGGAGAAAAGCCAATGTAGCACCAATATTTAAAAAGGACCCAAACTAAATCCCTGGGAATTACAGACCATTTAGCCAAACATCAATAGTATGTAAACTCTTGGAGGGGATGATAAAGGACTACATACAAGATTTTAGTAATGAGAACAGTATCATTAGCAGTAATCAGCATGGATTCATGAAGAATCATTCTTGCCAAACCAATCTTTTAACGTTCTATGAAGAGGTGAGTCGCCAGCTAGATAAAGGAAGGCCCGTAGACGTGATGTATCTACATAAAAGAAGGCCCGTAGATGTGGTGTATCTAGATAAAGGAAGGCCCGTAGACATGGTGTATCTAGATAAAGGAAGGCCCGTAGATGTGGTGTATCTGGATAAAGGAAGGCCCGTAGACGTGGTGTATCTGGATAAAGGAAGGCCCGTAGACGTGGTGTATCTGGATAAAGGAAGGCACATAGACGTGGCGTATCTGGATTTTGCAAAAGCTGTTTTGCAGTTCCCCATAAACGTTTACTATACGAAGTAAGGTCAGTTGGCATGGACCATAGGGTGAGTACATGGATTGAAAACTGACTACAAGGGCGAGTTCAGAGGGTGGTGATAAATGGAGAGTACTCAAAATGGTCGGGTGGGTAGTGGGGTCCCCCAGGGTTCTGTGCTGAGACCAATCCTGTTTAATTTGTTCATAAACGACCTGGAGGAGGGGGATGGGGTAAACTGTTCAATCTCTGTATTTGCGGATGATACTAAGCTAAGCAGGGCAATAACTTCTCTACAGGATGTGGAAACCTTGCAAAAAGATCTGAACAAAATAATGGGGGGAGGGGCAACTACATGGCAAATGAGATTCAATGTAGAAAAATGTAAAATAATGCATTTGGGTGGCAAAAATCTGAATGCAATCTATAGACTGGGGGGAGGACCTCTGGGGGATCTAGGATGGAGAAGGACCTGGGGGTCGTAGTAGATGATGGGCTCAGCAATGACATGCAATGCCAAGCTGCTGCTAACAAATCAAACAGAATATTGGCATTAAAAAGGGGATCAACTCCAGAGATAAAACAATAATTCTCCTGCTCTACAAGACTCTCGTCTGGCCGCACCTGGAGTATGCTGTCCAGTTCTGGGCACCAGTCCTCAGGAAGGATGTACTGGAAATGGAGCGATTACAAAGAAGGGCCACAAAGCTAATAAAGGGTCTGGAGGATATTAGTTATGAGGAAAGGTTGTGAGCTCAGAACTTATTCTCTCTGGAGAAGAGATGCTTGAGAGGGGATATGATTTCAATGTACAAATACCGTACTGGTGACCCCACAATATATAAATACCGTACTGGTGACCCTACAATATATAAATAATGGACTAGTGACCCCACAATAGGGAGAAAACTTTTTTACGGAAGGGAGTTTAACAAGGCTGGTGGCCACTCATTCAAATTAGAAGAAAAGAGGTTTAACCTTAAACTACATAGAGGGTTCTTTAATGTAAGGGCGGCAAGGATGTGGAATTCCCTTCCACAGGCGGTGGTCTCAGCGGGGGGCATCAATAGTTTCAAGAAACTATTAGATAATCACCTGAACGACCACAACATACAGGGATATACAATGTAATACCGACTAGACATGTGCAAAAGGAAAAAATTTGTTTAGTTTAGTTTCGTTTCGTTTTAATTCGTTAATTCATTCATTTCGTTTAGTTATATTCGTTAACTTCCTTAAATTTGTTTTCGGATTTCGTTTCGTTTTCTACTGAATTAAAAAAATCGGTCACATTCGAAAATATTTCAACGAAATTCGAAAATATTTCTACCGGATTCGAAATGATTTCAACATGATTCGACATTATTTCAACCACATTCGAAAATATTTTGTGACCCGACTTTAGGGCCATGTATCTCGGGGTCACTTGCTGATAGAACTCCAAATTTATATATGTTGTAGTGATAGTACTATTGTGTTTGCATACCAAATTTGGGGTTTCTAGCTATAAGTGACCCCGAGATATGTGGCCCCAAAATCGGGTCGCAAAATGTTATTAGTTAATAGAGCAGAGAATGACATTTTGCGACCCGATTTTGGGGCCACATATCTCGGGGTCACTTATAGCTAGAAACCCCAAATTTGGTATGCACACACGATAATACTAGCTCTACAACATATCCAAAAGTGTCTAGCACCAAGTGACCCCGAGATACATGGCCCTAAAGTCGGGTCACAAAATATTTTCGAATGTGGTTGAAATAATATCGAATCATGTTGAAATCATTTCGAATGCAGTTGAAATAATGTTGAATCATGTTGAATTCATTCGAATTCATTCGTTATATTTCTTTCGTATTCGTTGTAATTTGTTATTTTTTTATTCGGACATTCGGATGCATCCGAATGTCCGAAAGATGCAAAATTCGGCCGAATTTCGATTCGTTACGAAACAAATTGCACAAGCCTAATACCGACATATAATCACACACATAGGTTGGACTTGATGGACTTGTGTCTTTTTTCGACCTCACCTACTATGTAACTATGTGTGTTTAGGTGTTGTGTCTCAGCCCTTTTAAAGGCTTGCATCTTCTCCAATGTACAGATAGCACAGAGGGTCCACTATTCAGTTCATCCATGAAAATCTGTTTCTCTCTGGGCTTTAGAAATGATCAATGTAACCCATTATGCCGCATACACACAATCGGAAATTCAGCCAGCAAAAGACCGATGAGAGCTTTTGGTCGGATAATGCGACTGTGTGTGTGTGTGTACGCTCCATCGGACTTTTGCTGGCCGAATTCCAACCAGCAAAAGATTGAGAGCGGGTTCTCAATTTTTTCGGTCGGAAAAAGTTCAGATCGGAAATTCCAAACGTCTGTAGCAATTCCGACGGGCAAAATTCCTATGCATGCTTGGAATCAATTTGACGCACGCTCGGAAGCATTCGTAGTGTTCTACATAGTGATGGACGAACTTCCGACGGGACGTTTCGCGAACGCGGACCGCGAACGCGGCCGATAGTTCGCGAAATGGAACGTTCGCGGCGGGCCCCATTTACTTCAATGGGAGGCGAACTTCGCAAACCTTTAGGTCAAATTTGCAGCCACAAAATAATTATTAGCTGGGCAAACATAGTCCCACCACATGGCCAATGACATAACACATGTATGAGGTGAATTTGGGATCGATAACTACAAGCATTCTTTTTTTATATGGGAAATTGTTCTGACAATTCAGGACTGTGGAGCGCATGAAGGCAATGGAGGAGAGGGTAGGTCAGGGACCAGGGTAGGCAAAGAAGAGGGTTCAGGAGATGATCACCAGCAGCGTGACATACAGCAATGACACCTGCACCGTGATAGAGTCATCTGACAACAGCACCGTGATAGAGAGCACTGACATCAGCAGCGTGACATAAAGCATTAACACCAGCACCGTGGCATACAGCATTGACAGCAACACCGTGATAGAGAGCACTGACATCAGCAGAGTGACATAAATCACTCACACCAGCACCGTGATATACAGCACTGACAGCAGCACCGTGATAGAGAGCACTACATCAGAAGCGTGACATACAGCACTGACATTAGCACCGTGATATACAGCACTGACAGCAGCACCGTGATAGAGAGCACTGACATCAGCAGCATGACATTAAGCACTCACACCAGCACTGTGATATACAGCACCGACAGCAGCACCGTGATAGAGAGCACTGACATCAGCAGCGTGACATTAAGCACTCACACCAGCACCGTGATATACAGCACCGACAGCAGCACCGTGATATACAGCACTGACAGGAGCACCGTGATAGAGAGCACTAACATCAGAAGCGTGACATACAGCACTGACATCAGCACCGTGATATACAGCACTGACAGCAGCACCGTGATAGAGAGCACTGACATCAGCAGCGTGACATTAAGCACTCACCCCAGCACCATGAAATACAGCACCGACAGCAGCAAAATGATAGAGAGCACTGACATCAGAAGCGTGACATTAAGCACTCACACCGCACAGTGATATACAGCACTGACAGCAGCACCATGATAGAGAGCACTGACATCAGCAGCGTGACATTAAGCACTCACACCAGCACCGTGATATACAGCACTGACAGCAGCACCGTAAGCAGCCCCAGGAGGAAGTCAGCACAGCACAGGGATAGTGTGATCCCCTCATAATAAGAACCCCCAGGAGTAATTCAGCACAGCACAGGGATGGTGTGATCCCCTCATAATAAGCAGGCCCAGGAGAAAATCAGCACAGCACAGGGATGGTGTGATCCCCTCATAATAAGATCCCCCAGGCGAAAATCAGCACAGCACAGGGATGGTGTGATCCCCTCATAATAAGCAGGCCCAGGAGAAAATCAGCACAGCACAGGGATGGTGTGATCCCCTCATAATAAGATCCCCCAGGAGGAAGTCAGCACAGCACAGGGATGGTGTGATCCCCTCATAATAAGAACCCCCAGGAGTAAGTCAGCACAGCACGGGGATGGTGTGATCCCCTCATAATAAGCAGGCCCAGGAGAAAATCAGCACAGCACAGGGATGGTGTGATCCCCTCATAATAAGCAGGCCCAGGAGAAAATCAGCACAGCACAGGGATGGTGTGATCCCCTCATAATAAGAAGGCCCAGGAGAAAATCAGCACAGCACAGGGATGGTGTGATCCCCTCATAATAAGAAGGCCCAGGAGAAAATCAGCACAGCACAGGGATGGTGTGATCCCCTCATAATAAGAACCCCCAGGAGTAAGTCAGCACAGCACAGGGATGGTGTGATCCCCTCATAATAAGCAGGCCCAGGAGAAAATCAGCACAGCACAGGGATGGTGTGATCCCCTCATAATAAGCAGGCCCAGGAGAAAATCAGCACAGCACAGGGATGGTGTGATCCCCTCATAATAAGCAGGCCCAGGAGAAA
Organism: Lithobates pipiens; assembly: GCF_037356315.1. Classification (NCBI taxonomy): domain Eukaryota; kingdom Metazoa; phylum Chordata; class Amphibia; order Anura; family Ranidae; genus Lithobates; species Lithobates pipiens. The sequence continues at coordinate 4,164,852 of NW_027507785.1, read as the reverse complement.
ATCAGCACAGCACAGGGATGGTGTGATCCCCTCATAATAAGCAGGCCCAGGGGAAAATTAGCACAGCACAGGGATGGTGTGATCACCACATAATAAGAACCCCCAGGAGTAAGTCAGCACAGCACAGGGATGGTGTGATCCCCTCATAATAAGCAGGCCCAGGAGAAAATAAGCACAGCACAGGGATGGTGTGATCCCCTCATAATAAGATCCCCCAGGAGGAAGTCAGCACAGCACAGGGATGGTGTGATCCCCTCATAATAATAACCCCCAGGAGTAAGTCAGCACAGCACAGGGATGGTGTGATCCCCTCATAATAAGTAGGCCCAGGAGAAAATCAGCACAGCACGGGGATGGTGTGATCCCCTCATAATAAGATCCCCCAGGAGGAAGTCAGCACAGCACAGGGATGGTGTGATCCCCTCATAATAAGCAGGCCCAGGAGAAAATCAGCACAGCACAGGGATGGTGTGATCCCCTCATAATAAGATCCCCCAGGAGGAAGTCAGCACAGCACAGGGATGGTGTGATCCCCTCATAATCAGAACCCCCAGGCGTAAGTCAGCAAAGCACAGGGATGGTGTGATCCCCTCATAATAAGCAGGCCCAGGAGAAAATCAGCACAGCACAGGGATGGTGTGATCCTCTCATAATAAGCAGGCCCAGGAGAAAATCAGCACAGCACAGGGATGGTGTGATCCCCTCATAATAAGAACCCCCAGGAGTAAGTCAGCACAGCACAGGGATGGTGTGATCCCCTCATAATAAGAACCCCCAGGAGAAAGTCAGCACAGCACGGGGATGGTGTGATCCCCTCATAATAAGCAGGCCCAGGAGAAAATCAGCACAGCACAGGGATGGTGTGATCCCCTCATAATAAGATCCCCCAGGAGGAAGTCAGCACAGCACAGGGATGGTGTGATCCCCTCATAATCAGAACCCCCAGGCGTAAGTCAACACAGCACAGGGATGGTGTGATCCCCTCATAAAAAGAACCCCCAGGAGTAAGTCAGCACAGCACAGGATGGTGTTATCCCCTCATAATAAGAACCCCCAGGAGGAAGTCAGCACAGCACAGGGATGGTGTGATCCCCTCATAATAAGCAGGCCCAGGAGAAAATCAGCACAGCACAGGGATGGTGTGATCCCCTCATAATAAGATCCCCCAGGAGGAAGTCAGCACAGCACAGGGATGGTGTGATCCCCTCATAATAAGAACCCCCAGGAGTAAGTCAGCACAGCACAGGGATGGTGTGATCCCCTCATAATAAGCAGGCCCAGGAGAAAATCAGCACAGCACGGGGATGGTGTGATCCCCTCATAATAAGATCCCCCAGGAGGAAGTCAGCACAGCACAGGGATGGTGTGATCCCCTCATAATCAGAACCCCCAGGCGTAAGTCAACACAGCACAGGGATGGTGTGATCCCCTCATAAAAAGAACCCCCAGGAGTAAGTCAGCACAGCACAGGGATGGTGTTATCCCCTCATAATAAGAACCCCCAGGCGTAAGTCAGCACAGCACAGGGATGGTGTGATCCCCTCATAATAAGCAGGCCCAGGAGAAAATCAGCACAGCACAGGGATGGTGTGATCCCCTCATAATAAGAACCCCCAGGAGTAAGTCAGCACAGTACAGGGATGGTGTGATCCCCTCATAATAAGAACCCCCAGGAGGAAGTCAGCACAGCACGGGGATGGTGTGATCCCCTCATAATAAGCAGGCCCAGGAGAAAATCAGCACAGCACAGGGATGGTGTGATCCCCTCATAATAAGATCCCCCAGGAGGAAGTCAGCACAGCACAGGGATGGTGTGATCCCCTCATAATCAGAACCCCCAGGCGTAAGTCAGCACAGCACAGGGATGGTGTGATCCCCTCATAATAAGCAGGCCCAGGAAAAAATCAGCACAGCACAGGGATGGTGTGATCCCCTCATAATAAGAACCCCCAGGAGTAAGTCAGCACAGCACAGGGATGGTGTTATCCCCTCATAATAAGAACCCCCAGGAGGAAGTCAGCACAGCACAGGGATATTGTGATCCCCTCATAATAAGCAGGCCCAGGAGAAAATCAGCACAGCACAGGGATGGTGTGATCCCCTCATAATAAGATCCCCCAGGAGGAAGTCAGCACAGCACAGGGATGGTGTGATCCCCTCATAATCAGAACCCCCAGGCGTAAGTCAGCAAAGCACAGGGATGGTGTGATCCCCTCATAATAAGCAGGCCCAGGAGAAAATCAGCACAGCACAGGGATGGTGTGATCCTCTCATAATAAGCAGGCCCAGGAGAAAATCAGCACAGCACAGGGATGGTGTGATCCACTCATAATAAGAACCCCCAGGAGTAAGTCAGCACAGCACAGGGATGGTGTGATCCCCTCATAATAAGAACCCCCAGGAGGAAGTCAGCACAGCACGGGGATGGTGTGATCCCCTCATAATAAGCAGGCCCAGGAGAAAATCAGCACAGCACAGGGATGGTGTGATCCCCTCATAATAAGATCCCCCAGGAGGAAGTCAGCACAGCACAGGGATGGTGTGATCCCCTCATAATCAGAACCCCCAGGCGTAAGTCAACACAGCACAGGGATGGTGTGATCCCCTCATAATAAGAACCCCCAGGAGTAAGACAGCACAGCACAGGGATGGTGTTATCCCCTCATAATAAGAACCCCCAGGAGGAAGTCAGCACAGCACAGGGATGGTGTGATCCCCTCATAATAAGCAGGCCCAGGAGAAAATCAGCACAGCACAGGGATGGTGTGATCCCCTCATAATAAGATCCCCCAGGAGGAAGTCAGCACAGCACAGGGATGGTGTGATCCCCTCATAATAAGAACCTCCAGGAGTAAGTCAGCACAGCACAGGGATGGTGTGATCCCCTCATAATAAGCAGGCCCAGGAGAAAATCAGCACAGCACGGGGATGGTGTGATCCCCTCATAATAAGATCCCCCAGGAGGAAGTCAGCACAGCACAGGGATGGTGTGATCCCCTCATAATAAGCAGGCCCAGGAGAAAATCAGCACAGCACAGGGATGGTGTGATCCCCTCATAATAAGATCCCCAGGAGGAAGTCAGCACAGCACAGGGATGGTGTGATCCCCTCATAATCAGAACCCCCAGGCGTAAGTCAGCACAGCACAGGGATGGTGTGATCCCCTCATAATAAGCAGGCCCAGGAGAAAATCAGCACAGCACAGGGATGGTGTGATCCCCTCATAATAAGCAGGCCCAGGAGAAAATCAGCACAGCACAGGGATGGTGTGATCCCCTCATAATAAGAACCCCCAGGAGTAAGTCAGCACAGTACAGGGATGGTGTGATCCCCTCATAATAAGAACCCCCAGGAGGAAGTCAGCACAGCACGGGGATGGTGTGATCCCCTCATAATAAGCAGGCCCAGGAGAAAATCAGCACAGCACAGGGATGGTGTGATCCCCTCATAATAAGATCCCCCAGGAGGAAGTCAGCACAGCACAGGGATGGTGTGATCCCCTCATAATCAGAACCCCCAGGCGTAAGTCAGCACAGCACAGGGATGGTGTGATCCCCTCATAATAAGAACCCCCAGGAGTAAGTCAGCAAAGCACAGGGATGGTGTTATCCCCTCATAATAGGAACCCCCAGGAGGAAGTCAGCACAGCACAGGGATGGTGTGATCCCCTCATAATAAGATCCCCCAGGAGGAAGTCAGCACAGCACAGGGATGGTGTGATCCCCTCATAATAAGAACCCCCAGGAGTAAGTCAGCACAGCACAGGGATGGTGTGATCCCCTCATAATAAGCAGGCCCAGGAGAAAATCAGCACAGCACGGGGATGGTGTGATCCCCTCATAATAAGATCCCCCAGGAGGAAGTCAGCACAGCACAGGGATGGTGTGATCCCCTCATAATAAGCAGGCCCAGGAGAAAATCAGCACAGCACAGGGATGGTGTGATCCCCTCATAATAAGATCCCCCAGGAGGAAGTCAGCACAGCACAGGGATGGTGTGATCCCCTCATAATCAGAACCCCCAGGCGTAAGTCAGCACAGCACAGGGATGGTGTGATCCCCTCATAATAAGCAGGCCCAGGAGAAAATCAGCACAGCACAGGGATGGTGTGATCCCCTCATAATAAGCAGGCCCACGAGAAAATCAGCACAGCACAGGGATGGTGTGATCCCCTCATAATAAGAACCCCCAGGAGTAAGTCAGCACAGCACAGGGATGGTGTGATCCCCTCATAATAAGAACCCCCAGGAGGAAGTCAGCACAGCACGGGGATGGTGTGATCCCCTCATAATAAGCAGGCCCAGGAGAAAATCAGCACAGCACAGGGATGGTGTGATCCCCTCATAATAAGATGCCCCAGGAGGAAGTCAGCACAGCACAGGGATGGTGTGATCCCCTCATAATCAGAACCCCCAGGCGTAAGTCCGCACAGCACAGGGATGGTGTGATCCCCTCATAATAAGCAGGCCCAGGAGAAAATCAGCACAGCACAGGGATGGTGTGATCCCCTCATAATAAGATACCCCAGGAGGAAGTCAGCACAGCACAGGGATGGTGTGATCCCCTCATAATAAGAACCCCCAGGAGTAAGTCAGCACAGCACAGGGATGGTGTGATCCCCTCATAATAAGCAGGCCCAGGAGAAAATCAGCACAGCACAAGGATGGTGTGATCCCCTCATAATAAGTTCCCCCAGGAGGAAGTCAGCACAGCACAGGGATGGTGTGATCCCCTCATAATAAGAACCCCCAGGAGTAAGTCAGCACAGCACAGGGATGGTGTGATACTCTCATAATAAGCAGGCCCAGGAGAAAATCAGCACAGCACAGGGATGATGTGATCCCCTCATAATAAGATCCCCCAGGAGAAAGTCAGCACAGCACAGGGATGGTGCGATCCCCTCATAATAAGCAGGCCCGGGAGAAAATCAGCACAGCACAGGGATGGTGTGATCCCCTCATAATAAGAACCCCCAGGAGGAAGTCAGCACAGCACAGGGATGGTGTGATCCCTCATAATAAGAACCCCCAGGAGTAAGTCAGCACAGCACAGGGATGGTGTGATCCCCTCATAATAAGCAGGCCCAGGAGAAAATCAGCACAGCACAGGGATGGTGTGATCCCCTCATAATAAGCAGGCCCAGGAGAAAATCAGCACAGCACAGGGATGGTGTGATCCCCTCATAATAAGAACCACCAGGAGGAAGTCAGCACAGCACAGGGATGGTGTGATCCCCTCATAATAAGCAGGCCCAGGAGAAAATCAGCACAGCACAGGGATGGTGTGATCCCCTCATAATAAGAACCCCCAGGAGGAAGTCAGCACAGCACAGGGATGGTGTGATCCCCTCATTAGCAGCCCCAGTAGAAATATGACACCGCTCAACCTCTTCAAAGAGGAGGGTACGGGCATATAGTACAGTGTGCTTTTTTGGGACAAGAAAGTGAGCCAAATGAAGAAAGAAGGTCTGTGTGCTCAATTAAAAAAATTCTTTATAGACATATGTCTACTGGTCACATGTGTTGAATTCCTCAGAGATCCATGCCTCATTCATTTTTAGAAATGTGAGGTAGTTAACACTGTCGTGAGCTAGGCAAGTACGCTTATCGGTCACGATCCCCCCTGCTGCGCTGAACGTCCTTTCGGACAGGACACTGGATGAGGGGCAAGCCAACAGTTTGATTGTAAATTGAGCAATCTCTGGCCAGAGGTCAAGCCTGCCCACCCAGTAGTCCAGGGGTTCATCACTCCTCAGAGCGTCCACATCGGCCGTTAACCCAATGTAGTCGGACACCTGATGGTCTAGGCGTTCCCTGATGCTGGATCCGGATGACACCTGTCGATGAGTCGGCTGAAAGAATGACCTCATATCCGAAGTCACCAACATATCTTCAAACCGGCCTCTTCTTGCAGGCGCTGTTGGATTGGGAGTGGGAATTGCTCCTCTGCCAGCGCACGCAAAAGCAGAATGCAGCATTTCTCGAAGCAAGGCCTGGAAGTGCTGCATTCTGACAGCCCTCTGCGACGGCGGTAACATTTCCGCCATTTTGTGATTGTACCGGGGGTTTAAGTACGTTGCCACCCAATACTGGCCCTTGACCCTTATGCTTTTTATACGGGGGTCCCTATTAAAACACTGGAGCATGAAGGTCCCCATTTGCACTAAAGTGGAAGCGGTGTGGTGGCCTGGCTCCTGCTCATCATCCAGGATAATGTCGTCCTCTTCATTCTCCTCTCCCCATCCACGCACAACAACAGGGATCCCAGAAAGGTTTAAAGCATGCTCTTCTTGCTCATCCTCATCCGCCCCGGCACCATCCTCCTCTGACTCCTCTTCAGACTCCTGTTGTTGACTTGTCTCAGATAGAGTAGCCCCCCCTGGGAATTCATCCAGCATTGCGACTTCCTCATCTTCCCGCTCCTGCTCCTCCACAGCTTGATCAATGACACGACGCAATGCACGCTCCAGTCCTTATAAGGACCTTTGTGGACCAAGTAGGTTGTGTGTGACTGATTAGCAGACTGTACGTCAGTCCCTATACTGCTGAAGGACTGCTGCAGTATAGGGCAGCGGTCAGCAGTGGTGCACCTCAACCCTATCTATTGTGGACCGATACCGGTCCTTACAGAACAGCAGACTGTACCTCACTCAACCCTATGTACTGTAGCACCCTTCACCAAGTTACCAGTCCTTATAAGGACCTTTGTGGATCAAGTAGGTTGTGTGTGACTGATTAGCAGACTGTACGTCAGTCCCTATACTGCTGAAGGACTGCTGCAGTATAGGGCAGCAGTCAGCAGTGGTGCACCTCAACCCTATCTATTGTGGACCGATACCGGTCCTCACAGAACAGCAGACTGTACCTCACTCAACCCTATGTACTGTAGCACCCTTCACCAAGTTACCAGTCCTTATAAGGACCTTTGTGGACCAAGTAGGTTGTGTGTGACTGATTAGCAGACTGTACGTCAGTCCCTATACTGCTGAAGGACTGCTGCAGTATAGGGCAGCGGTCAGCAGTGGTGCACCTCAACCCTATCTATTGTGGACCGATACCGGTCCTTACAGAACAACAGACTGTACCTCACTCAACCCTATGTACTGTAGCACCCTTCACCAAGTTACCAGTCCTTATAAATACCTTTGTGGACCAAGTAGGTTGTGTGTGACTGATTAGCAGACTGTACGTCAGTCCCTATACTGCTGAAGGACTGCTGCAGTATAGGGCAGTGGTCAGCAGTGGTGCACCTCAACCATATCTATTGTGGACCGATACCGGTCCTTACAGAACAGCAGACTGTAACTCACTCAGCCCTATGTACTGTAGCACCCTTCACCAAGTTACCAGTCCTTATAAGGACCTTTGTGGATCAAGTAGGTTGTGTGTGACTGATTAGCAGACTGTACGTCAGTCCCTATACTGCTGAAGGACTGCTGCAGTATAGGGCAGCGGTCAGCTGTGGTGCACCTCAACCCTATCTATTGTGGACCGATACCGGTCCTTACAGAACAGCAGACTGTACCTCACTCAACCCTATGTACTGTAGCACCCTTCACCAAGTTACCAGTCCTTATAAGGACCTTTGTGGACCAAGTAGGTTGTGTGTGAGTGATTAGCAGACTGTACGTCAGTCCCTATACTGCTGAAGGACTGCTGCAGTATAGGGCAGCGGTCAGCAGTGGTGCACCTCAACCCTATCTATTGTGGACTGATACCGGTCCTTACAGAACAGCAGACTGTACCTCACTCAACCCTATGTACTGTAGCACCCTTCACCAAGTTACCAGTCCTTATAAGGACCTTTGTGGACCAAGTAGGTTGTGTGTGAGTGATTAGCAGACTGTACGTCAGTCCCTATACTGCTGAAGGACTGCTGCAGTATAGGGCAGCGGTCAGCAGTGGTGCACCTCAACCATATCTATTGTGGACCGATACCGGTCCTTACAGAACAGCAGACTGTACCTCACTCAACCCTATGTACTGTAGCACCCTTCACCAAGTTACCAGTCCTTATAAGGACCTTTGTGGACCAAGTAGGTTGTGTGTGACTGATTAGCAGACTGTACGTCAGTCCCTATACTGCTGAAGGACTGCTGCAGTATAGGGCAGCGGTCAGCAGTGGTGCACCTCAACCCTATCTATTGTGGACCGATACCGGTCCTTACAGAACAGCAGACTGTACCTCACTCAACCCTATGTACTGTAGCACCCTTCACCAAGTTACCAGTCCTTATAAGGACCTTTGTGGACCAAGTAGGTTGTGTGTGAGTGATTAGCAGACTGTACGTCAGTCCCTATACTGCTGAAGGACTGCTGCAGTATAGGGCAGCGGTCAGTAGTGGTGCACCTCAACCCTATCTATTGTGGACCGATACCGGTCCTTACAGAACGGCAGACTGTACCGCACTCACCCCTATGTACTGTAGCACCCTACACAGACCAAGTTACCAGTCCTGATAAAGAGCTTTGTGGAACAAGGGAGTTGTGAATGATTAGCAGACTGCAGCAGAAGGGCAGCAGTCAAGTATAATATTCTTTCTATATTTGGAAGAAAGAATATTATACGTGTACAAGCCTATTACCGTACCACTGATACCAGTCCTGAAAAGAACCTTTGTGGAACTAATAGTAACAGCTACTGTTTAAACTGACCCTCACTGCCTGACACACTGCTTCCTTCCTGTCCCTATACAAACTGGCAAAACAGAGGAGACTGGAACAATTACTGGTTACTGGAATAGCACTTTTGTGGACCTGATAGTAACAGCTAATGATGATGATGATGATGACTAATCTGGCTGTCCCTAAAATAGCAGCAGACACAGCGCTCTGTCCCTTTATCTAAACTGACAAAAGACACTCAGGCTGCTGCAAGAATCAGTAGCACAGCAAACCTATATACACCTAACACCTATACCAGTCCTGAAAATAACTTTTGTGTACCAAATAGCTAGCGTTTTATCTCTCCCTGCTCCAAACAGCAACCTTTCCCTATAGTGACAGAAGAAAGAATGTAAAATGGCCGCCGGATCGGGTGTATTTATAAGTTAGGGGGAATGTCCAAGTGTCCATGTGCTGTCATGTCTCAATTGGCTGTCCTGTACCCCATGATGGATGTGTCATCAGGTCAAAGTTCCTTTACACAGTAAAAACACGGAAGTCCGCCAGGCGAACGATGCCAATAGTCCGAACTGGCGGACAGCGAACAGCCGAAATTCGCCGCAAAAAAAACGCCGGGCGAACTGTTCGGCCATCCCTAGTTCTACATCACCGCGTTCTTTACGGTCGAAAGTTCAGCCAACTTTTGTGTGACCCGTGTGTATGCAAGCCAAGCTTGAGCGAACTTTCCTTCAGAAAAATCTTGCATGGTTTTTCAGACGGAAAATCCGCTCGCGTGTACGCGGCATTAGAGATACCTCCTCTCTACTCGCACTCAGGTGGTATTTCTTGTAGCCATCACCTGTACGAGGTACGTAGTAATATTTTTTTTACTGCATTTCTTCCCTTTATTCTGGCTTTTGTTTCAGGAGGTATTTTGGTGTTTGCGTTTCTTTTCGAGTATATTGTCTAATATTTGGTGTGGATAGGGCCCCTCTATTACACCAAACTGATTTTTTTTTTTTTTTTAAGCAGGGCTTCTCTTTAAAAAATAAGTGTGCCTTTGTTTCTAGTGTAGGTGACGTGGGTGATGTGGATCCGAGATACCTGGATGACTTTTTTTTTTACATAAAATAAGTGCTGTTTGACTAACTTATTCATTTACTGGTCAGGTTTATAAGGCAAGTGGATTTTATGAATAAATCGTTTGAACAACTGCAAGGAGCACGCTTCTTCCCTGTCACTGATGAGGGATTAGTTGCACTTAGTATTGTGGAGGACTTGATTTTCGCATGTTGCACACGATTAAGGGAAATTCCTCAGTTTTTGTACATTCTGTGGCACTTTTATTGTGGTACGAGGTTTGTATGTTAAATCTCTGGAGATCGATGTCTTCATTTTACACTGTTTGGCACTTTCGTTTTTGCACATTTAGTATGTTTTATGTAAGAGTGATTATATTTATTGGAGGAATATTTATTATTATTATAGAATACGGAGCTCCCCTCACATTGGGACTTTAAGGACTCTCAGGAGTGCAACAAACCATAAAAGTTGTATATAAAATATACATATATATAAATAAATTTTATTGATATCAATAAATAATAATAAAAAAATTTGATAAAAGGTCCCATCAATACAAAACATGAAAACATGAATAGGTGGTCAAAGGCCGCCAAACAAAAGAATTATTCCACTCAGTAATAATATTAGGGATTGATACAGAAAAACATACACTAACACGTTTCGTCTTTAGGGCTCCTTCTTTAGGGAAGGTTTTAACAATCTTGATAGATATAATCCATAAAACAAATCATATAGTAACCACTTCAGCCCCGGAAGATTTTACCCCCCTTCCTGACCAGAGCATTTTTTACAATTTGGCACTCCGTCACTTTATCTGACAATTGCGTGGTCATACAACGCTGTACCCAAGCGATATTTCCTTCCTTTTTTTCCCCACAAATAGAGATTTCTTTTTGTGGTATTTTATCGCCTCTATAGGTTTTTATTTAATTTATTTTTTATAACCAAAAAAAGAGTGACAATTTTGAAAAAAAAATAAAAATAAAAAATTATATATATATATATATATATATATATATATATATATATATATATATATATATATATATATATATATATATATATATATATATATATATATATATTACTTTTTGCTATAATAAATATCTCCAAAAATGTTTTAAAAAAAGACAAATTTCTTCCTCAGTTTAGGACGATATACATTTTTCTACATATTCTTGGTAAAAAAAAATTTAAAATCGCAATAAGCGTATAGTGATCGGTTTGCACAAAAGTTATAGCATGTACAAACTATGGGAAATATTTATGGCATTTTTATGGCATTTTTTGTTTTACTAGTAATGGCGGTGATCTGCGATGTTTAGCAGTGCACTTTTGGCACATTTTTGGGACCATTGATCAGTGCTATCAAAATGCAATGATTACTGTATAAATGTCACTGGCAGGGAAGGGGTTAACACTAGGGGGCAATCAAGGGGTTAAACGTGTTCCCTAGTTAGTATTTATAACTGTATGGGGATAGAACTGACTGGAGGAGGAAATATATATCGCTGTCCCTACTTAATAGGAACAAACTATATGTCTCCTCTCCCCTGACAGAACAGGGATTTGTGTGTTTATACACACTGTGGTAGTGTGGTACCCCACCAGTGTATGGACCCAGTATTTTCAACCAGGCGGGTTGAGGGGCTCCAGTGAGCGTGCAACGTTAGGAGGTAACTGACTTTTCAGTTTCCTCATTATTTACTAAATTCTGTTTTGGGATCTGGAGCCCGGGGATTTCATAGTGATCCGGGTGGGATGAAATCCCCAGTCCTGGGTCCAGATTTTGGGATTCCCCAGCACACTGACTGGTCAGGTGTGTGTTGGTCTATTTGTAGACACCTGACCATGGTTCTGGGCTCCACCCTCCCGAGGAGTCCAGGCAAGCAAGGGGGAAGCATGCATGTCTGCATGGGGTAGTCAGAGGGCCCAAAGCTGTGGGATGAGCAGTGAGGAAGAGTAAAAGGAGGTACAGGCCGTGATCTCTGTTATCTGGCCAAGAGGGCTGAAGGGTAAAGCCCAAACGGCAGTACTGCTGACCATAAAGCCAGGTGGCTTGGTATTTTTTGTTTACTACTACTGCTGTGAAATTGATACCCCTGTGTGGGAATTATTGATGGACATTTTCTTTTCTTTTTTTTAATAAAAGTGGGTCAAAAAGCCCTGAAATTGAGTTTCCTGTGTGGATTGGTCTCGCTAGCGGGTGCTACACTTGAGTTAAACAACCCCCAATATTACAAGTGGTGGAGAATGCGGGCAGACCCGGAGATACCTGCAAAAAGTGAGTTCATCGGTTATATGAACTGTGCTTGTGTGCATGAGACAGCACAATCTGTGTGTGCAGCAGTGGCGTAACTAGAACCTTCAGGGCCCCGATGCAAGAAACCATGGAGGGCCCCCCAACCTCCGGACAGGGCTCTTTTCTCCAAGCCCGATGGTGGAACACCAGGGCCCGGTCCCAAGTGGGTGGCTGCCCTATAAAGGAACCGATTTCTCCATTTCCCCCGCTTCTCCTCCTCTCCCACCCACAGGCATTCAGCGGCTGCAGGAGGAAAATTCACATATGCACACACATATAAACCAGTGTCAGCTGGTTCTCAAAATTTTTAGGGGGGGCGCAAGCAAACTGAAAAATCCAGAAAAAAACATAAATTACAGCCACTGTGCCCATCAATTGCAGCCACTGTACCATCAAACGCCACCGCTGTGCCATCAAATGTCATCACTGTGCCCATCAAACTCTGCCGCTGTGCCATCAAATGCTGCCAGTGTGCCCATCAAGCTCTGCCACTGTGCCCATCAAGCTCTGCCACTGTGCCCATCAAATGGCGCCACTGTGCACATCAAATGCTGTTGGTGTGTCCATCAAATTCTGCCACTGTGAATCCCCACTGCCCGCTCGCTGTCTGACTGCTACTTACCCTGTCTTGGTGGGGCAGCGGGTAACGGCCATGAGCGGGGTCCTCCATGCATCTCCTGCCATCCTCATCTTCCGTCCTCTCCTCCTGATTGGCTGAAATGATAGGCGCAGCTATTGGACGCCTATCAGGTGACGGGTAACAGACCCGCACACCTGATTGGTGGAGAGGCGGTTCAGTGTTAGGAAAGTGAATATTAATTCACTTTTCTAACACACCTGGGTAGACTGTGAGCGTAAAGCATGGTGCTCGCAGTTCACCTATTTTGAAGCCTATTAGAGCCCATGGCTCTAATCAGGTGCTGCAAAAAAACTGCCGCTGTAAGTCAGGCGTCCGGCACCCCAAAGGGGACCAGACATCCAAATATGGGGGTGGCAGCGGTGGCCATGGATAGATTCATGCTATGCTATGCATGAATCTATCCTTTGGTCATAGAGGGGGTGGCTGGAGAGAGGGGGCGGTACCTGTGCGCCCTTTTGGATGCACCGCCACTGATAAACACATGCACATTCACATACATACATACATACATACATACATGCACACTCATATACATGCACACACACACATGCATACACACGCATACACACACACAAGCATGCTCACACACACACACACATACAAGCATGCTCACACACACACATACATACAAGCATGCTCACACACACACACATACAAGCATGCTCACACACACACACACACATACAAGCATGCTCACACACACACATACAAGCATGCTCACACACATACATGCATGCTCACACACACACATACATGCATGCTCACACGCACACATACAAGCATGCTCACACACACACACATACAAGCATGCTCACACACATACAAGCATGCTCACACACACACATACACACATACATGCATGCTCACACGCACGCATACAAGCATGCTCACACACACACACACACACACACACGCATGCTCACACACACACATACAAGCATGCTCACACACACATACATTAGGGTTGTCACCTTTTCTTCAAGCCAAACCCGAACACTTTCACGGCGCACAGCAATTTTTTTGTAGTACACGCTATAGGGTTTTAAAATACCTGGGGCACCTTTTGGGTTACCCAAAGAGAGTAGTAATGAGGTGTGCTACGGTGAACAGTGGCTGTGGCCAAATTGCATTAGGAGTGGACAGTGTCAGTATAGCAGTGGATGGTGTCAGTAAGGCAGTGGATGGTGTCAGTAGGGCAGAGGACGGTGTCAGTAGGGCAGAGGACGGTGTCAGTAGGGCAGTGGGTGGTGTCAGTAAAGCAGTGGATGGTGTCAGTAAAGCAGTGGGTGGTGTCAGTAGGGCAGTGGATGGTGTCAGTAGAGCAGTGCACAGTGTCAGTGGATGGTTTTCAGTGGATGGTGTCAGTAGAGCAGTGGACGGTGTCAGTAGGGCAGTGGACGGTGTCAGTAGAGCAGTGCACGGTGTCAGTGGATGGTTTTCAGTGGATGGTGTCAGTAGAGCAGTGGACAGTGTCAGTAGGGCAGTGGACGGTGTCAGTAGGGCAGTGGACGGTGTCAGTAGGGCAGTGGACGGTGTCAGTAGGGCAGTGGACGGTGTCAGTAGAGCAGTGCACGGTGTCAGTGGATGGTTTTCAGTGGACGGTGTCAGTAGAGCAGTGGACGGTTTTCAGTAGAGCAGAGGATGATGTCAGTAGAGCAGTGGACGTTGTCAGTAGGGCAGAGGACGGTGTCCGTAGGGCAGTGGATGATGTCAGTAGGGCAGTGGACGGTGTCAGTAGGGCAGTGGACGGTGTCAGTGGGGCAGTGGACGTGTCAGTAGGGCAGTGGATGGTGTCCGTAGGGCAGTGGATGGTGTCAGTAGAGCAGTGGACGGTGTCAGTAGAGCAGTGGAAGGTGTCAGTAGAGCAGTGGAAGGTGTCAGTAGGGCAATGGACGGTGTCAGTAGGGCAGTGGACAGTGTCAGTAAAGCAGTGGAAGGTGTCAGTAGGGCAGTGGATGGTGTCAGTAGAGCAGTGGACGTGTCATTAGGGCAGTGGACGTGTCAGTAGGGCAGTGGACGTGTCAGTAGGGCAGAGGACGGTGTCAGTAGGGCAGTGGACAGTGTCAGTAGAGCAGTGGAAGGTGTCAGTAGGGCAGTGGATGATGTTAGTAGGACAGTGGATGGTGTCAGTAGAGCAGTGGATGGTGTCAGTAGAGAAGTGGAAGGTGTCAGTAGGGCAGTGGACGATGTCAGTAGAGCAGTGGATGAGTCAGTAGGGCAG